>NW_020837974.1:21424387-21833819 GCF_003676395.1 Aethalodelphis obliquidens | reverse complement strand
TGAGAGGCCTGCATACCAAAAAAAAAAAAAAAAAAAAAAAAAGAATAGAAAAGAGAAAATATTTACAAATGGGAAACCATGACAATCTTTCACTCGGGCTTTACCAAGGCATCAATCAAACCATGAAAACTCATGGTGTATTTATTTCTCAACTCACAAATTAACTGACCTTGCAAATGCATTTTACATTAATCATAAACAATAACATCATATCATAAACCATAAGTTTGAATGTATCCAAACTTATATGTTACCAGGGAAGTGAAGTGAAATTGGGCCAACTATTATATCAGCAAACTGAGTGATTAGTTGGCTCAATACACTGTTTCTTGAGATTCAGAAAGTGGAGCTCTAAGTCTCTAGTAGGAAGACAATCTGAAATCTGAGACTAGCATGGTCAAATATTTGGGGCAATTTCTGAGGCCAAATGATCACAGGGTCTGGCTTACCTTTTCCACAGACTGCTTGAAGCAATTGGAGGTGGTTTCCCTCACCGTGTTGAAAAAGACCTGTCTGTCCTCATGATCAATCAGACGGTCATAGAAGACCCGGTAAACCTCATGGATCCAAAGCCGGATAAGCTTTTCTACATCCTGAAAATCCAGTTAATTATTTGAATAAATGGCAGGTGGTGACTGAGGTGGTAGTTCTCAAATAGTTTCTAAATCCTGGGGTCGATATGGGGCTTTAATGAGACAATGCTTACAAAATACTTAGCACAATGCTTAGCATAGATTAAATGCTTGATAGAAGTTAGATATTACTCTTATCATTGTATATTCCATGTAGCCAAGGATATCACTGAATGAACTTGATAACAGAAATGATAGCGGCTGACCTGTAGGTGGGTGTGAGGGCAGAGCAATACCCCTTGGATCACCCGTGAGAAGTCCCGCAGGTTAAAGACATAGTGTGACTTGGAGGGAGTTGGCAAGAAATTCTCCATTGCAGCTTTATAAATTGTCATCGTAGCTTGTACCAGCAACTTTCCATACCTTGGGAGGAAGGAGAAGGCAGACCAGTTAAAGAGGGGCCAGAACTGAGGACCCCAGGCCAATAACACAGGAACCTCTTACCTTAAGAACATCACATCAAACCCTTTTCCAAAGTGCCAGTCAGCGATTGAACTGAAAATCTTGGTTAAAATGTCATCCTCAAAGGCATTGATGGAAATGATATTCAGATGGCGAGTGAATCGTCCTGGAAAACATGCACAGGTGTGAGTGTGCATATATTCTCACACTTACCTCCTGGGCCTAGAGATCCTGAGATATAGAAGAGTTTTCCCTCTGCCTTAATGTTCTAGAGCTGTGCTGTCCAATATGGCAGCCTTATGAAAATTAAATAACATTAAAATTTAGTTCCTCAGTCTCACTAGCCACATTTCAACTACTCAAGGATAACATGTGACTAGTGGCTGTTGTATTGCACAGTACAGATATAGAACGTCTCCATGATTGCAGAAGTTCTGGTAATAGTGCTAGTCCAGTGCTCAAGGTTGTTAAAAGGTAAAGGCAGGGCTTCCCTGGTGGCGCAGTGGTTGAGAGTCCGCCTGCCGATGCAGGGGACGCCGAGTTCATGCCCCAGTCTGGGAAGATCCCACATGCCGCGGAGCGGCTAGGCCCATGAGCCATGGCCGCTGAGCCTGCGCGTCCAGAGCCTGTGCTCCGCAACGGGAGAGGCCACAACAGTGAGAGGCCCGCGTACCGCAAAAAAAAAAAAAAAAA
This sequence comes from Aethalodelphis obliquidens, assembly GCF_003676395.1. Classification (NCBI taxonomy): domain Eukaryota; kingdom Metazoa; phylum Chordata; class Mammalia; order Artiodactyla; family Delphinidae; genus Aethalodelphis; species Aethalodelphis obliquidens. Next base: position 21,832,092 of record NW_020837974.1, on the reverse strand, counting down.
AGGTAAAGGCAATATATGATCATTGTAAAATAATCAAACAATTCAGAAATACTTTTATAGAAAGTATCCCTTACCTCCCACACACGAAATCCATTCTCTCTCCCCTCCCCACTGTTAGTCTGACATTCTTACATCTCTGTATTTGTATCTATATACCCAATGTTAGATGCCTATATATTTATAGTTATACTAGGTATCAGCTTTATTGAGATGTAATTCACATACTATACAATTCATCCATTTAAAGTACACAATTCAATGATTTTTTAGTATTTTAGTTGTGCAACCATTACCACAATCAATAGCAGAACATTTTAATCACCCCAAAAAGAAATCCTTTACCCACTAGCAGTCACTCCCCACTTCCTTGCAGCCCTTGGCAACTAATAATCTAATTTTTGTCTCTATAGATTTGCCTGCATATCTTCTTTTAAAAGTATTTTTCTATATAAAGTAAAGCACAGATATAGAAAACCACACAAAACAAATGTATAGTTTAGTGAATCATTATAAAGTTAACATCCTTACATCTACCATCCATGTCAAGAAATACAACTTTGCCAGCCCTCCATATATCCCATCCCAATCACAGACCTCTCCATTTCTCCCTCCAAAAGTTGTCACTATCCTGACTTTTAAAGTAATTGCTATCTTGCATCTTTATTGACCATGTGTTCATTTCTAGATACCAGAGTTTAATCCCGCTAATTTAAAAAAATTGATATGTCTTTTAAGTCTCTTTTAATCTATAGGTTCCCCCCTCCATCCCTTTCTTTTATCTTCTGTCTATTGAATAGCTGGACTGTTTGATCTGTAGAAGTTTCCACAGTCAGGATTACATGGTGTAATTTACTTGGTTCCTCTGCCCTTCGTATTTCCCACCAATTTGCAGCTGTACCTAGAGACTTAATCAGATTCAGGTTCCACCTCTTTGGCCACACTATAGGTGGTGGTGTAGTCCTTCATCAGAGGGCACATGATGTTGTCTCTCCCTCTGCAATGTTGGTAGCTACTGATTCTCAATGGCTAGATCCATTAATTCACTGAAGTTTGCCAAATGATGATATTCTGATTATATAATTTCTTTTTCATTTACTATATAGTTTATTAAAATATTAGGACTATTTTCAGAAGGGACACTTCCCCTTCATCTATTTGCTTATACAGTGGTATACTTCATATAAGAAAGTCAAAATAAATGCTTGCTTCTTTCCATTTATTTATCAGTTTTCAAGATAATGAACTGGTGTTTTATCATCCTCTGAAGATAACCAGCTATGATTGTTATTACTGATTCATAGACTTAAATATCTTTTGATAAATTTCAATCCATTTAAATTACTATCATTGTTGAAGCTCAAATTTCCCTGTATTTGCCAGTTAGAGCCTCCTTGTGTTGTTAACTGAATGCTTTTGACAGGACTCTGTAGTCTTTGAAAGCTTTCTCATGATTGGATATATGAAAACGTTACAGGCATATATGAAGACATTACAGATACATCTTGTATATTTCCTGCCCCAGACATGCAATAAGCCATTTCTCCAAGAAGCCTTGTTTATTTTAGTAGGAAACTGGATTTCAAGACCACAGTCTGGGTGCTAAGAATTCTTATTGTTAATGAGTTGGTTATTACTTTTTAGACCTGGAACATGAGTTAGTACTGATATTTCAAATTTAGGACTCCAGAGCTTTTTCTTAACTTCTTCTATATTACGTCTTGATTTCCTTTTCTCCACACTGAGTCCTGGTTCTCAAGCACACAAGGGACAGTAGAAACAGAAAATACTATAGTTACTCATTCATATAATCCTACTTTTTACATACAACACACTCAGAATAAGAATATACTACCACCACCAATTACAGTAACAGAAGAGTTTAAAACTTCTTGTATGTGCTATCCTCATCCCCCTCCATTTTCAACTGTTCAATATCTACATCATCAAATCATATAGGCTTTATATGTTACAATCCATCCCATGTAGTCTTAGTTCAACAAATAACCACATTAAGTAATGCTCACTACCAGTTGTTATATTGATCTCTTTATAGCTGTTTTGATCATGTGAAACCCATTTTCTAACAGATTCCTGAGAAAGGGCTTAAGGAAATAAGTCTCTGAGTTCTTGCGTGTTGATAATAGTTTTTATTTTATACTTGAAGGTCAGCTTTGCTGGCAACAAAAGCCTTGACTCTCATTGTGTTCCCTCAAGTATCATAAATATGTTATTCCATTTTCTCTAGCATAAAGATTGCAGTTGAAAATTCTTAAGATGATCTAGTTTTCTTTTTCTTTAAAGTCCAGTGATTTTACTAGTCTTGGTAATGATCATTTTTGAGTCTGTATTCTTAGGTACACAATGTACCTTTTCAATATGTAATTTTCAAAAATACTTTTTTGGGGGGCGCATTTTATTGGATTATAGCTTTTATTATTAGTTCTGTTTTCTTCTTTGAAGAAACTTCAGTTTTCTTCTTTAGACACTCCTGTTAGTTGTATGTTGGATTTCCTCTACCTAACTTTAATATTTGTTACTTTCTCTCAAACCTTTTAGCTCCTTTCTTCATTTCTAGAAAAAAATTTTATTGTGATAAAATATACATAACATAAAATTTACCATTTTTTAAGTGTACAGTTTAGCAGCATCAAGCACATTCACATTGTTGTGTGAACATCACCACCACCTATCTCCAGAATCTTTTCATCTTCTGCAACTGAAACTCATGAAGCCCTAACTTCCCATTTCCCTCCATCTAGCCTCTGGTAACAACCATTCTACTTTTTGTCTCTGTGAACCTGAGTACCTCATATAAGTGGAATCATATAATATTTGTCCTTTTGTAACTGGCTTATTTCACTAACATAATGTCTTTAAGGTTCATCGATGCTGTAGTACGTCTTTATTTTTTTCTGATGAAAAAATTCCTTCTAATTTTTTATTTCTTAAGGCATTACTGATTGTATTTATTCTATTTTTGCTCCTTTTAGTTTTGGCTTCATTTCTAAGGTAACTTTTTTTCCCTAATTCTTGAGTTCCATCATTCAATTTCTAAGTTTTTCTAATTCTGATTTATGTCATTCTTTCCTGCCTTGTATTATCTCATCAGTGTCTTTCAGATTATTTTGAAGTAATAGATTAAAGTTTTTAAAGTATGTCTTTCTGTTGTGCTTTTGAAGTAGGGGTGTTTTTCTCTACTCTCTTCCTTCCTACATTAATTTTTATGAAACATGACCTCAATACTTTTCTTTGCTCATTTTTATATATGCAATTAGAGAAGGCTTGACTCAGATGCCTTTTCTAACTCCACAAAGTTTCCTTTTCTGTTGATTTCTTAAGTGTTCAAAAATATAGTGACTTGCTTTCTGAACTTTCCTGCCTCTGTTCCTCTCTCTCACTCTCATTTTGACCTTCTCTTTCCTTTGTTTCTAGTAATCTTAACTTGCTCAATTCTGATTCAACTCCAGTTTCTCTTCAGTGTAGGGTCTCACCTTGTATGGGAGACCTGGGTTGTTAGTTTAGAGAAATCACAACCGGCTATAATGCTCTAGTCCCTCAGAGCTCACTGCACATTCACTGTGCTTACTTGTTATTTGAGAAGGTAAAAGTCCTGCAACTTCAGCTCCTGTTCTCAGATTGGCTGCCATGCTTATCAGTGAATACCTGTTTGCTACTTTGGGGTTCAACCATTCTCAGGTCTGTTAGATGTCTCAATACTTCCTTCTGCTTTCTCCCGCACAGAGGCAGATAACATGTGGGTCTTGTAGCTGCCAGTGGTTTGTTCCCACCAATTATACTTTAGAATATGTGGGGAATACTCTGCCAACTAGTTTTGTTGTAAATGTTGTTTATAGGTTTTTGGGTTTGCTATCTAGTTGCTCTGTTTATGGGAATTTGGGAAGAGCCGAAAATGATGATTCTGGCACAGCTGCTGACATTTTTCCCAAAACTCTTTTCAATATATATATATGACATTTTTTTTAAAAGGAAAATACATATGTCAGTACATAAGTATTTTATATATATATATATATATATATATATATATATATATATATACTCCACTATACTTATGTATTGACATATGTAGGTTTTTCTTTTTTTAAAAAAAAAGCCAGAATAATATTTTACACATTGATCTGGAACCATTTACAGTTGTGTGAACTTGAGAAATTCACTTACTCTTTTGATGATAAGGATACTAATAGTACTTAATGTTTGTTAATGTTACCTAAACCCAGATCAGTCTTCTGCCAAGCCATACTCTCAGCCACCACACTACACTGCCTTGAGCTTCAGGTTTCCCATCTCAGCCCTGAAAGCTGGCAGCTGGTCTGGCGAATATCAGCTAGGCTGTTAGTTCTCCACTGAACACAATTCCATTAAATATCAACATCAGACGAGGTCACTCCCTAGCTATGATGGAACAAGACAGAAACAAGTTTGCTCTGAAACCATGAAAACTTCCCCCCTAGCTAATATGAATGACTCTACTTCTTTACGAAGCAGAGAAAAAAATTAAGATACCCACTCATCAAATTGTCCCCACTTCCTGAGATTACCCAATGCCAGAGTCCCTGGTTCCTTAAGCCTTTCCTCACATCACCCAGCACAAGTCCATTTAACTCTCTTACACCAGCCACTCTCATGGTTCTCCATGCTGTGCAGACACCCTTTCTGCAGCAAATTAATAAACCCAATTTCACTTGACTACAGATGTCTTCCCGGCAGATTTTGGGCACTGGTCTTCATTATAGGATCTTTTCAAATATCATGTATGTGACATAGCCTGAAAACTGTCAACTGCTGCACAAATGTTAGTAATTCCTATTTCCATGATATGTACTGGAAACAGATATACCCTTTTGAATAGATCTCCACCCCCTGCCAGTTTTATTGAGATATAATTCACATATAACATACATAAGCTGAAGGCTTACAACATGATGGTTTGATGCATATAGATATTGCAAAACGATTGCCACAATAAGGTCAAGTAACAAGTCCATTATTGCTGTTGTTGTTGACTAGAGTCACCATGCTCTACATTAGATTCCCAAAACTTATTCATCTTATAACTGGAAACTTGTACCCTTTGACCAACATCTCCCCATTTCCCCCATCCCCTAAACCCCGGCAACCACCATTCTGCTCCTGTTTCCATGAGTTTGGCTTTTTTAGATTCCACATGTAAGTGATATCATATAGTATTTGTTCTTCTCTGACTTATTTCACTTAGCATAATGTTCTCAAGGTCCACCCATGTTGTCACAAAGGGTAGGATTTCATTCTTTTTTATGGCTGAATAATATCCCATTGTGTGTGTGTGTGTGTGTGTGTATGTGTGTGTGTGTGTGTGTGTGTGTACATCTTTATCCATTCATTCATCGATGGACCCTTTGGTTGTTTCCATGAGTTGACTATTGTGAATAATGTTGCAATGAACATGGAAGTGCAGATATTTCTTCAAGGTAGTGATTTCATTTCCTTCAGATATACCCAGAAGTGGCATTGCTGGATCATATGATAGTGCTATTTTTAATTTCTTGAGGAACCTCCTACTGTTTTTCATAGTGGCTGCACCAATTTACATTTCCACCAACAGTGTACAAGGGCACTTGTTATCTCTTGACTTTTTGTTAATAGCCATTCTGTCAGGTGTGAGGTGATATCTCACTGTGATTCTGATTTTCATTTCTCTAATAATTAGCAATATTGAACATCTTTTCATGTGCCTGTTAGCCATTTGTATGTCTTCTTTAGAAAAGTGTCTATTCGAATTCTCTATCCATTTTCAAATCAGATTGTTTGTTGTTTAGCTATTGAGTTGTATGAATTCCTTACATATTTTGTATATTAACTCCTTATCAGACAGATGGTTTGCAAATATTTTCTCCTATTGAATGACTAGGTCTTAGAGAAAAGTAATATACCAAGTTCCTCTCCCTCTCACTAGTGAGAGAAGTGTTGAATTTATAGATGCCAAGTGCCTGAGATCCTGTTATACTCAAACCCAAGGCAAAGGTACCCCTGGACTCTATACTTGAAGTGGAAGGTGATGGGTTTGTGTACCCAAATAAAATCACCCTGCTTATCTTCCTTATTTTACAAATGACAAAGACAAATGCCACAGGGGAGAGCAAGGCCACAGAATCTTAAGTCTGGAAATGGCATTAAGATTCTTAACCAAGGATGTATCTCAGAATAAAAGTATGAAAATCTGTAGACCTAGATGGATCAAGTTGCACCTGAAGCAAAATATATTCCTGAAGTGTTAGATGACAGGGGAAAAAATCTTATTAATTTGTTTGTTTATTATCATTAAGATTTTCCTTAGGCCACTTTGGGTTAGGTGTTCTGTCTCTGACAATCCAAAGAATTATGAGAAACACAACAGGTGAATCTGTCATGCACCCTTAGTTGAGAACCTCTGATCTAGCCTCCCTCCTGGAACACATGCTGTCCACACTGAACTCCCTTCTTCATGGGACTCTCTGTTCCTCTAGCCAAAGACTCCGCAAATCCTCTTTTCATCTTCCCATCCTATTTCATACAACTACCAACATGAAATATTCAAATGACACTCCTTGAAGCTAACTCAAGTGTCTCTGGCTACAGCCTAAACACACCTTTCTACACCTTCCATCAGGACGAGTGCCCTGCACCAACCCTCCATCCATGAAGGTGGTCTGGCTCTGCAGGGGGTGGGTGAAGAGTAATGAACTCTCTCCTTCACGTACCAGTAATGTCATTTCTTCCTCCACCAGGGGGGCCCATGGCTGTCACAAGCAGCACATCAACGATGTCCAGCTTGTTTGTGTCCTTCTTGTCAAACCAGTAACCGTGGTCAATCCATTGCCTCAGGAGCTCAATGGGGGGCTGGGCCCCATACACCTCTTTGGCTGGCATGTTGAGGTCATCTGGGGAAAGAAGCCATGGCCACAGATTGTAAGTCTATGGGATCCTTTGCTCTCACAGGAGGTAGCAGATGATTATCCCTCCATGGGAGAGTCTGTGCCCAGTTGTTACATCCTCACTCTAGGCAGGGCTCAGCCAGTGGACATTCTCACCATAATGGAAGAGCTTTTCCTGGGTTCTGGGCTCTCCTGCTTTATTGACAGATTGGCATTAACAAACAGACATTTAATTTTTTCCCATATTTCCTCCAGGGTAGGGACTGATTTTCTAAAACAGCATATTGCTCAGTCCTGGCACATAGAAGGCACTCAATAGACTCCAATGAACATTGATTAAATGCCCAGTTTTGTGTCACGTAAGATTTTAGGAGTTTTATACATATTATCTCATGTAATCAAAATAATAACTTTATAAGGAAGAGAGTATTACCTTTATGTTAAAGGTGAGGAACTGAAGGTCATGGAATAGTATGCTTAGGGTTAAAAAGTGAGATTTGGACCTAGGTCTGTTTGGCTGCAAAGCTTAATCTGTTTTTGGATATACCATAAAAATAGGAAGGGAGAAAAGACTGGAGGAAAGGAGAAAGGGGGAAAAGAAAGGGAAACAAAATAGGATCCCTGCCTTTAGGGAGCTGTTACTAATTGGCAAGGATATAAATACATGCAACATTTACTATCAATACATGAATTTTAAAGACAGGACATGAGATAACCCAGAAGGGCAGGGCATTACTATTACTAAATGAGAATTTTATGAGTCAGCAGTAAGAGAGTGGAAAAGATAATGTATTTGGCACCAAGAAACCTGGTTTTGGCTCGTGGTTCCAGAATTTTCTAGATGTTTGACCCTGAACAGGGAATGTAACCTCTGGAGCCTCAATTAACTGACTAGTAAAGTGATAATGGTGGCTAATAAACTGATGGGGCTGTGAGGCTCAAACAAAATAAATGAGGAAGTGCTTTGTAAACATAAAATCCTGGGAAAATTCAATGTGCTTATTTCACAAATATTTATTTAGCAACTATTATATTTCTTCATATACTGATAACATATTTATCTGGCACATAATGGAATAGAAGCTCATCACAAAGTGTGAGTTGCTTCTGGAGATGCAAGAGGGCAAACACCACAGTCCCCTTCTGGACCTAACTGCCTCTCACTGTAAAGTAACTTTGCCTGATCCACAGGCTCAACTTCATTCCAGGAGAAACTGGGATCCTCCCTCAGGCAAAAAGGCCTGGACTGTGCCTCACTTACTGAAAAGTTGGCTTATAGTACATGGTTAACAAATACTTGGTAATGAATGAAGGAAAGGACAGGAAACAAAAAATGAAAGAAGGAAGAGAGGGAGGGAAGGGAGAGAAGAAGGGATGGAAAGATGGAAGGAAGGAAGGAAGGAAGGAAGGAAAATAGGAGGGGAGGGAAGGAATGCTGAATTATATTAACCAGAAATAGTTTATCTCCCAGAGAGAGTAAAAGGACTATACAGTGGCTGTACAAGGGGAGATTCTGTTTTGCTGCAGCTTAGAGTAGAAGAATTTGGTGTGTCCAGATGCAGGCCAATGCCTTACCCACAAATACCACTGCTTTCTTCCCTATGGGAGGCCCAAAAAGGCCCTTCCGCCGTCGATCCAGCTTGGACATGATGATATCCTGGGTCTGACTGGCTGAAGTTCTGGCAGAGAAATTGATGAAGTTGGGCAGATAAGTATTTTTGGGAAGGCGGAAAAGGAAGTTGTTGGTGATGACTGATTTGCCAGTGCCCGTGGGTCCTACGAACAGCATTGGAATCTCATGGTCCAGGTAGGTTTTCAAGAAGAAGGACTGCCGGGCTGTTTCCATTGTGGGGATGATGAGTTCTGAGACCTGTGCCACAAAGACATGGTGAGTCTTGGTACTGAGCCCAGGAGATTGGGTCTTGGAATTCAGGAGACTTGGGTTCTATCCTTACTATCCGTTCAGCTCCATCTCTTATTTATCTTTATGATTTTGAGTATTTTACCTCTCCAGGGGCCTTAGTTTCTTCATCTGTAAAATGGGGATAATAATGGCACCTAGTTCACTGAGCTGTTTTGAGGATTAAATTAAATCTTGCACGTAAATATGGGCATTTTAGAGATGAGGAAACTCTGTTTTAGAGATGAGGAAACTGAGATCCAGAGCTCACTTACACACCAAGTAAGTGGAAATGCAAGGATTTTAATTCCAGCTTGTCTGATTCCAAGGTTTATATTCTTAACCACTGAAATGTCATATTATAAACACCAATTACAGTAAGGATGGGTCTATAGCTACTGCCGTCTGAGACCACTGCTCTGAACCAAGCTGACTGCCTTGCCCCAGGAAAGATCCACCTCCCATACGCCACCTATACTGCTTGTTCAAGAAGGGTTAGGTGTGACCCTTGAGCCCCATTCCCTGTGCTTGTTCCTCATCTGCTTTTCCTAATGCTCAGATTCTTGGTTGTTCCTATTAACTCTTTTTCCAGTATGGAAACTGCAATACTATTCCTGGTATTCAGGCTCCAATTGGGCTCTAAGGGCTTGGTCTTGAGCTCCTGGAATCCCTATTACTTATTTGTCTACTACTTAAATGTCTAGACTAGAAGGGGCTAGTGAACATGGAGCCACTGTTGTGCTGTTGTGCAACTCTAGGGAGCACCATTCACACTATGGTTTATGTAAATGGTGCCCCTAAAGCAAAACTAGACCATAACGCAAGTGGCACCAACAGGGACTGTGCAACATGGTGGCCTTGTGTATATTGGTAGACAAAAGTCTTGGCTTCTTTTGATAAATAATTTGATCAAAGTAAAAGGAGCAGATAGAACAGAGGAATTGAAGGGGTGAGGAAGAGAATTAGCAGGTGTTGAGCTATGGATGTTTTGCCTCTGTTATTCCCTGCAGCTTTCCTAATAACCCTCTGAGGCAGGTATATTATTAGCTCACTTTTTCAGATGAAAAAATTGAGACTGGAGGATGGCTGGCTAACTTGTCCAAAGCCACACAGCCAGTAAGTGATACTGAATGCAGAACCAGGTACCAAGACTAGGAATGTAAAGCAGGTTTTGTTTCTTAGATTTTTATTTTCAGGGGCTAGAACAATTTTTTGACAAAGGAAAAATTCCCAGCAGAACTGAAATATTTTCTGCATTGGACTTTTATTTGTATGAATCCAGCAAGATTGCAAACCCCTGGAGCTCTGGTGATAAAGCTCTTTAAGGAGAATGAAAGTTTAGGGCCTCAGTGCTGTGGGGTTCTTTACAAGACAGCCTCCAGGGTGTGTCCTGAACTCAACACACATTCACTCCTGCTTATTGCACCCTTTTCACAAGCAGCTGTGCTCCTGTCTGGTGTCTGACTTTGTCATCAGTATTTCCACTTTCCCATCCATCTCTTACTACTCTATCTGGGGCCTGAACAATCTACAATCACCCCCAGAAAGATAAATTATGTCCACTAGATAACTGCAAATAGAGGCACGAAATTGCACATCTGGAAAAAATTTTCCACGAGGAAATGAGCAGGAGTTGTAGGTGAATTGTCTGCTAACCAGAAAATCTATTAATCAATACCCATTTTTCTGAGAATTCTGATTAAAGAAATCTTTCTCTGGGGATTTTAAAGAAAAGGCAAGGATCTTTTTGGCTGAGGTATCTGAGAGGTAGACTGATGACCGTCTGGCATTATAGACAGTGATAATAACCAGAATAGCAGCAGCATAATCTAGCACACAGTGTGTGCCACAAATTCATGTATAATGTCTTCAATCCTTGCAGCCATCCTTTAGGTATTTTTTTCTGCTATTGTGTAGTTGAGTAAATTGAGGCAGAGAGAGTGAAGGCTGAGTAAGGAATCTGGGACTCTCTGATTCTAAAGTCCATGTTTTGAAGGCTCAGTCCAGCTCATGTTTGAACCTTTTTCTAAAGTAAGTTCTTAAAAATGCTAACACAGACCTGCTGTTAACCTCTCCACTTTGCTGAATATCAGGTCATTACCAAAGTTCCATGGCCAATAACTCTCTTTTACCTTTGCATTTGCTGGGATTTTTTCCTCCTCTTTGGTGATATACTCTGTCCATGTGTACCAATGTCCACCACCTTGCTTGAGGAAATAAAAATCATAGATGCTTCCTGTACCCAAAGAAATAGAATAGGTTATTAGTACATCAGGGGTTTACATTTCATATTTGAGGTGTTTAACTACCTCAGCCATAGGCATCTGAAATGTATAACTACCAGTACTGGCATAGTTGTGTAACAGTATAACCTGGAATAACACCTTTTAAAGGGTAATAACTTTATTATATGTATAGAAATAATAGGTGCTAATTATACAAATAATTATTCTTAATAATATAAAGAGGAAGTATTGAAAAGAACAAAAAAGGAAGAAAACAAATCGCTCCAAATCTCACACCTAGAGATAACTTTTGATGGCAACCCTTCCAGTCCTCTCTCAAGACACACAAACATATTAAAGATGGAAGTATAGGTAGATGAAAGAAAGGATTTTATTAGAATAGGATCATTTGATATTATATATCATACACTATGTATATATATATGATTTATATTAATACAACATAAAATATAATTATATTTTTATATATTACACTATTAAAAATAAAAACATTAAATCTAATTTTACTTAAATTAGAAGAAAAGGAGACTAAAATGAAACTGAAGGACCTGCTAAACTTCAGATAATCATTATTCACTACAAGAGATACTGGTTCCTAAAAGTGGTTTTTTTTTTTTATTCAATTGAGGTATAACTGACAAATAACATTATATTAGTTTCAGGTATAAAATATAGTGATTCAATATTTATATATACAGTGAACTGATCACATTATAAAATTATATTAATAAAGATTGTATATATAATATATAATGCATGTAATGTCAAATGATTCTATTCTTATAAAATCTGTCACTATACATAGAATTTTTTTTCTTGTGAGGAAAACTTTTTTTTTTTTTTTTTGCGGTACACGGGCCTCTCACTGTTGTGGCCTCTCCCATTGCGGAGCGCAGGCTCCGGACGCGCAGGCTCAGCAGCCATGGCTCACGGGCCCAGCCGCTCTGCGGCATGTGGGATCTTCCTGGACCGGGGCACGAACCCGTGTCCCCTGCATCGGCAGGTGGACTCTCAACCACTGTGCCACCAGGGAAGCCCAAGAGTAGTATTCTTATGTCACATTTTCTTTCCTTCAGAATGTTGCAGACCATTGTTCCAGTGTGTTTTCTTGCATTCTAGGTTGCTGTGTAGAAGTCTGAGGCCCATCAGATAATTCCACTTTTATTGATTTTTCTTTCCTATACAGATGCGTGATGGAATCTCTTTTATCCTGGAAGTCCAATAATTTAATCATATTATTTCTTTTGGTCAATTATTCTGTATCAGTTTTTCTTGGAATACAGCATACTCTTAAAATTTACAGAAGCAGTTCTTCATTTTAGGAAAAATTTCTGCATTTATATCTTAGTATATATTGTCTACACTATTTATTGGGTTACCCACTAAAGGAATTAGCACTGCTTGGTCTCCATATCAGTCATATTCTTTATAATTGCTCTTAGACTTCATCTTCTGTAGCAAGTGTAGTTATCTGAAACCTTTCCTCTAAGCCATTTGTTAGCTGTCTAGACTTGTATGCTTTATTCCTTGCTGGTTCTCATTTATTAGATCATTAATAGCATTGTTTAGATCTCAATTTGTTTCTTTGGTTTCTCAACCCCTCTTTTTCTCTGATTCTGCGGTTTTATCACCTCATCTACAAACTTTAAAATGACAGATTTATTAAGATATAATTCACACATGATATAATTCACCCATTTCAATTGTACAATTCAATCGTTTACTAAAAAACATGTATGTATGAATATACTAATATTCACAGAGTTGTACAGTCATTACCATAATCAATTTTAGAACATTTAATTGCACCAAAAAGAAACCTCATACCTCTTAGCTGTCACCTCCCAAATCCTCTTCTCGTCCCTCATCTCCCCACATGCCCACAACACTAGGCAACCACTAATGTACTTTCTGTCTTTATAGATTTACTATTCTGGACATTTCATATAATTGAAGTCATCCAATAGATGTTCTTTTGTGACTGGCTTCTTTTACTCATCATAATGTTTTTAAGGTTTATCCACATTGTATCATGTATTATTACTTCATTTCTTTTTATTGTTGAATAATGTTTAATTGTATGGATATACTATATTTTATTTATTCATTCATCAGTTGATGGGCATTTGGATTGTTTCCACTTTTTGGTCATTATGAATTATGCTGTTATGAACATTTGTGTACAAGTCTTTGTGTGGACATCTGTTTTTATTTCTCTTGGGCATATATCTAGGAGTGGAATTGCTTGGTCACATGGTAACTCTATGTTTAACTTTCTTTTGTTTGTTTAACTTTTGAGGAACTGCCAAATGCTGTTTTCCAAAGCTGCTGTACTATTTTATATTTCCATTATAACATGTGAGGGTTCCAATTTTCCCACATTCTCACCAACACTTGCTGTTTTCCATCTTTTTTATTATTCTCATTGCAGTTGTGAGTTGGTATCCCATGGTTTTTTTTTTTTAATTAATTAATTTTTTTTGTTGTTGTGTTGGGTCTTCGTTTCTGTGCGAGGGCTTCCTCTAGTTGCGGCGAGCGGGGGCCACTCTTCATCGCAGTGCACAGGCCTCTCACTGTCGCGGCCTCTCTTGTTGCGGAGCACAGGCTCCAGACGCGCAGGCTCAGTAGTTGTGGCTCACGGGCCCAGTTGCTCCGCAGCATGTGGGATCCTCCCAGACCAGGGCTCGAACCCGTGTCCCCTGCATTGGCAGGCAGACTCTCAACCACTGTGCCACCAGGAAGCCCCGTATCTCGTGTTTTTGATTTGCATTTTCCTGATGGCTTATAATGCTAGTAATGTTGAGTTCTTGTCATGTGCTTGTTGGCCCTTTATATATCTTCTTTGGAGAAATGTCTATTCAGTTACTTTGCCCATTTAAAAATTGTGTTATTTATCTTTTTATCATTGAATTATAATACTTCTTTACACATTCTATATACAAGTCCCTTATCAGATATATGATTTGCAAAAGAAATTTCACCCGTTCTGTGAGTTGTCTTTTCACTTTCTTGATGTTGTCCTATGAAGCACAAAAGTTTTTAATTTTGATGAAGTTCAGTTTAACTATTTTTTCTTTTGTTGCTTGTGCTTTTGTTGTTCTAAGACATTGTTGCCTGTCCAAGGTCATGATCATTTGCACCTATGTTTTCTTCTAAGCTTTCATAATTTTAACTTTTGAATTTAGATCTTTGATCCATTTGAGCTAATTTTTTACTATGGTGTAAAGTAGAGGCCCAGATTCATTATTTTACATGTATATATTCATTTATTCCAGCACCATGTGTTGAAAGGATTATTCTTTTTCCATAAAATTATCTTGGTACCCTTGTCAAAAATCAAGTCACTATAAATATGAGGGGCTTATTTCTGGACCCTCAATTCTATTCTCTTGAGCTATATATCTATCCCTTTGCCAGTAGCACATTGTTCATCTATAAATTTTAAAAATTAAATTTATATTATTACTAAGTTCTTGCAACACAAATAATTTATGTTTCTTAGGTCACGTTTTTCTTTTAGATTCTCATTCTCTGTCTCTGTCTCTTTCTTTCTGATGTTCTTACTCTGATATAATCAGGTAAAATCTTGACATTTTCCCCACCATTATCTAGGGTGAGTTTATTTCCCTCACTTTCTTGGCCACAATTCAAGGACTGGTGTGTGGATTTCTCTTCTGTAGCCTGAGGGTACAGGGGTTGGGTAAAAGGAAATACTCAGTTGCCCTTGCCAGGAAACCTGGGCTTTGAACTCTCTTTCTAAAATTTGGCCAATTTTCCAGAACCATGGGTCCATCCCACTCCCACCCCAGTTAGAGACATGATTCACTCCTGAAAAATTCAGCTCACTTCCCCCACTCAGCATGGAGCTCTGGAAGATGCAAACCCTGGTAGTTTCTCCCACTCCTAATAAGGTCCTACCAAATTATGGAGGGGTTTCATGCTCAAAGGTTTCTCTTAGACACTTTTTTTGCAGCTGCCCAGTCACCACTGCCATCTGCTTTTTCCACACTGGTGATTACCAATGAGAACTCTCAGAAATTTGTCAACTCACCCCCTTTCCTCTCAGCATCACTTTTAGAAGGACAGTGGGGTTGTGGGTTCTGGGTTGAGAGATACAACATGCAGGATCTTTTGTTTCTCTCCTTATCCTCTACCTCTCAATGTTTAAAGAATCAGGCTGTAACTGGGAAATTTTTAGGCTTAAACTGCTGTTATTGTTCATATCATTATGTATTATAGTAGAGAGTTTCTATTATCCTACGTCACTGTGCAGCTCTACCTAGAAGTCAATCTGGTACAACACTTTTAGAAAGCAATCTGGCACTATGCTTACAAAGCTACAAAAATGTCTCTAGTCCAAGTCAGAAATCACATTCTGGGAATTTATCATAAGGAAATAATTCATAATGAAAATAATCTCTCTACATGATTACACAGCACCATCTGTGATAACAAAAATTTGAAAATAATTTACATGTCCCACATTAGAAGACCAGTCAAAATTATGTCTTATAAAATGAATGGAATACTTTGCAGTCATTAAAATGATAATTACATTATTTACAAAACAGAAATAGATGCACAGACATAGAAAACAAACTTATGGTTACCACAGGGGAAAGGAGGGGGGAGGGTTAAATTAAGAATTTGGGATTAACAGATACCACTATATCTAAGATAGGTAAACAACAAGGACCTACTGTATAGCACAAGGAACTATATTCAATATCTTGTAAAAACCTGTAATGGAAAAGAATCTGAAAAAGAATAGCCATAGGCATATAATGTGTGTTTATATAAATATATTTATATATATATAAAACTGAATCAGTTTGCTGTACACCTGAAGCATTGTAAATCAACTATACTTCAATTAAAAAAAGAGAGGGACTTCCCTTGTGGCACAGTGGTTAAGAATCCGCCAGCCAATGCAGGGGACACGGGTTCGAGCCCTGGTCTGGGAAGATCCCACATGCTGCGAAGCAACTAGGCCCGTGCGCCACAGCTACTGAGCCTGCGCTCTAGAGACCGTGTGCCACAACTACTGAGCCTGCGTGCTGCAACTACTGAAGCCCACGCGCCTAGAGCCCGTGCTCTGCCACAAGAGAAACTACTGCAATGAGAGGCCTGCACACTTCAGCGAAGAGTAGCCCCCGCTTGCTGCAACTGGGGAAAGCCCGCGCGCAGCAACAAAGACCCAACGGATCCAAAATAAATAAATAAATAAATAAAATAAATTTATTAAAAAAAAAAAAGAGAGAACTAGGGTCAATGATGTAGATACACGTTCTAGAGAGATGAAGTGACCTTAAGAAGAGAATTCACATTATCTAGAACTAAGAGGAAGATAAGGAGATATATACCCAATTAATACTTAAGTAAAATAGAAAACTAAAAAATGAAGTTTTAAAATAAATTATCTATTAAATACTTTAAAATGATAGCTACAAAATCTAAGTATTAATAAAGAAAAATGCATTCAAGAAACAATGACAGATAAAATAGAAGAATAAAAAAGGGAATATATACCATTATGTCAACTATATAAAGAGATGAAAGCAGATGGACAAGATAGAGAAAGATATTTTGAAAACTGAAATACTTGTGATAGTGTGGTATGAACAAAAATATTTTTGATCATTTTTATTTAATAGAATTAAATTGCTTTTATAATAAAAAAAGAGATAGAAAAAGCATGATTCAGAAAAGCATTTATCCCCTTCTCTTGCTGATGTTATTAGCTAGAGTTAATTTGTGGCTTGATACAGGAACATTTCGGCCAAAGAGAAAAGGTCCAACTGAGTAAAAGTGGATTTACTGCTGTGTGATCTTGGCCAAGGTTACCATTTGCATATCTGTAAAATGGGCCTGATTTTATATAAAGCTTAGAGAATCCCTGTGGAAGGTGAATGAGATATATGTGTCAGACATTTAGCATAGCTGTGGGCACACAGAGAGGCACTTGAGAACATTTAGCTCTAGGTCTGTTTGGTCCTCATCAGAGTAGTGCTCCTGTTCGTTCTGCACTGTGATTTTTACTCAAACTCTGATGCAAGTGCAGGGGTAGAATGGGAAGAATAGTAGTAGAAATCCAGGAAGATAAATTAGTTCTATCACCTCGGACCACCCCCTGCCCCAACTGTTTTCCTCGCCTTCACTTGGGAGAACAAGATAAACTTCAACAGAGAGGTGAGTGGGTTTTCAAAAGACACACAATGGGGGACTTCCCTGGCAGGCCAGTGGTTAAGACTTCACCTTCAAACGCAGGGGGTACGGGTTCGATCCCTGGTCAGGGAGCTAAGATCCCGCATGCCTCATGGCCAAAAAACCAAAACATAAAACAGAAGAAATATTGTAACAAATTCAATAAAGACTTTAAAAAAAATGAAAAAACAAACAAACAAAAAGCAAAAGAATAAAGGGAAATTTAGCACTTCTGGACAAATAAAGATCAATGTTAGATGATGTTAACCCAACCTTGAGGGAATTCCCCAAAGGACTGCTGGCTTTCCTTAGTGTGCATTCCCCAACACAGTTCCTTCAGCACTTATTTGAGAGATCCATGTGCCCCCAGGCTCCTAGATCATGAAAAGCCCAGAAAACAACATCCCATGAGGTCAGAGAAGGCCTCCCTGGAGATCTCACCATGAGAATTTTAAACCCTGTGGAAAGGCTAGAAAGACATTTTAAGCTTTTTAAGATGGTAATAAGAAAGTACAATCAAAGCCAGATCAAGAGGCCACATACTACATGATTCCATGCATTTGAAATGTCCAGAAAAGGCAAATCTATAGGCAGCAGATGAATGGTTGCCTGGGGCTGAGGATGGGAACAGGGATTCACTGAACATGGGCATGCAGGACCTTGCTGGGGTGATCCATGTTCTAAATTTGTTCTAATGTTCAATATTCTAAAATTGGATTAGACAGTTGCACAACTAGGCAAATTTGCTAAAAACCACTGATTTGCTCACTTAAGTGAGTGAATTTTATGATATGTAAATTGTACCTCAATAAAGCTGTTATATTAGAAAGAATTCACACTTGGCAATTAAAACACATCTTTGGATTCAATGGGTTCTGTCTAGGAGCTTTGTAATTTCCTATTGTAAAATACTTAGGAAGGCACAAGAGAAAGGAGTGGAATAATGTCACTGAAAACAAAGACTAAAAGAAGCTAGGCAGAATCTCCTCGAACTAAATAGTAGATGAGCTGGACTGAGAAATTTTACCTCAAGAGACTGCATGAGAAAGAGCAACAGGCCCACTGGGTATACTCCTAGTCCCCCCTCCCCCCACCCCCGATACAGAGATGCAGAGATGCAGGTGACATCCCACATAGAAAATGAGGCAGCTGTTGCTTTGCCCTGCCAGGTACCACTCTGGGAGAACTGGAAGAACTGTCTCCTTTTTTTCTCATCCTTGCCTTGCCAGGCCATCTTTCTACAGCTGATAGGGGTGGCAGGGTCGCAGACCACAATGAGGAAGGAGATAGTCGTGGCACTTTAAATTCAGTGAGGTATGGTCTTCCAAGGTAAAGAACCACAGTCGCTCCTCAGATCAAAAATGTCCTTTTTTAGAATGTTCACAGATGAAACAAATAAAAAGCCTGCTTCCAACAGATGGCATTAGTTGATCACATGTGGTCTTTGGATCTTGGCCATCCCATTGTTCCTGACTCTAGAGTTTACAGCATTTGGGTTTTTTTTTTAAGGGGGTTTATGAATACCATTTACCCTGATCATGTCCAAAAGTAGTGGAGAGTTTTGAAAACCAGCAAAAAGAGAGATGTATGATTACCATGGAGACAAAAGTAAAGCTTAACTTTCAATGGATATGTTCACATCAGTCACTTGTAAGGTGTCATTTTGCTCTTACAAACAGCTTTTTCAGAACCAAACCTACGTTTAAGTAGAGTAGTTGTTGCCAAAGAAGGTATACGAAGAAACTAGTCTGCAGTACATGCTGGAAATTATGGGGCCTTTTTAATACTGCATCAGTTGAATAGGACATGGAGGAAGGAGACGAGCCCATTACAGTAGGCAGGAGATGCTGTAGGGAACTTGGAAGCTGTGCACATAATTAGCTGCTCAGCTACAGACGGAAAGGAAAGATGTTGTCACAAAGTGAACCAAGAATGGGGTCAAGGATACTTCATGTACCAATTTGCTGACACAGAGCATGAAGAGATTGATGTTAAAGCATGGGGAAGCAGACAACAACACATGGAACCTGTGAAAAAATGTTGCAATGTAAAGGAATATAACATGGAGATTAAACTTGAAGAGTATATCTCTGAACCTTGTTTAATGCAGGACTCACAACCAAATTTCAGAAAACTGTTTGATATCCTAAATAGGGTGCAAAAAGACATAATTTTTCCATGAAATAGGAACAGAAAACCATAAGGAGAAAACAGGCTTAGATGAAAAGGCAAAATGAGATTAAAAAAGGGAGATGAATGAGCTAACAGAGATGATGAGGAGGAGGACAGCAATAAAAGTTGCTAATATTTATTTAACACTTCCTGTGTACCACGCTTTATTCTAAATGCTTTTACATGTGTTAACCTGTTTAATTCTTACAAGAACACCATGAATACATAGTATTATCATTGCCCTCATTTCATAATTGAGGAAACTGAGTGGCATTAGGGAACTTGCTCAAAGTCATCCAACTAGTAAATACTGGAGCCAGGATTCAAGCTCTGACAATTTGACTTCATGGCCTGTGCTTTTATTTTATTTTATTTTTATTTATTTATTTATTTTGTGGTACGTGGGCCTCTCACTGTTGTGGCCTCTCCCGTTACGGAGCACAGGCTCCGGACGCGCAGGCTCAGCGGCCATGGCTCACGGGCCCAGCCGCTCCGCGGCATGTGGGATCCTCCCAGACCGGGGCACAAACCCGCATCCCCTGCATCGGCAGGTGGACTCTCAACAACTGCACCACCAGCGAAACCCCTATGGCCTGTGCTTTTAATCATACACTAAGAAAGGATAGTGAGGAAACAAAAGACACACAGCAGAATTAAAATCACTCAAGGCAGTAAAAGCATAATTGAAGTTGTGGGTGAATCATATTAAAATGAATAATTGGTATAAAAAACGTCAAAAACACAAAAATAAGGAAAGATGAGATGATAGATATGGAAGCCAGAGACTAAAACTTTCCCTTGATGACTGAAAGGACTCATCATGTTCTAGGAAAAATAAACAAAAGAATACCTACATCTAGACATAGTCTGTTAAAAATAAAACTATGATAGAACATTACAAAAAAGAACATCAACAGGCCAATAAGAACCTGTGAAAAGGGCTTCCCTGGTGGTGCAGTGGTTAAAATCCACCTGCCAATGCAGGGGACACGGGTTCAAGCCCTGGTCCAGGAAGATCCCACATGCTGTGGAGCAACTAAACCTGTGCACCACAACTACTGAGCCTGTGCTCTAGAGCCTGCAAGCCACAACTACTGAAGCCCACGTGCCCAAACTACTGGAGCCCACGCGCCACAACTACCAGAGCCTACGTGCCTAGAGCCCGTGCTCCGCAACAAGAGCAGCCATCGCAATGAGAAGCCTGTGTACCTCAATGAAGAGTAGTTCCCGCTCGCCACAACTAGAGAAAGCCCATGCGCAGCAACAAAGACCCAACACAGCCAAAAATAAATAAATAAATAAGTTAATTAAATCTATTAAAAAAAAAGAACCTGGGCTTCCCTGGTGGTGCAGTGGTTGAGAGTCCGCCTGCCGATGCAGGGGACGCGGGTTCGTGCCCTGGTCCGGGAAGATCCCACATGCCGCGGAGCGGCTGGGCCCGTGAGCCATGGCGGCTGAGCCTGCGCATCCAGAGCCTGTGCTCCGCAACAGGAGAGGCCACAACAGTGAGAGGCCCGCGTACCACAAACAAACAAACAAACAAAAAGACAAAAATTAAAGATAAAGAGAGAATATTAAAAGCAGTGAGGGAAAAGCAACAAGTAACATACAAGGGAACTCGCATAAGTCTATCAGCTGATTTTTCAGCAGAAACTCTGCAGGCCAGAAGGGAGTGGCACAGTATGTTTAAAGTGATGAAAGGTAAAAACCTACAATCAAAAATACTCTACTTGGCAAGGCTCTCATTCAGATTTGATGGAGCGATCAAAAGCTTTACAGACAAGCAAAAGCTAAAAAAGTTCAGCACCACCAAATGAGCTTTATAACAAATGTTAAAGGAACTTCTCTAGGAAAAAGGAAAGGTCACAACTAGAAACAAGAAAATTACAAAATGAAAAAGGTCACCAGTAAAGGCAAACCTACAGTAAAGGTAGGAAATCATCCACACACAAAGCTAGTAGGGAGGTTAAAAGTCAAAAGTAGTAAAATCATCTATACCCACAATAAGCAGTTAAGAGATACAGAAAACAATTAGATGTAAATATATGATATCAAAAATAGTAATTGGGAGCGGAGGAGAGTACAAATGCAGGGTTTTAAAAATGCTTTTGAAATGAAGAGATCAGCAACTTATACACACACACACATATACAGACTGCCATATAAAATCCTCATAGTAACAACCACAAACCAAAAATCTAAAATAGACATACACAAAAAAAAGAAAAAGGAATCCGAACATACACTAAAGATAGTCATCAAATCTTAAGAGAAGAGAAAAAAAGAAAAAGAATAAAATGGCAATATGAACATAAATATCAATAATTACCTTAAATGTAAATGGATTAAATGCTCCAACCAAAAGACACAGATAGAGTGGCTGAATGGATACAAAAACAAGACCTGTATATATGCTGCCTACAAGAGACTCACTTCAGATATAGAGACACACACAGACTGATAGTGAAGGGATGCAAAGAGGTATTCTGTGCAAATGGAAATCAAAAGTAGCAATACTTATATGAGACAAAATAGACTTTAAAATAAAGTCTGTGACAAGAGACAAAGAAGGATACTATATAATGATCAAGGGATCAATCCAAGAAGCAGATATAACAATTGTAAGCATATATGCACCCAACATAGGAGCACCTCAATATATAAGGCAAATATTAACAGACATAAAAGAAGAAATTGACAGTAACACAATAATAGTGGGGGGCGGGGCTTTAACACCCCACTTACATCAATAGACAGATCATCCAGACAGAAAATTAATAAGGAAACACTAGTCTTAAATAACACCTTTGATCACATGGACTTAATTGATATACATAGAGCATTCCATCTGAAAGCAGCAGAATATACATAATTTCAAGTGCACATGAAACATTCTCCAGGACAGATCACAGGCTAGGCCACAAAAAAGCCTCAGTAAATTTAAGAAAATTTAAATCATATCAAGTATCTTTTCCGACCACAGAACTATGAGGCTAGAAATCAACTATAAGAAAAAAACTGCAAAAATCACAAATACGTGGAGGCTAAACAACAAATGGATTACTGAAGAAATCAAAGAGGAAATAAAAAAATACCTAGACACAAATGAAAATGAAAAAACAATGATCCGAAACCTATGGGATACAGCAAGAGCAGTTCTTTTTTTTTTTTTGCGGTACACGGGCTTCTCACCCCTGTGGCCTGTCCCGTTGCGGAGCACAGGCTCCAGACATGCAGGCCCATCGGCCACGGCCCACGGGCCCAGCTGCTCCGCGGCATATGGGATCCTCCCAGACCGGGGCACGAACCCGTGTCCCCTGCATCAGCAGGCGGACTCTCAACCACTGCGCCACCAGGGAAGCCCAAGAGCAGTTCTAAGAGGGAAATTTATAGCAATACAATCTTACCTCAGGAAACAAGAAAAATCTCAAATAAGCAACCTAACCTTACAACTAAAGGAACTAGAGAAAGAAGAATAAGTGAACCCAAAGTTAGTAGAAGGAGAGAAATCATAAAGATCAGAGGAGAAATAAATGAAATAGAGACTAAAAAACAATAGAAAAGATCAATGAAACGAAAAGCTGGTTCTTTGAAAAGATAAACAAAATTGATAAACCTGTAGCCAAACTCATCAAGAAAAATAAGGGAGAAGGCCCAAATCAATAAAATCAGAAATGAAAAAGGGGAAATTATAACCGACACTACAGAAATACAAATGATCATAAGAAACTACTATGAACAGCTATATGCCAAAGAAAAGACCAACCCAGAAGAAATGGACAAATTCTTGGGAAGGTACAATCTCCCAAGACTGGACCTTGAGGAAATAGAAAATATGAACACACTAATTACCAGTAATAAAGTTGAATCAGTAATTAAAAAAACCCCAACAAACAAAAGTCGAGGACCAGAGGGCTTCACAGGTGAATTCTACCAAACATTTAGAGGAGAGTTAACATGTACCTTCTCAAACTATTCCAAAAAATTGCAGAGGAAGGAACACTTCTGAACTGATTCTATGAGGCCTGCATCACCCTGATACCAAAACCAAAGTTATCACAAAAAAAGAAAATTACAGGCCAATATCAGTGATGAACATAGATGCAAAAATCCTCAACAAAATATTAGCAAACCAAATCGAACAATACATTAAAAGCATCATAGGCTTTCCCTGGTGGTGCAGTGGTTGAGAGTCCACCTGCCGATGCAGGGGACGCAGGTTCGTGCCCTGGTCCAGGAAGATCCCACATGCCGCAGAGCGGCTAGGCCCGTGAGCCATGGCCGCTGAGCCTGTGCGTCCGGAGCCTGTGCTCCGCGACAGGAGAGGCCACAACAGTGAGAGGCCCGCATACCGCAAAAAAATAATAAATAAATAAAAATAAAAACGAAAAAAAAAATAGAAAAAGAAAATCTTCTGAATTAAAAAAACAGAGGAAAAAAAAAAAGAATGGGGCTTCCCTGGTGGTGCAGTGGTTGAGAGTCCGCCTGCCGATGCAGGGGACACAGGTTCGTGCCCTGGTCCAGGAAGATCCCACATGCTGCAGAGTGGCTGGGCTCGTGAGCCATGGCCACTGAGCCTGCCCGTCCAGAGCCTGTGCTCCACGGCGGGAGAGGCCACAACAGTGAGAGGCCCGTGTACCGCAAAAAAAAAAAAAAAAAAAAGAATGGATGTACCACCATCTAACAAGGGGATTGGTACAAGGCCTCCATGCAGTTCATCTGACAGATAACCATGTATCACATATTTGAAGTGTGCCAGGTGTGCTGGGGAAAGTGTGTGTTTAGGGGGACAACGGCAACTACTTGCTCATTCATTTTTTTTATTATTATGTAAAGTTTCAAACATAAAGAAACACTGAAAACCTTGTACAGTGAACATTTGTATACCCATCTCCTAGATTTTACCATTAGTTTTTCACTTTTTTTATCACATACCTGTTCATCCCTCTCTCCATCAATTAAGGCATCTTATTTTTTGACACATTTCAAAGAAAATATATACACTTCCTCATAAATACTTTGGCATGTATATCATTAACTGTTCAATAGTTATGTTTTTTCATTTGCTAAAAAATTTGCATACAATGAAATGCACAAGTCTTGTGTTCATTCACTGAGTTTTGAGAATTGCATGTATTTGTGTAACCCAAATCTCTCTCAACATATACAACATTACCATCACCCCAGGGAGTTCCCTCATGGGCCCATCATATACTTTTTCATAATTAAAAAAATGTAAAACTATTTGGAATGTATATATAGTATGATTCCATTTTTGCTATAGAAATACAGAAAAACACTGGAAGGAAAAATATAAAAAGTGATTATTTCTGGATAGCGGGATTACCATTGATACTTATTTTCTTCTATTCCTTTCTCTGTATTTTCTAAATTTGATGTAATGTATTACTTGGGTGGTAAGAAAAAAAGCAGTAAAATCTACTTAAAAGAAAACAAACATCTTTCAATCTTTTAATGAATGACGTCACACATATAAGAATATTAATACATCGTTAAAGTAATCATTCTGAAGATAATGTATGTAGCAAAATTATAAATATTTTAATATAATATTAGATTACAATGAAAAAATTAAAGGAAATGTTAATACCATAATCACCATGATATGACGTGTATACACACAGAACAGGACTAGAAGGGCGTAAGAAAAAAAAGTGGCTATATTTCTCATGCTGTTCCCTGGGGCCTGTTAGAGTGATGAGATTATAGGTAATTAAAAAAAAAGTTATATCGACTTTTTCTAAATTAAAAATTAGTAGTTAAAATAACCCATAAGACCCTGACTTCAGGGTCACCCATCTCTACATACATGGGCCAGCTCTGAAGAAGTGAACCCTCTCAGGCAAGCTACAAAATCTTTCCTGACTTTTGTAAAGGCCTCACGTGGGCCACACATTTTGGTTGGGTTTGGAACATATGCTCCAAACCACTACAGTAAGACAAAACAAACAGGTACTAAGTTACCTCTTTCTGGAAAGATGTTGTTTTTGGTGAGTTTGACACTTTTGGGTCTTGGGTTGTTATTATCCATACCCATGATGAGGTTGCGGAAAAACAGATCAAATTTCTTTCTGCTGTCTGCGTTGATGGTGCCGGCCACGGTCCACACCAAGGCAAAAAGGAAGAGACCTTGCAGCCAGAGGAAGATCTGTTGGCTTGTCAGGCTTTCAAATAATTCACTTTCCTTCTCTTCTATTTCCCTGATTTCATCTAAAAGCAAGAAAAGGGATCTCAGGAAAAGCTGCAGAGTGCAATAGATATGAATTGGGCAGTTTTGTCTGTGGGGGGCCTGGGAAGAGGATTGATACTGGTTGAATGGCATCACCTGCCAGATCCTTTATCCACATACATTAAAAAAAATTTTTTTATTGTGGTAAGATATGCATAACATAAAAATTACCATCTTAACCATTTTAAAGTTCAGTGTTATTAAATACATTCATGTTGTTGTGCAACCATCACCACTATTCATATCCAGCACTATTTTCATCTTGCAAAGCTGAAACTAATTCATTACCCTCTCCCCAACGGCCTGGCAAATAGCATTCTACTTTCTGTCTTTATAAATTTGACTAACCTAGATATGTCTTAGAGGTGAAATCATATAGTCTTTTCTGACTGGCTTATTTCTCTTAGCATAATGTCCTCAAGGTTCATCCATGTTGGAGCATGTATCAGAATTTCTTTCTTTTTTTTATGTTGGCCGCACCATGCGGCTTGTGGAATCTCTGTTCCTCAACCAGGGATTGAACCCAGGCCATGGCAGTGAAAGCACCAAACACTAACCACTAGACCACTAGGGAACTCCCCAGAATTTCCTTCCTTTTTTGAGGCTGAATAATATTTCACCATATGTATATACTTGATCTATTTATCCATTCATTGGTTGATGGACACTTGGGTTGCTTCCACCTTTGGCTTCTGTGAATAATGCTGCTATGAACATGGGGGTACAAATATCTGTTTATGTCCCTACTTTCAATTCCTTTGTATATATACCAGAAGCAGAAGTGCTAAGTCATCTGGTAATTCTATTTTTAATTCTGAGGATCTGACAAACTATTTTCCATAGTAACTGTACCATTTTACATTTCCATCAACAGTGCACAAGGGTTCCAATTTCTCTACATCCTCATCAACATTTGTTCTTTTGGTTGTTGATGCTGTTGTTCTTGTTGTCAGTGCTTGCAGATGACATGATACTATATATAGAAAATCCTAAAGTCATCACCAAAAAACTACTACAGTTCACCAGTAAATTCAGTAAAGTTGCAGGATTCAAAATTAATAAAATTAATATGCAGAAGTTGGCTGCACTTCTATACACTGAAAACAAACTATTATAAAGAGAAATTAAGGAAAATCCCATTTAACATTGCATCAAAAAGAATAAAATATCTAGGAATAAATCTAAATAAGGAAGTAAGAGACCTATATTCGGAAAAGTACGAGACACTGATGAAGAACTGAAAACGACACAAACGGATGGAAAGATATATTGTGTTCATGGACTGGAAGAATTAATATTGTTAAAATGACCATGCTACCCAAGGTAATCTACAGATTCAATGCAATCCTCATCAAAATATCAAAGGCATTTTTCACAGAACTAGAACAAATAATTCTAAAAGTTGTATGTAAACACATAAGACCCTCTAATAGCCAAAGCAATCTTAAGAAAGAAGAACAGAGCTGGAGGCATAATGCTCCCAGACTTCAGACTATACTACAAAGCTACAGTAATCAAGACAGTATGGTGCTGGTATAAAAGCAGAAATATAGGTCAATGGAACAGAATAGGGAGCCCAGAAATAAACCCATACACTTATGGTCAATTAATCTATGACAAAGGAGGCAAGAATATATAATGGAGAAAGGACAGTCTCTTCAGTAAGTGGTGCTGGGACAATAGGACGGCTATATGTAAAAGAATAAAATCAGAACATTTTCTCACACCATACGCAAAAAATAAACTCAAAATGGATTAAAGACCTAAATGTAAGACCATAAACCATAAAACTCCTAGAAGAAAACATAGGCAGAACACTCTGACATAAATAGTAGCAATATTTTTTTGATTTGTCTCCTAAGGCAAAGGAAACAAAATCAAAACTAAACAAGTGGGACCTGATTAAACTTAAAAGCTTTTGCATATCAAAGGAAACCATGGACAAAATGATAAGACAACCTACTGAATCAGAGAAAATATTTGCAAATGATATTACTGATAAGGGGTTAATATCTAAAATACAAAAGTAGGTCATATAAATCAACAACAAAAAAACAAACAACCTGATTAAAAATGGGCAGAAGATCTGAATAGACATTTTTCCAAAGAAGAGATACAGATGGCCAACAGGCACATGAAAAGATGTTCAACATCTTTTTTTTTTTTTTTTTTTTTTTGCAGTACGTGGGCCTCTCACTGTTGTGGCCTCTCCCGTTGCGGAGCACAGGCTCCGGACGCACAGGCTCCAGACGTGCAGGCTCAGCGGCCATGGCTCACGGGCCCAGCTGCTCCATGGCATGTGGGATCTTCCTGGACCGGGGCATGAACCTGTGTCCCCTGCATCAGCAGGTGGACTCTCAACCACTGCACCACCAGGGAAGCCCTGTTCAACATCTTTAATCATCAGAGAAATGTAAATGAAAACCATAATGAGGTTTTCATTATGGTTTTCATAAACCTCACACCTGTCAGAATAGTTATCATCAAAAAGACCACAAATATCTAATGTTGGTGAGGATGTGGAGAAAAAGCAACCCTCGTACACTGTTGGCAGGTATGTATATTGGTGCAGCCACTGTGGAAAACAGTATGGAGGTTCCTCAGAAAACTAAAAATAGAGTTGTCATATGATCCAGCAATCCCACTCCTGGGCACATATCTGAAAAAACAAAAACACTAATTCAAAAAGATACATGCACCCAATGTTCATAGCAGCATTATTTACAATAGCCAAGATATGGAAGCAACTTAAGTGTCCATCCACAGATGAATCATTAAAGAAGATGGACTACTCAGCCATAAAAATGAATGAAATTTTGCCATTTGCAAGAACATGGATGGGCTTGGAGGTTATTATGCTTAGTAAAATAAGTCAGACAGAAAAAGACAAATATTGCATGTTGTCACTTATACGTGGAATCTAAAAATTACAACACACTAGTGGATATAACAAAAAAGAAATGGACTTACAGATATAGAAAACAAACTAGTAGTTACCAGCGGGAAGAGGGACAGGGGAGGGGCAAGACAATGTTTGGTGATTAAGAAGTACCAACTACTCTGTATGTAACAAATAAGTTATAAGGATATATTGTACGACACAGGGAATATAGCCAGTATTTTATAATAACTTTAATGGAATATAATCTTTAAAAATTGTGAATCACTGCGTGTTACATCTGAAACATATAATATTGTAAATCAAATATACCTAAATTTTTTAATAAGCACAATCTCAATCTAATTATGAGAAAATATGAGGCAAACTTAAATTGAGAAGCATCCTATAACATAACTGGCCAGTCTTCATCATGTGAAAAGGTTATGAAATATAAGGAAAGACTGAAGAACTGTCATAGCTTGTAGGCAACCAAAGAGATAACAACAATTAAGTACAACGTGGCATCTTGAATTGGATCCTGGATCAGAAGAAGAACATTTGTGGAAAAATGTGAAATTCAAATAAAGTGTAGTTAACAGTATAGTATCAATGTTAACTTCCTTATTATGATAATTGTACCTTCATTATATAAGATGTTAACATTAAAGAAATCTCGGTAAAGGGTATATGTGACTCTACATTCTTTTAGCAATTTTTCTTTAAGTCTAAAATTATTTCAAAATAAAAGGCTAAAAATGTATTCGGTGTTCCTTATCTCAAGTCCTTGTTAATCACAGCTACCATGTTCTTGCATTTTAACACTGACAGAGTAAAAAGTTATAGCCCCAAAATCAAATATGTGTGCATTCAAACCCAGTCCCCCATTTTTAGTAGTTGTGTGTATTTGAGCACTCCTGAGAGGATTCATAGCTATAGATTCAGGAAGGCAAGAGATGAGGTTACTCAGGACTGTGGACAATAAGTTCACTTCTCATGCTGGTGCTTTCTTTCCTGGAGGAGATACTACACAAGGATAGTAAAAGGAGCTTGGGAAAGTATGTAAAATTTACAAATAAAAATACAAATATGTGATATTGTATGAATTAGTGTGCTTCTAAAAATATTGCCTGTAATTTTAATTTTAGAAAATCAAATAATATTTAGCTAGAGAAAGTCTCCACTCAAGTTTCCCATGTTACTTTTTTTTTTAATCTACATCTATAATGCCTTTGGAAGAAATGGGCTGAGAAAATATGTTCATGTAGCAGAAGCTGTAAGAAGATTCACCTTCAGTTTGAATTATGTATTATCTTGAGAAAGAAATGGCATCCAATAAAAGTTCTCCAAATTAACACATCTTTTGTCATTTCCAATAGAATCCTGTAAAATTTGATTTATGTGAAATGGTTATAGAGAACTTCTCCAGGACATTTAAACCAATGGTTCTCCATGTCCTGGAGAAGTTCCCTAGTTCTGGAGACTAATGTGATCAGTTTTTTTATAGTGTATCTATGTGTTTTATGAATTCAGATTTTTGTAATATAAGTTTTCTTAAAATGGAAAAACTTCCTATCTTATTCTTTTCAGAATCTTTTTTTTCCTGATATACATTTACATATGTCATCTAAATTCATTTTCCTCCAGGATATCCCTCCCTGTTAGGTAAAGAGGAACAGGAATTATTATTCCCATTGTGTGGATGAGGAATCTAATACTGAGGAAGAATGGGCTAATTTGCACAAGAATACCCAGGAAGTCAATGTAAGATCAAGCCAAACTATATGGACTCTTTCCACCAAACTCTACTATCTACACTCAAAAGACTTGCTGGTTCTAGACCAAAATGCTGGTCTCATTGTAACTCATGGAGGAATAATAGGGGTGGGAGCAGAAGAAATGGCCAAGGCACACCATACGCTCATTTGGCTTAAGAACTGTAGGGTAGTACTTACCTAGCAGAGAGGAGTACAGTCTCATCATTGAGAAGGCAAGGTGGATGGGAGATGTTTGGACCACAAATTTACACTGAAGCTGAATAAATTCCAGACAGGGCTGGATAAGCCACATGAACATGTCATTGACCTAAGAGTAGAAAGTGAGATTTGACATTATTAAAAAGTGTGTTTAAGACCAAGAGCTTGGTACACCTCGAGGAGGCTGGAAATGTTGGTAAGACTGCTGATTACTTTTGAGTCTAGGTGTACTGAGGAAAGTCCACAGGCACCAAGACAGATGCGCCCAGCTTCCTATTTAATGGACTGTGCAGCCCACTGGCCATTCCCCACGCCTCCCATTCCACTAAGCTGAAGCTTGGAGCCGCCATGGGTCAGCTACAGGATGCATGAAATAGTTTTAGGTCCCAGCCACAGTATCTGCCTTTGTTTCTATTAAAAAAAATGTTAGGAATTCTAAACAACTGATTTGCAAATGACTGACTGGCATTTATAAGGCAGGTCTCCTGTAGAAAGTGGCCACAGGGAATTTCAGGCTCATTTTCAGTGATTCCCCGTATGTATGTATGTACATACTTATTGGTGGGTATGTTAATTGTTGTCTCTTGGCTCTGCTCCCCACCCAATTTAAAACAACTAATGAGAACCTACTACATAGCACAGGGAGCTCTACTCAGCACTCTGTGGTGACATAAATGGGAAGGAAATCCAAAAAAGATGGCATATATGTATATGTATGGATGACTCACTTTGCTCTACAGCAGTGTAGAGCAACTATACTCTAATAAAAAATATATTAAAAAATTACTTGCCTCACTTTCTCCTCTTAGTGTTTTTTTCACTTTTGTTATACTTTGTGACTTTCGCTGTAAATTACCTTATTTTTTTGTAAGTAGGTAGGTCATCACTAAATAAATATACAGATACTGATTATACACAGATATGTGTGCATATATGAATGTTTAGATGTCTTTATATGTATATATGACTATATATGAGTACATAAATATGTGGTTTTCAGTCAGTAAAATTTATTGTGCATCTACTAAATGCAGTGTGGTAGGTGCTAAGGATAAATGATGAACAAGATAGACAAGGTCCCTGTCCTCCTGGTCTGAGGGGAAGGGAAGACAAACAAAAAATAAATAAACAAGCAAGGAAATGAAAGTATTTACAAATCATGAATGTACTAGCAGGAAACAAATAAAGGTATTACAATGGG
Source organism: Aethalodelphis obliquidens (assembly GCF_003676395.1). NCBI lineage: Eukaryota > Metazoa > Chordata > Mammalia > Artiodactyla > Delphinidae > Aethalodelphis > Aethalodelphis obliquidens. The sequence goes on along the minus strand of NW_020837974.1, from coordinate 21,800,351 downwards.
AAATAACAGGAAGTTTTTAATAGGGTGGTCAGGGAAGACTTCTTGGAGAAGGAGGCCTTTATGCTGACACCTGGATGACAAAAGTGAATCATCCCTTATGAGAATAAATGGGGCAAGATTTCCAGAAAGAGGAACAAAAAATGCAAAAGCTTTGAGGTAGTAAAACCTGGGGTTTTCTAGGAATGGAAACAACACCCAAGGGCTGGAAGATAACGAGCTGAGGCTGAGAAGAGGGTAGGTGAGGTTGGAGAGGCAGGCTGGGTGGGATCACAGTCTCAGAGGCCCGATAAGAAGTTAGACTGTACTAAGGATACTGGGAAGTTTCTGAAGGCTTCCTGTGCATGTGTAGATTGGTTTCTCACTGTGCATGTGGATATGTGTCTATGTAAATAAACATGCTACATATATATTGTGCATGTATGTAAATGTGACAGGAGAGGGGCTGTCCTACACAGTTCCCCAGACTGTTTCCACAGTGGGAAGAGAATCCACCTCAGATCCTTCTTGGCTTCTTCAGTGGGAAACTTTCCTAGGGAATCAGAAACACCATAATAACTGGTTCTCCCTTCCTACTTCCCTTGTCTGAGTGTGTGCTAATGTAACCTGAACATTCACATCTCTTTTAGGAAGGGAAGAAGAAAATGGACACTCTTAGTAGCTGCACTAAGAGAATTTCTAACTGGTTCTGGCTCCCTAAATATAGAAGGTATGGAGTCTAGGTTACAGGGACGGGAAGTGGCAGTGAAGAGAGGAACACAGGTCTTCCTAACCTGGTCCATCTTTAGAGCAACTTCCAGAGGCATTTCTCCTAGTAGGCAATGGGGAAAGGGGTGACATTCCAGTCATCAAATAGAACGTTTCTCAAGCACCAGAATTCTCCACTGGGGAGCCAAGAAGTAATGGAGAAGGTGGAAGAGAAAGGAGAAATTGACTGCATCACCCCATCCCCACCACATGGAGTGAAAGTCAGAAAAATGGCAGGTAGCCAGGAAGCAAGATAATTAGGGACAGTCAGGGAATTTCCTGCTCCTTCTTGCCTTCTGTAATTATGAATGTGAAAATGATCCTAGAAGACCTTTGAGATGAGGAGTAGGGAGACAGGGAGGGACAGGAAGGAAAGGGACCAGAGGATCTCACCAATTCCTTGTGTTCCTCGGTGAGACTGGAAGGCAGGGTGTCCATGTATGAATCCTTCAGGGGCTTCCAACCTAGCTGATGGGGCTCCATGTAGATCATCCCACACCTGGCAAGCACAAACAGAGGACCAGCCTGGTCCACATCTGGCTCCCAAGCACGTAGGAGTGAAGTTAATGTAGGAGGTCATGGTGAGGTAAGAGGCTGGAGCTTGGGTCGGGGCATAGACCCTCACCAGCTCCAAGCCAAAGGAAAGATGCACAGATTTTGCCAGGAAAGGGTGGAGACCAGTGCTGAGAGTTGGGTCTTGAGAATCAGAGACCTGGATTCAAATCCCAGCCCCAGACCTTACTAATTGAGTGACCTTGGGCAAATTTCTTTACCATCTCTGAACTTCTCTGTCCTTGTCTGTAAATTGAGGAATATAAAAAATATGGAGTTCATAAGGTTGTTGTAATGGTTAAATGAAAGGCCTAGCACACAGAAACCTCTTAATCAATGAAAGCTACTATTATCATTACCATAATGTTAGTACATTACCATGCACTGACATGTAACATTTTGTTTAGCACTTTTTTCCCCATTCTGTTGTATCTTGGCACTCCCTCCTTTGTTACTAACACTGGCTACCATTTATTGAACACCTACTGCGTGTCAGCCATTATGCTAAGTCTTAATGGCCTTCATCTCTAAATATTCCGCTTTATGGTATACATTTTAGACATGAGGAGACTGTAGCTCAGAGAGGCTACGTGACTCGGAAGAGGTCACACAGCTAGCAAGTGGTGTGGCCAGGGTGGGAGCCCAAGTTGGTCTAACTTGCCATATGCTCTTTCTCTTCCCTTACATTGCCTTTGGGAATGTGGGCTGATTTTATTTTATTTTATTTTTTATGGACTGAAGTTACACTATTGGATTAATTCTTATCCTTGGCACACTCATCATTAGCCCATGCATGGCCTTTCTCAGTTAATTGTTTTCAATAATGTACTAAGTGCCCATGAACCCAATACCCAGGCAGAAGCTAGAGTCTTGACAATAACCTTCATCTAACCATATAGTCTCCCTTATCCTATGCCCGTGGCTTTCCCCACCTGAGGTTATACAGCATCTTGAATCTCATGCTCACCTGTGCTTTGATTTCTTTCCTTCTTATAGAGTTTTATAGCATATATATATATATATATATATATATATATATATATATATATATTTTTTTTTTATTATAAAAAAGGAGACTGTGTGCTGTATGTAATATTACAGGCTTACTTTTATACATAATATTGTTAGGATTTTATCTTTAATTTTACTAAGATTTATCTTATACAGTTGCTTGTCAGTACAGTTCATTTATTTTGAATGACGTACAAATACTACGATTTGTGATCTTATTATACTTTTTAATTCGCTCCTGTTAATGGGCATTTGGGTCGTTTCTAAGTGTTTGTTATTGTAAATTATGCTACTCTGAAAATTCTGGTACATGTCTCCTATTGTACATGGGCAAAAGTTTCCTTTGGGTATATATCAATACTTACAAGCAGAATTGCTGGGTCATGAGGCATAAGAAAGATCAACTTTAGGAGATGATATCAATCTCTTTTCCAAAGTGATTGCCTGACTTTAGATTCCTACCAGCACTGTGAATTGAGGACTAACTTTACGACAAATCTGACAACAAGTAATGCAGGTGATCTGCTGGAGTTTAATCACATTTATGGATTTTTAGAGCTTTCCCTCCTGCGTAGGGTTAGTGAGGCCTCACATTCCCTCAGGGGGTCCCTGCAAGCTGACTGACCTGCTCACAGTGGCGGGGGAGGCCTGCTCCAGGTCAGCTGGCTCGAAGATCAGACTCATCTTGGAGCTCATCTGGATAATCTCTCCACTCATTAAACAAAGCTGAAAGTACAAAGCAGAGGGGTGGAGGGCAGCAAACGAATTAAATTCCATCTGCAAGTGAAAGGCATCAGTGGGGACAGAGGTGGTTTGAATTCATTCAACAAATACTTCTTGAGCACCTATTCTGTGCCAGGCACTATGCTAGTTGTGCAGAATGAAACAGACAAAAATTCCTGTCCTCTTGAGGTTTGCATTCTGCTCGGAGGAGACAGATGATAAGCAAAATATATAGAATATACAGTGATGAAAGTGCTTTGGAGAAGAATAACGTTGAAGAGGGGCTGGAGAATGCTCTGTGTGCTGAGCTGTAATATTAAATAGGGAGGTCAGAGAACCACTGACTTGCAGCCTTAGATGAAGAAACCAGAAATTATCAGACTACAGCAAGTTTCATGGTTCCTTCCTCAGTGGAAGGAATTTAATAGCATACCCCCATCCAGTTTTATTTGCTCAAGTTTCCCACAAAGACTCCTTTTGGAATCCCTCATGGACTGGCCCAGGGTTAGAATGACAAGAATATCTCCACATCCTTTTTTGGAATGGAAGGAAAGACCATTACAAGTCCTAGTGTTTAGCAGGCATATCCCTGCAGAAAGTAGTGCAAATACACAGGACAGCCTCTGAGTATATACACCAAGTCCGTGGTGCTGCTTCTCATTTGCCAACATGGGTTAAAGTGAGATGTTTAAGTCATAAGATGGCCTGAGGCGTTGGTCTCTGGGGGGGGGTGGAGAGGAAACGCCATTGTTCCCTGCTTCTCATCCTAAATTGTGGTTTTCAAAGTTTCTGATATATTACCTGACCCACATCAAACACATCTGGAACAGGTCATTACGTGCAACCCTAGGAAGGTCACGGCTGTTATGGGACTAATATCATTAACAGTGTCATCTCTGAAAATCAAGAAAAGTGAAATAGACCCATACCTGTGACAGTAGTTTGATTTCATTCAGAGCTGTGAAGAGCCATCAGGAAATTCACTGATTATGACTCTTTATACTTCTGATCTCAAGACCAACCAATACATGTGTACAATTAGTTTATATAACATAGTCCATATCGTGTAATAAAACTTACTTCTTTTTTTATATGCTATATAATCAAAATTATGAACATGATATTATTAGTGTATGTATATAATTTGGATAATTAGGCCTTCCATTGTTGAGCATGACTCACTCTTAGTCTTGCAAAATTTAAATGCAGAAGGAAAATATATTTTGATTTGATAATGATGTATAGTCAGTGTAAGACCTATTCCTTGAAATGGTGATAAATATTATTTTATTTTATTTTAACAGTTATATAGCACTTGCTACATGCCAGGCAATATTATAATCAGTTTGCAAATATTAATTTATCCAATCTTCCTAACAACATTATGACATAGATACTGTTATTCTCATTTTACAGATGATGTAATTGAGGCATAGAGAGACTAAATAGCTTGCCTGAAGTTACATGACTGCTAAGTGGTTCAGGACAAGATCTGAACCCAGGCTGTCTGGCTCCAGAGCCTAAGCTCTTTAGCCACTACATTTACTGTGGCAGAATGTATTTTCCAAAGACTGCTGCAACAATATCTCCTATTCCACGTACACTTTTGCAGCGTGACCTCGCCCACCTCCATCAAGAGGTAGCGTCTATTTCTCCACCCCCTTGAATCTGAGCAGGCTCTGTGACTTCTTTGATTAATAGAATTCAGAGAAAGCGATGCTGTGCCAGTTCCAAGCACAACTCTTAATTTCCTGAAAACTTTCACTTCCTGGCTCTTGGAGATGAACCGTCACGTAAGAAGTGCCACTACTCCAAGGCCACCAGATGATAAGCCCAACCATGTGGAGAGGCCTGGAGGATAAGATGCTCTTTGAGAGAAAGGCAGAGAGACAGAGACACAGAGACACAGAGAGAGTTACGGAGAGATAGACAAGACGAGGAAGAATGAGCCCCCAGACGTTGAGTGAAGAATCTACCATGGAAGTGGCTCCTCTAGCCCCAGCTGCCCCAGCTGACATCATGAGGATTAGCTGAACCCACCTGAGCCCTTCCAAAATTTATAATCCACAGTGTCATGAGCAAAGTTAGGCCACTAAGCATTAAGGTAGTTTGCAATACAGCAACGGATAACCAAAACACATCTCATATATTAGGCACTATGTATGGACTATCTTATTTAATTATCAACACCCTTATTTATTACTACCTCTTTACACATGAAGAAACTGGTGCAGAGAAGTTATGTGACTTGCCCAATATAACAGCTCAGTTGTAGAGCTAGTAGGCCAATTTGATGCCAGCACCAAGGCTTTTAACCACTATACAACAGTGCCTCTAAACACACATAACTTACCCACTGCAAGTACAAACAAAAGCATAATTCATGAATTGATAACTGTTACTTTCTTGTGGGGCATTTATTCTTAGTGTAATAAATGTATATATTATATAGTTTTTTTAACGTTTTTATTGGAGTATTATTGCTTTACAATGGTGTGTTAGTTTCTGCTTTATAACAAAGTGAATCAGTTATACATATACATATATCCCCATATCTCTTCCCTCTTGCATCTCCCTCCTTCCCACCCTCCCTATCCCACCCTTCTAGGTGGTCACAAAGCACGGAGCTGATCTCCCTGTGCTATGCGACTGCTTCCCACTAGCTATCTATTTTATGTTTGGTAGTGTATATATGTCCATATATACACTACCACTCTCTCACTTTGTCCCAGCTTACCCTTCCCCCTCCCCATGTCCTCAAGTCCATTCTCTAATAGGTCTGCATTCCCGTCTTGCCCCTAGGTTCTTCATGACCATTTTTTTTTTTTTAGATTCCATATATATGTGTTAGCATACGGTATTTGTTTTTCTCTTTCAGACTTACTTCACTCTGTATGACAGACTCTAGGTCCATCCACCTCACTACAAATAACTCAATTTCGTTTTTTTTTATGGCAGAGTAATATTCCATTGTTATATTATATAGTTTTGATCAATCACTAACTTCAGTAAAAGAGTTTATTGCACACCCATGTAAAAGTGATATCAGACAGGTACCTTTTTATTGTCATCCAGAACAGTGTTCATATTTTCAATCCAAACAGCATCCACTGGCCCATCAAATATAATCCACTTGCGGTCATCAGACGAAGTAGATGCTTGCTCCCGGAAAGCATTGGCAAGGACACCATCTGTCCACTCATGGCTCACTTGGTCAAAGCACCCATACAGCTGCCCCAAGGTGATAGCCTTGGGGTTAATGATCTTATACTCCACAGCAAATTCCTCCATCTGGTTGGCTGGGCAAGAAGGTCCAACACAAGTTACAAAAGTTCTGGTGACACCAGAACATTAGGACAAGAAATAATGCCATCTAAAAGACCAAACAACTTTTATCAATATGCCATCCAAGGATAGTCCTTAAAATTTGTACTCAGTCTGTATAAAAATTGGGATAACTGGATAGGCAAAGCCTTAAGTTGTTAGGTTATTACAGCTATTAGTTTCTCACCATATTGTTTTCTGAGGCTCACTTCAAACAAGTCAAATGTGCCAGTCAGATCTAAAGAAGTCTGCCTGGGCCTAAAAGAACTCAGGCAGTAAAGGAGAGAGATGCCATATAATCAGGTCTCTTTATGTATCTGGCTACCCTAGAACCTTGGTTTTGACTTGAGATAAGGAAACAGCTGACAGGTAAAGGATTCTGGAAAATGATGGTTACTTTCCTTTTGTCTATCTGAAGGGCTAGCTTAGTCCTGAAACCTCTTCTTCAGCTGCCCAATAAGTGTCCCCTGAGAAATGGAGCACCAGGACCCAACCAGAATACACAGGCTGATGGATGGCACATTGTATGCATTTAATAACAGAAAATAACCACACTTTTACATGATCCTTCAAAGTAAGGGAAAACTGGAGTGCCTGAGCCATGAACTAAATAAAGAATAATTTCTGCAGAATTCTGAGGCAAAGACAATGGGGTAACCTCCTTTGTCTTCATTTAGTTTCCTAAATTATATTCAATGCCAAAATTATTACTTAAGTTTGAAATGCCCAAGTTATTAAATAACAATTTATTAAGGCCAAGGTAGTGCCCAAAACAAAAAACTCAAAAATTCCACAGTAACTCAATCAGCAGTAACTCAATGTTATTAGAAAAAAATATTAAAATGAAGCATACTGGAAGGGATCCTGTAAACACAGGCACAGCAAGGCACTGCTTTTCAAAACCACAGCCTTGTGCTTTATAAAAGAAATAAAACCTCAAAACTGTTTCTCTGGCAATAAACATGGCTTTTATTTGTTGAGCTAGGTTATTTACCTGCATAATCTCATTTAATTATCACAACAATCCCATTTTACAGCTGGGAAAACAGAGGCAAAGAGAGGTTTAGTCATTTGCCCAAGGTCTGGGTTTCATTCAAGAGTCTGAGGTCTTATCTTTTACATTAAGTTGAAGGAAGGAAAGAAGGAAAGGAGGGAGGGAAGGAGGGAGGCAGGGTGGATGGGAGGGCGGGAGAATGGGAGGGAGAAAAAAAGGAAAGGAGAGAGAAAGAAAGAGAGGGAAAGAAGGGATGGAAAGAAAAAAAGGAAAAGAAAAGAAACCATGCAATGATCTCCTCTTAGAACAGTTTTGTTTAGGCAAGTGGCAGGAGTTTCCCTCTCATTGGGAAACCTTTGGAGAAGCCGCTGTTCAGCATTTGAGAAAATTCCTCCAGCTTTAGTGATGCACATAAAATCCCCTGTTAGAAGCTCTCCCCCTCTTTATTCTCTGCCTGCAGACCGCTGTGTGCCATGTTCTATTCCTGGCTCTAATGTCACAAATCAGGGATGGTAAAGTTAACAGCCTGGCATCATCTCTATGGAGCCAGTCAACTGAGTGGGGATTCCTGTCCTCCCTGGGAGCCAGGGATACGAGTTTTACCTTCGTGTAAATCACCCAGAGCTGCAGCCAACACTTTATAAGCACAGGTCTTGCCACCCATGGGGTCTCCGACAATCATATAGCCATGTCTTACCAGCATCATCTCGTAGATCTGGGAGGAGACATCATATAAGAAGTTAATCATTGCAGACCTCCCAGAACTGCAATTAGTCAGATGTCTACAAGGAACAAGGACTGCAGTCCTTTATTTGTCATCTATTGTTTAAATATCTTTTGGATGAATAACTCTATGTGTGCATCTCAGATTATTTAAGGGATGGGAAATACTATTTGCTCTGCACCTATCTATGTGCTAAGCAGCACTGACTTACCTAAGTTATTTCATTTAATCCACTCAGGTATCATTAACTACTTTTAAATGGTGGGAACACTGAGCTCAAGAGAGGCTAACTAACTTGCCCAAGCTCATCAGTGGTGGAACCAGGATTTGACCACGGGGCTCTCTGACTTCAATGCCACTAATCTTTTCATTGCACCATTTCTACTTGCTTTTAAAGAGGAAAAGGAAACAATGGTCATTTTAGCCAACTGCATTTCTATTGGAAATTTCCTTTCTCAAGGCCTAAATGCTATTCTGACTTGATTGGAACTCTCAATAGATTAAAATGTATTTTCTGAGCCAGGGGCGATGCTGTAAAACATAAATGAACTTCCATGTAATTTTAGCCCCTACCCTTGAGAATCAACAGCTAAGTGGAAGCTCATTTTCTGAATTTTCTAATTGTTTTGTCTGTGACAAGTAGTCCATGACAGTTGAAACGCAAATGCTTTGGTCATTTATATTAATGTGAAATGTTTTCTCTCTCCTTTTAAACTGTGAGTCTCTCAGCAAGAGGGAATATGTGAAGCTTTTTATTTTAAGGATTGTTTGCAGTATTTTTCACCTTGGAAGTGAGTTATACAGAGGGTGTAAATTAGGACAATGGGGGTGGTACAGGTACTGACAAAAGTGAGCCGGCAAATATTTGTTAAACACCTATTATGTGCCAGATACTGTTCTAAGTTCTACAGACAGAGAGGACAAAACAACAAAATCCCCAACCATCAAGTAAGGTTTACATTCAAGTAGACTGCAAAGACATTTCAGATTGAATAAAGATAAATGGAGTTGACTGTGCATTAGAAAAAAAGAGAGAAAGGCACTTATGATCCAATAGCCTCTCACCTTCCCCCTCACGTAACTTTAAATGGATTATCAAGGTATCAATATACAAAAGGGAAGTTAGCTCCATATATTTTGCTTTGGAAAATTGGTACTAAACTATATAAAAGTTCATCTGTAGGTCTGTAAATTACTTTGGAATACATAAAAAAGATGAGTTGACGGATGGATGGATGGATGGATAGGTAAATGATAAAGCAAGTATTCTAAAATGTTAATTATAAAATCTAGGTGGTGGGTACATGGGTATTCTCAGTAAAATCCTTTCAATTTTTCTGCATGTTTAAACTTTTTATTATAAAATATTGGAAATAAAAGCTCATGCCTAGTTTAAAAAAGTCCATCTATGAAATCCCAACGAATAGATTGGGATTCAATATTGAGTTAAATGAATTGTGTCAAGACTGGCACATTTGATGAATAGTTGGGAAAAAATTTTTATTCCTAAAAATTTTTATTCTGATCTCAGAATCTGGAGACCTGGGTCCTACTTTGCCCTTTAATTCTAAATAACAATATGATTTTGGGAAATGATGATATTTCTGATGTTTGTGGAGATGGTGAGGTTGATTTTGATATGGTAATCAGGCACTATATCTAGCACTTTATGTACTTCTTGTCTCAAAATTACTCTGTGGGGAAGGTTTTACTCCCTCCATTTTACAGTTGAAGAAACTAGGGCTCAGAATGGTGAACGAACTTGCCTAAAATCTCACAGCAAAAAACTGATGGGGGTGAGATTTGAAACTAGGTTTATGTGAGTCCAAATCTGTTCCCTCTCTGGATGCCAGTGTTCTTAAGGAGCCAGGAGCAGATGGAATTTAAGATCCCTTGTAGTTCTGTCCTGTGATTCTGTAGAAAAAGTGCATTTGGGGCTTATTTTATTCGACTTACGACTTTAAGTCAGTTTTACATAGAAAGTGATCCTAGGGAAGGATCCCTGAAATTAGTGTGGAGTTTCACTAAGGTTCTCCAGGGTCAAGACTGTAGAAACATTTCTTTCACCTATTGGTAACAGCACCCTGATTTTCCCTGAGGAACCACCACTTCATGGTCCAGTCCACATGACTTGGGTGGCTCTGACTCCACCTCCACTTCTGGCAGAGGTGGGGCGGTTATAGTCTACTTCTTATCTCTGTAATTGGTTCAGGGATGGTCACGTGACTTTATGAGCACCATTCAAAGCTAATCCTGAGACTTTTGCTGAGGACACTCCAAGAATGATGCTCTTTTTCCTTCTGGGCTTGAACGTGGGACAATCTAAGTGTGAGGCTACTGGGGGCCCAACTGAAAATGAATTTTTCATGCAGAGAGAGGCAGAATCCAGAAATGAGGACAGGCAGATTCCTAATGACATTATCTAAAAACATGTATCCCACTATGCCTGAAACCAACATATTTCTGTACTTTCCAAGTTAGGTAAGTGAGTAAATTCCCTTTTGTTGACTAAGACAGTTTGAATTGGATATCTGTCACTGGGAACCAAAAAAGTTGGTTTTTGACTAATTCAAAGCCCAATGCCCTGAAAGGTTCTGTTTCATCCCCAAATGATGAAAAAGAAACCCCAGGGATGATGGTCATAGGAAAAATATTGGATTTTAAAAGTCAGCTCCTGGAGATGAAAACTGAAGGCACAACAGGTTGTTGAGTGTCTTCATCTCTAATCAGGCATCTCCAATTGCTGTCAGTTCAGTTCTAATCTACCATAGTTCTTTCTAATTCCTGACCTCAGCAAACAGTAAACAGGTACATTCCCACATGGGTACAAGGAATCAACCTGGATAATTTTTCCAATAAACCAAGGTACTGGCTGGAGTTTCATCTTTTTGATGTTCTCATTCAGCACTTCCATAAAAACTTCGTAGTCTGGCTTTGGAAGAACAACTCCAGGAAACAAATCTGATATAATTCCCTGTTAACAAAAATTCAAGATGTGAAAAAGATGAATTATCAGATACATAACCTCAACATTTTTCTAAAATGAGATCTACAGGTAGCAGGAATCCTTGGAAAATTCCAAACCTCATTTTTCCTGTACCGAAACTTATCTACAATTACAAATTCTAACAATATCTGTTAAACATGATTTTCCTTCCCCAGAATTTTAAAAGTCAGCAAATATTTAATAAGTCTGTGCTGTCTCTCAGTCATTATACTAGCAATGAACAAGACAGTCAAGATTTCTGTCTTAAAGAGCTTACAGCCTATTTAGGAAGATAGGCATTAAAATAATTCCAGAAGAAAACTAATTACATTTGATATAAACAATTACTCACCCTCAACAGCAAATATCCTAACAGTGAAACTGTTTTTATTAAAATCAGGAATTAGGGATATTGCTATTACCATTATTATTTAACATTTGGGGGAGGGTATCTGGCAATAGGTATGCTGGCTAGAGAATGGAGGGGGTGTCAGGAGATGGAAGAGGTGCCGAAAACATTTTTCATCTTTGGATGTCGAGTCTCAGTGCTTAGCCAAGGTCCCAAACCACTACATACCTGAAATAGAGGGACATCTTGAGCCAAGAACTTGGCCAGGTTGACATCAAGCAAGGCCCGGAGCAGCAGGACACTCTCATTCTCCTCTGGATACTTCAGCTTCAAGTTGCCAGCGGCAGTGAGCACAGACTTGACAGCACGCATGCCATAGTCATAGTGATGCTGGGAGGAAAGTTGCTCTGAACACAGGCGGTAGGTTGCAACAATCTTCTGGGCAAGACTGGGAGAGCAAAGACATGTCTGCAGACCCTCTAGAGAGGACCACGTCCTGGTCAGCAGACATTCCCAACATGCTTGTGCCCTGGCCCTTCAGAAGCCAGGCCTGCCCACGAAATTGATGGAGAAACCCTATCATTTGAAGGCCTCTTCACAGAGTTACCATAATGAGCTAAGGAAGCACTGTGACTTTCTTTCAAAGGCAAGATGAAAAACAGCAAGCACATACATATGTATAACATATATTGTACAAGAAGCTATATGTGTCTATACTTTTATCTGTATATATGAATGTGTACGCCACACACACACACACACACACACACACACACAAACACACACTTGGGAAGATTACATCAAACGATTAACAATGTTAACGCCTAAAGAGTAGGACTAAGGGTCACAAAGGGGACACTCATTTTTGCATTTCTGTAACATTACAATTTTTTTCAATATCCATGTTTTACTTTTTTAATTCAAGAAAACCAATTCAAAATTTAATATACTCAGCACACAATACATGTATGCTCATGTGCACTGCCATATTTTATTTTTCCTGGGCACACGGGGGGGAACCACATTTCCTAGCCTCCCACACAGTTACGGGTGGCCGCATCACTGAGTCCTAGCCAGTGGCATATGAATGAAAGGGAAGTGTGCCACTTTGAGGGCTGGTCCATAAAAACTTCCTCCATAAGATCCTCTATGCTCTTGTGTTGTAGCTGTGAGATATAAGTAACCTGGGTCCCTGGGGAAGAACTCCTCTGATCACAAACACCCATTTTAGATTTCTAGGGAGTGAAAAATAAACTTTTGCTATGCTAACCCATTGGAATTTGGAGGTCAGGTTTACCCTAACTAATGTACTTATGCACATTCCCCTTGCAGGGCTCCTCTCTAACAAGACTGACTTTAAAAGCAAAGACTGTGTTGCTCATCAGCACCTGGCACAGGGCTGGGCATAAGGTAGGTGGTTTGCCAATTGAATAAATAAATGAATTGAACAGGCAAATCAATGTAACCCAAGTCTCCTATAGAAAAAATAAGCCTCTTATGACTGAGGCAGCCTCTTAGCCTAGGAAGGACGGCACATTCTGTCGAGAATATCTGCAGCCCTTTGCATTAACAGCAAGGACCTCCAGGCCACCAAGACACTGTGGGCCTTGTGGAGATAACTGCAGTAACAAAAAATCAATTGATTATGGGCAAGACAATGTAAAAAGACAAATGTAAAATTTGAAATAGATCAATAAAAGGCATTTTACAATAAATATTCACAACTCTGGGTGCATGTGATAAAGACACTGATGCTTGTGTACGTCTCTGTCTTAGAAAACTGGGTAATACTTGAATGAGAGATAACCAAGTTGATTTGAGTAAATAAATATTATATTGATAACAATGTTAATTCTAAATTATATTAACTTTTCCTCTTCAATCTTGGAATAACTTCATGTTTTTCAGTCTCGCCTTAAGTCATTTAGGAGTGTGTGTGTGTGTGTGTGTGTGTGTGTGTGTGTGTGTATGTTAGAGTGAAGGGTAGAGAATAGATGAGCGATTCTTCCTTAGAAGAAGTCCAGGTGTATACAAATAGAGTGGAGGCCCTTTCTTGGTAATCTGAGCCATTTCCTAGTCAGGGATGGAGTCAGGACCAAGACCAGGGCTATGTGCTTTCAGATCAGCTTGTGAGTAAAAGCAGTTTCTCAAGTTTCTCTCTTTTTTTTCCAATGGACAATTTACCTTGAATCCACCCCACAAAAAGCCACTCTGTCACTCTTTCTTTAGAACCCACTAGAAAGCCAATATAACATACCTTCTGGAGTCTAGAAACCCCATAGAGTAGAGGGAGATTTCTCCAATGAGGGCATAATCTGGCACCATCATGGCCACTGTCCGAAACAAGGCCTGGAAAAGAAACAGCCCTCTAAAAATAAGACTTCATGTAAAGAACCTAAACACATAAGGTGAAAATGGGGGAAGGTACATCTACAGAGGCAAAGAGAAGTAACATGATCATTCAGACCACCCAGTGACAATCAAGGAAAGGAGGGCTGGAGGACAAATCAGTGCAGAAGGACTGTCTTTACTGGACAGATCCACTGCTCCATGAACCTCCCCACTAGCCTTGTCCAGGTACATGTGTCACATTGGGTCCCTCAGTGGTTGTGTGGAAGGCCTTAGGTGCTGGTATCCTGGCAACACCTCATCCTCCTATGCCAAATGAGCATCATTCAACTATTGGAACTTTCCGGTGTTCAGTGTAGACAGTAGAAGTCATTCAGGGATGCAGGATAATTATGTATCAGGAGAATCCTGAAGTCAGACAAATCTTGATTTGAGTCCTTGTTCTGTTAGCTACTAACTGTGGGTAAGTTATGTAACCCCTCCAGACCTCAGGTCTTTCATCTCAAAATGTACTAACAACTGTGCCCTCTTCATAGTTCTCATGAGAACAAATGATCCTATGCAAGTGAAGTGCTTAAAAAGGTGTGTGGCCCATAGTGAGGGCTCAGTAAACATCAGCTATTGTTTCTAATATCTTGGATCTAATATCTTAGATCTTAGAGGAGAAGTGACTTGCCCAAGTCATGCCGTTAGAGGTAGAGCCAGGGCTAGAATCCAGGCTTCCTGACACCAACCCTGGGTACCTTCTACTATGCCACACTGTCTCATGAAAGTTGTTTGTGCAGATCTAACGTGGTTGTTGGCTGGGAGGGGTGCAGGGGGGAGTTACGTCAACTGGGCACTCTAAAATGAGAAATGTGGGTCCAAATTCTACTTTGGTGTCCCTGGCCTATGCTGACCTAGAGAGGAAGAGTCACCCTTAGGGATCTCTCTGACTTCTTTTCCATTCCCAAGGAGGAGGAGGAGTGGCGTGTCTGAATTAGATTCCAGGGAACTAATCAGAATGTGCTTCTAGCAGCTGGAGCATCATGTACTAAAGTCAGCGAATGTCGGTTCTGTCCAGGTCTCTCTTACGTCTTTCACGCAAGGGAATGGAGCAATAACTTGAAGGGAAATCCATAAAGAAGCAGGCCTAGAATTTTCCCTCTGGTTGCTCTTTTCATGCAGTTGGGGTGCTAGGTGCTCTTCCCACAGGTGAAGACCCATTCATCTTGCACTTTGTGTTTTTTCCTTTCATGAGAGCAGCATGCTAAGGTCATCTAGTGCCTGTTCCCTTAAGATGGCCTGGTTGGAATTCTCTCTCTCCCCCTTCAGAGGCACTTGCCTCCTCCCACTAGCAGCAGGGCCAATGCTTATTGCCACAGCTGTAGCTCAGGCCAGCTCAGCAGTAGGTACCAGGGACATACAAGCTCTCTTGTTATCTCTCTAGCTGGTTGGAACAGCCTGCTTTGGTGTGGACACCACTTAGGCCTAACCAGCTTAGCTCCACGTGCTCTAGTCTCAGTCTACCAGCGTTCTCTGTGTTGAACTTTGATGCTCTCTTATAAGCAGATCTGTTTTATTTGGCCTACAGTGATTTTTTTTTTTTTGCATTGAGACAGGATCTAAAAATAAGATTTCATGTAAAAATCCAAATTTCTGGCTTTTCCTGAAAAATGAGAAGATCTGACAATTCCTGCTTGGCAACAGTAGGCTGGGGCTAAGTAGGGGCTGCTGCCTCTAGATGGGGCATTTGTCAGAGTCCCTACCAGGCCCAGCTGGCTTTTCTCATTTATATTAACTGTCTGACCCCTGTAGACAACAGAAATAGTGACACTTCTTCCAGTGATCATTGTTGCCTCTTTGCCATTGGTTACTATGTATATATTTCCTCCCATCTCATGAGACCTAGTTGGGGAGATGGTGGAGTTCTGAAGCCAAGTAACGTCTTTACTTCTCACAGCTGAAAAATGTCAACTGGTCCCATTATTTGGCTTCTCTGTGACACCCGCGGGTACTTCCGAAGGTTTCTATACCATAAAGTACACCCAGTAGTTACGCACTCAGTATTTACCTTGAGGTTATCTGGCAGCTCAGCCCTGCCAGCATACCCAGGGTTCATGGTGATGAAGACAGCACAGGTTGGGTTCAGAGAGAGCTCAGTGCCTTCAAAGATGAACGTCTTTAGCTTCCGGATAATGGCTTGTTGAATGCTGAGAATCTGCTGAGCTACCACAGATAGCACTTCTACCTGGAGTGAGAATGGCTGGTTGATTTGAGCTCCTGCTTCTGACAGCCACCAACCCCACTGTGCCAAAGTACCCTTCACTTAGCAAAGAAAGAACCCCATCACCTGAGAATAAGACCTTCACATTCAAAATTAGGAGCACGATTTAGGGTTTTGGTAAAGGAAAGGAAAATTGGTGTGTATATGCATGCATACATGTGCACATGTGTGTGTGTGTGAGTAGTTTCCAGAGTATCTTATCTTTGTTATACCTTTGTTCCAGCACCTAGCATAATGCTTCACCCACAGTATGTGTTTATTGGTTCAAGTTGCATGTTTACATTTCCTAATCTCGATTCCCTACCCAAATAGAATTAACCACCCCCTCTTTTGTGATGACTCCTCTGTACCACTGCTATAGACTTCTCTCATATTCTATTTGTATCGTTTAATTTTTATGTCCCTTTGCTAGACTGTAACAGTCTAGAGGGCAAAACCATTTTTTGCTCATCTTTGTATCATGCACACATGCAGAGTATCTGACATAGAGCAGCTGCTCAATAAATTTTTGAATGAGCGAGTGAGGGAATCAATTTGGTGAGAATGTTTATGTGTATAAAATATGCATTTTGTCTCTTTGGGGCTGTTTTTGTTTGGTTCATTGAGTACTTACTCTGTGCAAAGGGCCTTAGAGGAGACATAAGTCCCTGTCACTGAGGAACTGAGAGCCCAGAAAAAAGTCCCTGCATGTCCAAACCCTCCATTCAGTAGCCCAGTAGCAGAGTTACCTCAATCCTGTTGAACTCATCAAAGCAGGCCCATGCTCCAGCCTGGGCCAGCCCTTTGAAGAACTTCCCCATGGCTTTGTAATCTAGACCATCTGAGCAGTTGAAGACCACACACTAGAGAGAGGGAGGATGTGGGCACCGTTCAGGATGCGTTTCCTCCCATCTGAACCACCCTGCACCATGAAACAGAGGTGGGGCTCCCCTCTTCCTGTTTCACTGAAGGAGGTAGAGCCCCACTCTGCCTGTTACTCTGAGCCATCTTGAACTTCATGTCAATTCCCCTGGACAGGGGTCCACAGAGGGTTGGGAAAAAGAGTATGCGGATGGACAGCATTTCCCTACCTGCTTGGCCAAAGCTCTGGCTAGATCTTTGGTGGTTTCTGTCTTGCCTGTCCCAGCTGGACCCTCTGGGGCTCCTCCAAGGTTCAGCTTCAAAGCCCCCATCAGTGTCCTAAGGAGAAGAGAATGCGAACTCAGTGCCAAGTCCTAAGGCACAGGAAAGAAATTTGCTTTTGGTTTATTTTGTTTTGACTCAGACAAGTAATTAAATATTTTTCCCTGATTATATGAGCAACACATCATCATTGTAAAAAGTTCTATTTTACTCAGTGTTGTAACCTCGGCGCCTGGTACATGGGTGACACCTATAAGCATTTGTTTGAATGAATGATTGAATGGATAAATGAATATATACTTACTAAATGAATCAAAGAAAAGTAAAAAATCCTCATAAACTCCACATTCCAAAGATCACCAATGCCAATGGAATGATGGAAAATAAATATATTTCTCCCACTAGGTTATGAACTCTTGAGTTCAGGACCCATATTTGATTCAGTTCCATATGGCAGGCACAAGATAAATGCTAGAAATGAATGATGTGTGAACTGTGGTTCCACAGCCCCTTGTATGAGCCTCTATAATTTCAGTTAACACACTTTCTTGTTATCACCTGAGGGTGTGTCTCTCCCCCACCCCATTAGGTTGAGGGTTCCTGGAGGTCATACATCATGCACAGGAAAGTTCAAGAAGTGGTTGTTGAACAATGAGTGGAATAGATAAATGAATGAAGAACAGAAATCATAGAACATAGAAAACACGTGACTGAGGACTCTGAAATTTAAAAAATACTCAGGTACTATTTTTATAAAAAAATTTTTACAAAAAATATTTTTATAAAAAAATTCCACTCTAAGGAATGTATAAAAATCAAAGAAAAATCTAAACATCACAAAATTGACAAGTTCACAAAGTCCAGATTTCTAAAGTTATAAATTCCAAGCAAAGTGGCAAAGCACTCTGCTGAGCACAGAATGGCCATACCTCTTCATCAGACTGGGTGGCAGAGCTCCGAGACTCCTTGCCTGGGTCCTTTACCTGGCCCCTTTTTTATCTCTGGCCATGGGATCTCCAGGCACCACTTGATTCCTGCCACTGGAGACCTTTCTACTTAAGCACTGTGCCATTTTCAAGGAGAGACAACAACGTGCTAATTGTTGGTTTGAACACATTAATTTGCATTAGATTAGGACTCCTACTGGGTTCTCATTTCTGGCCTAAGGCCCAGTTTCCATGCCCATCTGTGGGACCATGGTGATGAAGGGAAAAATTCTAAAATCTGAGAAACTAAAATATAGACGGTGAAGGTAACAAACTCAAGATGCTCTAACCTTCTTCCCCAGGTTTTCCTTTTGGAATTCTCTATTCACCCTTCAGAGTTTACCTGTAGCAGCGGTCAGTGAGGGGCGTAATCACCAGCCGGGAGGAGTTTCCCAGGTACTCATAGCCGTATAAGGCTTCTGTAGTGATCATCTTCACCTGTACATCCTTGGCATCCCAGTAGTAGCGCAGTTGGGAGATCCACTGGAAATCATTCAGGTCACATACACTGTCTTCAGATAACTTGGCGACCACATCACGAGCTGTGGGGACACAGACGTGGAAACACACACTTGCAGAGCCATCAGCATCCTCCCGTCTTCACGGATTCCTCAGAAGGGTCTGACTGAGGATGTCATCAAGGCCACCCCTCACTATCTCGACAATTTTAGGCTCAACTATCCTCCTCGCCCATCCCCAAACTTCAAGCAACATCTGTATTTATGTATTATATAAATTTATAGTATTAGCTACTGTTATCATTCCCAAACTCTTGGGAGGCTGAACCAGAGGGGTTTGCAATATGTAGTTGCCCCAAATGCTATCTTATCCCCAGTGTGACCCTTTTGGCCCTGTTCCAGGCCTCTTAAGAGAACACGATCTGCCTTGCCTGATACAGTTAGCAAGGGCAGGGGTCCCATGAATCCTTGTTAGATGTATTCTTTCCATGAAGGGGGGTGTCTGAGAAACTAATTAGGAGATACATTTCTAGGTTTTCTCCTTTCTGTCATGGGATTGTGAGCCTAATTTACTTTTCTCACAGTGATGGGAGCCCTGAAGTTGATGAATGGACATAAGTTTATGAGAATCATTCATTATTTTTTAGGTAACTCACAGGGCAAGTGCTATTGTGATCTTAGAACTAGTAGAGCAGCTTGAAATCAGGATTTCAGAAATATAACTTTGCAAAGGGACACTTCTGTAAGTCTACTGCCTCTCTGTGAGAGAAATCTTTATTACAGTAAAATCCAAAACCCTACAGAGAAGAGTCCTTGCAGAAGATTACACCAACAGCTCTTCCATTCACCCGAAGGAATTTAATTCCACACCAGATCCCTGGGAGAACCCAGAGAGTGGTGGCAGGAGCAGGGTATGTGTGAGAGATCCAGGAAGGTGAATCTCAAGGCACTTCGTTGTGGATACCTTCCCTATGCAGTGTATGTTCGTGTGTTTGTGCATGAATGTGTGTGTGTGTGTGCGTGTGTGTAAACCCAGCCACTCTGAGGTATCCTGGGCAGTAACCATGCTTGCACTTGTTACTCCTACCAGTTAAATATGTAGCCAGATGAAGATCACCTTCTGCCTTGTCTCCTCCAGATTTCATGCTAGTCTATCCAAATGAAATCAGATTGAAATGAGCATCAGGGATTGAAATGAGCATCAGGGAGTTCCCTGGTGGCCTAGTGGTTAGGATTCCAGGCTTTCACTCCCGTGGCCCAGGTTCAATCCCTGGTCAGGGAACTGAGGTCCCACAAGCCGTGTGGCCAAAAAAGAAATGAGCATTAGCCTCACAGAGAGTAAGATGCATGAACTGCCAGTAGGAAGCTGGGTATGTAAGCAAAAGAGACACTGTTCCCAGGCAACAAGTTTGGTCCAGCCCTAGTTTCCTTGGTGATGATGGCCTGACGGTGTGGGGGTTGTTTGCTCTACATAAAGACCCTGGTTCTTCTTCCTCCTTTCCTCCTTCTCTCCTTCTCTCTCTCTCTCTCTTTTCTAGGAAGAGCTGGAAGGCATCCTCTCTTACCCATTCCCTCCCTGCATCACTGCCCATTTCCAGTCTCTGGGTTTGGAATCAGACATAAGTTCAAATTACAAAAGCATCTCTGCTGCTTACTAGCTGTGTGCCTCTCAGCAAGTTATTTGCCTCTATAAACCTCAGGCTCTTAATCTGTGAAATGTGTACAAAAATAAGACAATGTATGTCAAGCACTTAGCACAAAGCTTGGCACCAAGTAAGTATTCAAAAATGTTCATTAAGATCAGTACAGGGAAATCGATCCGAGTTGGTAAGTCTCAGAAACGTTGGGGATGGGAGGGGAAAACATAAGATGGAGATACACAGAAGCACTGACTCCTCTCCTTATCCCCTCACTTACTTTCAGTTGGAGAAGCTTCTTCCTAATGAGAAAAGGGACCTGAGTCATTCCATCCAGAAGGGAGAGAGGCAAGCCTGGCAGCTCTTACTGGACAGTCAGTAATGCGAGGGAAACCTCCTTGCTTACCGTGGACATCAATGACTGTGAGGGCCCCAAGGGTGAGTCGAGCCCCACTGCTCAGTTTTCCTCGCACCAGCTGGACAATCTGTGCAATCTGATCATTGCTCTTTTTCAGAAAATCCTAGCAGGGGAGTAAGATGGAACAATGGGTTAAATTGGATTCTCTTCTGGTAATCTCTTTTCTGGAATGACACCATCCACAACCCCATGGTCCAAACCAGACTCCTGGATGTCATCCCTCAAGCTCCCTTTCCCTCACCCCTAGTCATTAACATTGAGACAAATTTCAAATGCATTACGCTAACTGAAAGAATTCAGATTTGAAAGCCTAGACACTACATGATTCCATTTTATAATATTGTGGAAAAGACAAAACTATAGGGACAGAAAACAAAATGGTAGTTGTCAGAGGCTGAGAACAGGGGAAAGGGTTGACTACAAAGGGTATGAGGAAAATTTTAGGGTGTTTGGAACTATGTCTTGACTGTGATGGTGGTTACACGACTGTATGTGCTTGTCAAAATTCAGAGATGCACACTAAACGGCTTCCCTGGTGGCGCAGTGGTTGAGAGTCCACCTGCCGATGCAGGGGACATGGGTTTGTGCCCCGGTCCGGGAGGATCCCACATGCCGCGGAGCGGCTGGGCCCGTGAGCCATGGCCGCTGAGCCTGCGCGTCCGGAGCCTGTGCTCCGCAACGGGAGAGGCCACAAGAGTGAGAGGCCCGCGTACCGCAAAAAAAGAAAGAAATGCACACTAAAAAGGGTGAATTTTACTATATATAAATTAGGTAGTAAACCAGAATTAACAAAAATACCTGAAACTCAGATTAAAATATACAAAGGAGATATGAAAACTAAATGCATGTAAACATGTAATCCTGGATTGGATCCTGAACCAGGATGAGTATAAAAGGTTTATAGAATAGATAATAATATTGTATCAATGTTGATTTCCTGATTTGGATAATTGTACTGTGGTTATGTAAGATGTTAATATGTGGGGAATCTGGATGAAGAGTGTATGGGAATTCTTTGTATTATTTTTGCAATGTTATTTGCAGGTCTGACATTATTTCAAAATAAAGAGTTAAACAATAAAAATGAATTAAAAATGGGACTTCCCTGGTGGTGCAGTGGTTAAGAATCCGCCTGGCAACGTAGGGTACACAGGTTTGAGCCCTGGTCTGGGAAGATCCCACATGCCACAGAGCAACTAAGCCTGTGCGCCACAACTACTGAGCCTGCGCTCTAGAGCCTACGAGCCACAACTACAGAGCCCATGTGCCTAGAGCCCGTGCTCCGCAATAAGAGAAGCCACCACAAAAGTCCCCGCACTCCAACGAAGAGTAGCCCCTGCTCACCGCAACTAGAGAAAGCCCACACGCAGCAACGAAGACCCAACGCAGCCAAAAATAAATAAATAAATAAATAAAAACTGAAAAAAAAAAAAGAATTAAAAATAAGTGAGACCACCCTAGGCTCACCTCATATTCCCCACTTTCCTGTTATGGTCTTCTTTGGCAAATGATTTTAACCCTCTAAGTCTCAGTCTCCTGATCTGTCAAATCCCAATAATTATAGCTATTCTTCAAGTGGTTTTGAGGATTAAATAAGATAGTGTATGTAAAGCACTTGGCACAATGTCTGGTGTGAATAAAGCACCCAGTAAATAGTGGTGGTTGTTATTAATTATAATATCCGTAGTACATAGCAAAAAAAAAAGCCTTTTTGATGTGTCCCCATCACCCTCGGCGTGTCTGTAAAGCTGCTGGTGATGGAACTGCCCCCTGCATCTCTCTTAACCACATGCATTCCACAGCAATTCTGGACCAAACTGCCTTCAGTTGCTGGAATGCACCGTACTTTTCATCGTCGGACTTTTGCACATTCTGGTCTCTCTCTCCTCTCTCTCCTCTCTCTCTCTCTCTCTCTCTCTTTCTCTCTCTCTCTCGGGAGTGCTTTCTCTTGTCCCTATTCATATTTTATGTCTCCTCTTAGACACTGTTTTTCTGGGAAATCTTCCCCTCTCTTTTCTCCTTCCTTCCCATGCTTTCTGGATCCCTGTACTTTCAGTATCATAGTTCTATAAAAGAGCCTTTTTATCTCCCCCCACTAGACTGTAAATCCGTGAGGACAGGGACCATGACTGTCTCATTCACCTCTAATTCCCCTTGCTTAGCAGCAAAGTCCCAGTTGCAACGTCAAACAAATATTTGTTAAATGAACAACGGGTAGATGGATGGATGGATAGCAATTCTGTACCAACACCTTTAGGATGCCAAGGCACATCATTCAGCATTCACTGTACTCCAGGGCTTGAGTGTGTGATAGGAAGCACTCCCCTCTTTTACAGGTAGGAAAACTGGGGCACAGAGATACAGTCACAAAAGTCAGAATTTTTTAGTGTTTCTGAGGTTTGAAATGATGTACGTAAAAGCAGTTTGCACGTGTAAAGTGCAACACATCTTTTAGGAATTATCAACAAGATATCTGTAAAAAGTGAAACTTGGTCAAATACTAATGTTCTAATTTTAATGTATAAAGCAAAATATAGTAAATTAAAATATATTCTAGCCACAGGCAATCATATTGTATATAGGGGGAATAACAGGAATTCTGATGAGATAATCATGGGAAACTATACCATGGTAAAAATGTTGGGAATGGAGTTACCATGTAGTCAGTCAAAAAATATTTATTGAGCAACTACTATGTGCTTGACACTGCAATAACCCTCTGAGATATAATAGTGAGGCAAGAAGACATGCCCCCTGCCCTGTGGGGTTTATAGCCTAGGATCTAAGTACTGAATAATTTACTAGCATCTCATTTAACCCTTCACAGTAGTAAGGTGTGGTGCTACAATTCCTTCCATTTTATAGACAAGGAGACTGAGGTTCAGGTTATGTAGCTTGACCATGGTCACATATCTAACAGTTGGAGGTGTCAGAATTTGAACTCAAATCCATCCAGGTCTTGAACCCTCAAGTACAGGCATTGGTGGCAGAGTTAGCTGGAAATACGTGTGTCCGGATCTGAAGACAAGCAGGACCTGAGCATTCTTGGTCTCAAGAGAAAGCTGAAGGAAAAGCTGGAGATGGGTTAGTGTTGGACTGGAGGTGGTAAGAAGGGATATGGTGCAGGAAGAGTAGAGGAAAACAGGACCAGGTGGCTTCTTGGCCCAGGAAGAAGATGAGCAGTCTCTGCTGGTAGAAATTCTGCCAGGTTGACAATTGGAAGCAAAGGCTGAAGAAACAGGATACTGCAGCCTAGAATTTCCGTCTGGGAAGAAATGTGAGAGTTCTTATACTACAGAACTCCAGGACAGCCCTAATTCCCAAATCTCTGTCCCAAAGAGAACCCTGCCTTCTGTGACACCATGGGGCTGTTTATTTTTTTGTTTAGAAAAATGGCTACTCTAATTATATGTCATTCAAATCATAATCAAGCTCAAATCTCCTCTACAAGCTTCATGACAGGCTCACTTACCGGTAGGGTCTTTTCAACCAGGGCTTGGGAAACCTCCTGGGTCCAAAAGATGGAGGAGACACAGATAACCACCTGGCCAGGCCACTGCAAGACCCAGTGATTACGAGGGACCTGGGAAAGTGCAGTAGGGCACATTGTAGGGTCAGTTCATCTTATGTGATTTAAACTGACTTCCTAAAAACATCTACCACCATCTTACCCCCTCAACAAAAACAAAATTCATCCCCAACCTCTGAGGCTACAAGGCTTGACATTTCTGGGATTACGGATTTATGTCTTCCTCCCTGAATTTTATGAAAAAGAAAAGGATCATCACCAACAATTTCATTAACTCTGTCGCCTATAAGTTGTCACTTGCCAGCTACCTCTACAAGGATTAAGTTATGACCTGCTGCAGCTGCTGACCTTCAACACCCCCTGCAAGGAGTTCAGGGTGGAGATCAGGAATGAGGCACTCTGTGCTCTGGGAAAAACTGGCAGAACAGGTCTTCAGATAATTAGATATTTTCAGGAAACCATTTTATGAGCCCAATTCTTGCATCTCCTCGTATCTAGGAAAGCACTAAAACCCTTCATGGTGACATCTGCTCCTCGTGACTAGCAGCGACCTTCACGAGACCAGCAGCAACCTTCTGCAAAAAATATGTGATGATTGCATGTACGCCCCCTTCACCAAAATCACATATACACTGACCTTCCCCCCTACATCTTTGGAGCATTTTTTGAGAGATCTCTGAAATGCTGTCTCCCAGTCTATAGACCTCATTTTGCCCCCAATAAAACTTAACTCACAACTCTCATGTCGTGCATTTTTTTTTCAGTCAACAACTCCTTTCTTTTTTTTTCTTTAATGCTCCCATCCAGGGATTTTACATAGTTATAATCAAGGTGTTGTTCGGAAGGTATTTATAAAACTACTCCTTTTGATAGCTACATAACATTGCAGTACTGCCCCACGATTTTCTTAGCCATGATCACCCTAACTTTTTTTAAACTATAGAGAGAGAAATTATAGCCTGAGGGACAAACATGGCCATATCTGTTTTTGTAAATAAAGTTATATTGTAATACAGCCACGCCCCCTGCTGAACCCATCATCCAAGGCTGCTTTTCTATTAGAAAGGCAAGGATAAATAGTTGTGCCTGGTGTATATTGCCTGCACAGCTGAAAACATTTACTATCTGGTCCTTTACAGAAAAAGTTTGCTGTGTCTGGCTACAGATGCAATTGCATGAAATAACTTCATGCGGGTAGCCGTTTTTCTTTACCTTAATTTTTGATTTGTAATATGTCATGGGACAAAGGACTGGTCTTTCATTTACAAGGCAGATACTACTGAGAGGGGCAGCAGGGTCAGTCCTTGGTACTTAGCGGGAAGGTGTTAATTGAATACCCCTTTTTTTGATGGAAAGAGTCCTGGGGATAGGGGTGGGGGCCCCAAAGTGAGGAGCACCTAAAGTAGAGGAGAGTAAATATCTAGTCTGCCAACATTAACCTTGCTGGGAGCTGGCTAAAGAGTAATTGCAACAGGTTCTTTTCCCTTAGGCCTTCTGTTACACAGGTCACCTAAAGCTTTGGGAGCTTAATGAGTTGTGCCCTTCAGGGCATGTGTAATGTTAAAAAAGCCTGGGGGAGGGGATGCTTAATTGGGGAGGGGCTCTAAATAAACCGCTTGCCATCAATTATTTTCACAGAAAGGACTGCCCCACAGCAAACAAAGGGTTCTGGCTCACAGGCTATGCTAGTGTCTGCTGCTTCTAACTGCAAACGTTTTATATTCAGAAATACATACTCTGCCCCAGGATTTACAGGGAAAGGAGAAAGAGGCACAGAGGGGTCAGGTGTTACTCAGCAGGAGAGGGGTGGGTTTTAGCAGAAGACAGGCTTCCATTTAACCTTGTCCCCAAAGTTCTTGTTGGTGTACCAACACCCTGGCATGTGTACCCCAATTTTCATTTACCTGGACATATGCTTCAATCCCAAGTCTAATAACTTCCTTCATACTGGCAAGCATCATCTGTTCCACCTGCTGGAGCCATCTTTCCACCATGCCCTGTGGGTTGAGACAGACAGAGAGGCAGTAACAGTTAGCCAAGCCTGGAGGGAGGGACCATGGGCAGAAGCCAGCTTTCTCTCTGGACAGGGCTGGAGGGAGGCCAAAGGTTTGCACACCTTCAAGCCAGTATTCTTTAACTATTGGTTTTACACTTATTTACTGTATTCTAAGAAGTGTATGTCTCAAAAAAGGGGCAATAGGGAGTTTTTAACATGCACTTCTTTCATATCATTTTCTGGAAGACAACTAAATAAAGTTATTTATGTCTCTCTCAGGAGACAAATGACACATTTACACTTCAGTTTGAGAAATAAAATATTGCCTCTGCCATATCAGTGATCAAAAGATGCTGCAGCCATCAGTGACTGCAGCCGCCACCTCCCAAAGTGAGCTGGTGAGCCCTGAGGGAACTCAGGATGAGAAAACACAGGATGCTGGCCCCAGACAGCTGACGCGCATATCAAAGGAATGATTTCAGTGAGCCTAGACTTTTGCATTTTCCCATCCATAGAAAAGCACTAAATTCCTTAACTTGAGATATCTGGTTTTCTTTAATTAACAATAATCTTTTGAAGTTCGGACTACCTGCCCTTTGTTGCAAAACTCCTCTATATCTCCCCTCCTTGCCTCCTCCAAGCCGTTTTCTCAGGGTTACTTGAGATGCTGCCTCTCCAGCTTGAAGTCCTAAGAATGTCCGCTGAACAAAACACACCTCTTAACGTTTAGGTTGTGCATTTTTTTTTAGTTGACAAGTGCATAAAATAAATTGCTCATTTCTAATTGAACAGTTCTAATTCTTGCATTATTCCGGTGGTCCCCAAACTTTGCTGTGCACTGGAATCATCTGGAGATCTTTAAAAATTATGGATGCCTGACTCCCACTCCCAGACATTCTGATTTAATTGGTATGGGATGCAAGCAGGGCATTTGGATTTTTTTAAAGCTCTACAGGTAATTTGAATGTGCAGCATATTATTCATTGTTAAGAATCTCAGGCAACTGTACCTGCTGACCTCAGGTGCTCGTGAGCTAGCTGGTGTCTGGTTTTAAAGTATGATCCCTGGTTGCTGCAACTTAAATGTGTGGGTGGCAAAAACGGCAAGGCAAGAGTACTTGTCTATTTCTACGCTGGGTGCTGTCCTATTCAGCAAGAGTGGAAGTAACTTACATTTTACTCATTCGATAAGGGCACATGTATGAAAAATCTGAGTTAAATGGCATTAATTCCATGAAATATTATTGAAACACCTGCCTTTTAAACACCTTTAAAAACACCTGCCCCGGGGCTTCCCTGGTGGCGCAGTGATTGAGAGTCCGCCTGCCGATGCAGGGGACGCGGGTTCGTGTCCCGGTCCGGGAGGATCCCGCGTGCCGCGGAGCGGCTGGGCCCGTGAGCCGTGGCCGATGGGCCTGCGCGTCCGGAGCCTGTGCTCCGCAGCCGGAGAGGCCACAGCAGTGAGAGGCCTGCGTACCGCAAAAAAAAAAAACAAAAAAAAAAACACCTGCCCCATCTGCTGACCAGATCTCTTTAAAGCGGGCTCTGCTCACGGGGATTTAGACAGCATTAGTTGTTGGATCTGATCCCTGCTGCTGCCTCCACATCAAGTTCGGTTGAAATCCTTCCACAAATTTAGGATGCCATGTGAATTGCAGTATAATCTCCATCTTAGAGATGAGCAAGTAGACTCAGAAAGATTAGTTCCCCAAAGTCACCCGTCATTAAGTTGTGTAATCTAAGTGTTCCACACCCAGGCAATCTGGAACCAGAGTCCAAATGTTTAACCAACATACAATCTGCCTCTCTCTGTTTCACTCTGTTATGACGATAAGAACCAAAAATGGGTAAGTGGAGTTACTTTGGCTTCAGCTGGGGAGATTTTCTGTTTGAATGGAACGATTTCTTTTTCTGAGCTGATCATGCCCACAATCTCCATGCTGTCTGTAAACTCCAGCTTGGCAATTCCTTCAAAGCACTTCTTCAAGTGTGGTTGAACTCGGAGGGGGTCCTTTGTCTCTGACAAGATCTCCAACAGCTCATCATTTGATAGGAAGAAGAACCTATTGCAAAGCAAAGGAAGATGGCTACTGGAATCTCTTCTAAGAGCTTCTTTTTCCAACAAGGTGATACTCCCCAACAGGTAGATGACACTCGCATGAATGCCAGCTACTTCTAGAGTCTTATCTAAGGCCCACTCCTCTTCACCATTTTTCATCTAGGGCATAGAAGGTGGAGATGGTTTTGACTCAGAGCAAAAGAAAGGAAGAAAGCTGGTATATGTGGATTTTATATGGCTGGGAGAGAGGGGTTGCTACCAGGTGAAAGAAACCTGGATAGAGCAGTGGTTCTTAACCTTGGCTGCACTTTAGAATCATCTGCAGAGGTTATAAAAAAAAAAATGCCAATGCCAAGGTTCCACTTCCCAGAGATTGTAATATAACTGATCTGGGATTGGGTCTGGGAATTTGTATTTTTAAAACTCCCAGGCGAGGGGGCTTCCCTGGTGGTGCAGTGGTTGAGAGTCCACCTGCCGATGCAGGGGACGTGGGTTCGTGCCCTGGTCCGGGAAGATCCCACATGCCGCAGAGCGGCTGGGCCCGTGAGCCATGGCCGCTGGGCCTGTGCATCCGGAGCCTGTGCTCCGCAACGGGAGAGGCCACAACAGTGAGAGGCCCGCGCAAAAAAAAAAAAAAAAAAAAATTGCTTTCTAAGTTACACTAGCCACATTTCAAGCACTGGATAGCCACGTGTGGCTAAGGACTCAAACTGAGGTCTGTTTAACTCCAAAGTCCAGGCTCTTGAGTACTATACCCCTCTAATTGGGTATTTGACCATGCTGGTTCCATTGGTGTCTATTCAACCTCACTCTAAATAGTGACTGTGAAGACACACCTTACCCCCGAGAGCTGTCTTTTGGGGAATGGAAAACCTAGAAAGAATATGGAATAGATGAGTAGAAGCTAACTCTCAGTATGAAAAAATGTAATTCTACCTATATATGGGTCAAGAGGGCAACTTCAAGCAAGAGAATTTTGCTGAATACCTGGGGAAAAATAGTCTCTTCTTCTCCAAGTAGTCATTCAGCCCCTTCTGGATGTCCTCCAACAGAAGGTTGGCTTCTTGAAGCCTCTCAGCCATCCGTGGTTGGTCTGCTGCCACCAGAACCCTGGTATCTTTCACCTAGGTTCCATAAAAAAAGGTGATAATCATCATGGGGTTCCCAGATCCTGAGACTGGTTATTGTAATGAGTGTGCGACCAGCCCATCAACTAATGACCCTCCTACCCTAATCACCTCCTAATCCCCCAAGGTTGACTGCTCATATAACATGACCCTCTTCCTCTGGCCATGGTTGACTGGGCTGGGGTTGGGCACCTGAAACCGACGAAGCCAATTATATTTTAACTTCTGGGATTGTGGAATTCAGACCGCGACATTCTATACTAGTCTGCGCTGGTCCCTTGAACATTTGTTAAACAACTGAGTAACTGAATACAGAGAATTACCTGAATTCTAAAATTATTCTCAATCTATAAAAGCTTTATTGCATTATCGTGTAACAAATAAAATCTTATACCTCGTTAGGAATGAGAGCTAAATTATCCAAACTGCTAATAGTCACCTCCACGAAGTTGGGATTTCAAAAGGCCTCTACTTTTTATATTTCCTATTTCCATGTTTGAATTTTTAATAACAAATAACTTTTGAAATTAGAAAAAATTTATAGAGATACTGAATTTGCAAAAATCCAGTTTACTAATAGGTTTCAAGGGACACGGCTGCATTGCACAATGAGGAGCATCTGTACGGCATCCCACATTCCTGATGGTGAGATGTGCTAGGTAGTAAAAAACTCACGGCTTGGGACATGAGTGATTTCCAGTAACTATCAACGATGGCAAATTTCCTGCCCTCTTCTGGCATCTGGGCTATGATGTCCTCTGAACTGAAGATTGGTTCCAGGTATAGCCAGGTGGCTTGGCATTTTAACCAGGCATCCAAAATTTCCTGCACGCGAACCAGCTTTTCTTCCCAGTTCTGCAAATTTAGCATTTCATATCTGAGTCACTAACATGCCACTCTGCATCGTAGACCCACCGACAAATGGATGCATTCACTCATTCACTTGTTCCACAAAGACTTATTGAGTGCCCACTATGTCCTGGTCACTCTTCTAGGCAAAGTGGATACAGCACTGAGAAAAAAACAAGAGTCCTTGCCCTCATAGAGTTCTTCTCCTAGTGGAATAATCATCATAATAATAACAACAACAACAGTAATATTTATAAGGCTTACTCTGTGACAAGTGATGGTCTGAGTGCTTTATGTATGTGAAACCAATTTAATCCAACAGATTTATAAGGGAGATATTATTACAAAGCTCACTTCACAGGTGCAGAAACTGACATACAACTAATTCAAGTAACTTGTCCAAGGTCACACAACTGATAAGGGGCAGAGTCAGAATTTGAACCCAGGCAGTCTGGCTCAAGTTGGTGTCCTTAGCCTATCCCACTTCCACAGACAAAGGGCAAAGGAGGCCAAACCTCGTGTAATTTACATTCTAGATTACTATAGCCCATAAGGTGCTTTCCATATGTACTTTTGTTTGGTGCATTCAAATAATCTCACCTTCTCTTTTAGCAGACTGTTGCAAAAGCTCAGTCTGGCAGACTGTTATAAAGGCTTACTTGGATGGTTATTGCTTTCAGTCTTTTGTTGTTTTTTTTTTCCTCATCAAGAGAAAGTGAGTTTCTTTGTTAATTGGACTTAAAAACCTTCTTCCGAGACTTCCCTGGTGGTCCAGTGGTTAAGCCTCCGCTCTTCCACTGCAGGGGGCACGAGTTGGATCCCTGGTCGGGGAACTGAGATCCCTCATGCCACACAGCCAGAAAAAAAAAAAAAAAAAAAAAACCTTCTTGCTCCTCCAAGAAACCTGGAGCTAACAGGCCATCACAAAACATTCAACCTCATTTCCTCTTACCCGGCATTCTGTTTCTATTGGTTTGACAAATGGAGAGCCACACATGGTCTGGGTCTTTATCACGTGATCATCAAGTAGCAGTTGAATGTCATCAACTGCACACAAGATGCTTGTATCCTGTGAATAAAAATGAGCACCCCGTCAAAATCGCAAGACCTCTGCCCCACAGATTTTTATGCTGACCCTCAAAGTCCTCACAGCTCAGATCTTCACGCTTGTGGGACACTATGTCTTGTAGGAGGTGGAATTTTCTATTTTCTTCCTGGAAAATATTCTTAAAGACCTTTTTACCTCCTTTGCAGAAATCAAATACAGTCCAAGCCTAGATCTGCAACCAGCATCTGTTGAGAAGAGGAGGAGTTCTGTCTCCTTCCCTGTGTTCCTGCTTTTCTGTTCACTTGTTTTCCAGGCTCTCCCTCAGGTAGAATCAACTGCTAATCTGGTTAGGTCTAGACCTTTGGCTCCCAAACAGTGTGCCCCAGGGCACTGCAGCAAACTCACAGCAAATAACTGTGGTTATTTTAAAACAAAATACAAATGTTTTCCTTTTAATTTATATGCACTTTTTCCCAGACCTTTGTTCAGTTGATGGGACACAAATACTTAAGTTGTTTGAACCCAATTACTTCATAAATAAAGCTGTTACGTATTTCTTTTGGACTAGAGAAGGGAACCATTTAAAAAGTACTCAGATACCAACAGCACCGTGAACCAAGAAAGTTTGGGAACTTCTGACTAAATAATTATTTGGCCATATTTTCCTGGTAGTTAGGGTTACTGTGCCTTAAAGGTTAGCCCCTGTAGATGGACTTTTCCTTCTGGGCCATGTGGCAAGAAAGCTGATAAGGGTCTGTCCCTTTGTGGGACAGAAAGGTCTGGTCTTTCTTGCCCTGTTTTCACTTCTTTCAAACCTACATCTGGGTGGTTAATTTGGAGCGAGGATATATTCTCTCATCCCCCTTTTACCAGCAGCTCTGCACTGACAGGTGTCCAGCTATTAATGAACTGGTACCTCGATTCCCATTTTACTGTTGACCCTTGTCTATAGCTACTTCAGTCAAAAACTCTGAAGAGTGGCCAGATGTAACTGAGCTGTTATCAGGTTCCCCGACTTAACTGCTCATCTCAGCCCCACAGCCTCTAGCAGTATCTAATCCAATCAGATTCTGTAACACCAAGTTGCTGGGACACACGGTTGCCTGGTCTTGCTGGGAGAGGCCCTCAGTTCTCCTCCCTCCCACTGGCTTGTCTACAGTTCTTAGTCAAGAGAAATCAAGGCATCAAGACAAAAAGGAAAAGAAGCCACAAAAGGATAACATGCAGCCTGGGGGAGGGAGGAGTATGGGAGCCTTTAGGGTTTTAGTCCTCAATCCACACTGCACTTCAGAAAAACCAGGGGTGCCTTAAAAATACAGATGCTCAGGCCAGAGTGATATTGTGATTTATAATAAGAAACGTATCTTTGGTCTTTGTTGCCGGCACAGCTCCTAAAACCCTTGGAATTTCCTAAGGGATGAGAGCAATAAAGGCATCTTTTGTTTTGTTATTGAGGTGGGTTTTTAGACCACACCGAAGGTTGGGGGCTGGTTGCCAGGAGAGCCAACCCTGTGATTAGAGGGTTGGAACTTTTAGTTCTACCATCCTGACCTTCTGGGAGGGGAACAGGGATAGAGATTGAGTTCAATCACCAGTGGCCAATGTTTTAATCAACCATGCCAAAGTAATGAAGCCTCTATAAAAACACAAAAGGAGGAAGAGATATGGGAACATATGTATATGTATAACTGATTCACTTTGTTATACAGCAGAAACTAACACACCATTGTAAGGCAATTATACTCCAATAAAGATGTTAAAAAAATTAAATTAAAAAAAAAGGAGAGGGTCCAGAGAGCTTCTGAGTTGGTGAACATGTAGAGATTTGGGGAGAGTGGCATGCTCAGAGAGAGCGTGGAAGCTCCACACCACTTCCCCGTAGGCATTCCATCTGGCTGTTCCTGGGTCCTATATCCTTTTATAACAATCCAGTGATCTAGTAAGTAAACTGTTTCTCTGAGTTCTAACAACTTAATTGAACCCAAGGAGGGTGTCGTTGGGACCTCCAATCTATAGCTGGTCAGTCAGAAGCACAGGTGATACCCTGGGCTTGAGACTGGCATCTGAAGGGGGGTGAGGGGGTTCGCAGTCTTGTAGGACTGAGCCCTTACCCTGTGGGATCTGATGCTGTCTCCAGGTAGATAGTGTCAGAGTTGAGTGGAGTTGGAAGACACCCAGCTGGTGTCAGAGAATTGCGTGGTAGGTAGTGTGGGAACTCCAGCCACCTACCCCAAACACACACACTTTGGAACTGAGTGACCAGAAGTGTACCAGGGTTGAAATGCACTGGTTTAAGAGCTGACGGCCTGCAGTATGTGAGTTTCTGCCTGTTGCCTCCACGATGTACAGCTCACCCAAGCAGCAAGTCCTCCTACCCATGGCCCATCCCAAGAGCAAGCCAGACCCCAGAGATGGCTGAGCAAACCCTTCAGGTTTATGCACCTCCACAGGCACTCTGTGAACTTACAAGTTTTCTACAAGCGCCAGTGATAAGAAAGTCTACAGCTTTGCTCTTCAAAATACGGTCCAGAGACCACAGCTTCAGTATTATCTGGGAGCTTGTTGGAACTGCAGAACCTCAGGCCCCAGCTGAAACCTGCTGACTCAGAACCTGCACTTTAGAAAGATTCTCAGGTGATTTCTGCACTTAATAACACTGGAGAAGTGCTAAGTATTGTCTACCTCAGGTATACTTCTGAGGGACCTGGGGTGCCCTCCCAGGGAGATGCTAATTCAGGAGGCTTGCTCAGCTCTTTTTCAACAGAAATCTTGTTGCTCTGAATCCAAAGGCCTTTCTCATTTGAAAATGCATCCCTCCATGGTGTCTGGGAGGAAGGCTGACTGGCACAGGAAGGCGGACAGGAGGAAACAATCTGACGCAAGGGCATAGTGATTATAGACAACAATACTGTATTAAAAACTTCTACGCTGCTAAGAGACTAGACCTTAATTATCCTACCACAAAAAAGGAAGGATAATTATGTGAGGTGATAGAGGTGTTAGCTAGGGTGGTAATCATACCGCAATACGTAAAACTATTACATCAACACACTGTACACTGTAAACTTACACAATGTTATACGTCAATTATATCTCAATAAAAAATTTTAAAACAGATTAGTTAGAGATCCTTCTTCTTTGAGTTCTGTTGCAGTTCTGAAACGAATCCCTTCTGTAATTTACTACATAATAAATGGGCTGCTCTCAGGGGGCCGAACAGTTGGACTGAGACTCACGGTGTCCCTGTACTTCACGAAGCTGAACGTCATGTTAGCCCAGTCTAACTTCATTTTCTCCAAGTTTTTCTCCAGAGAGTATTCCTTACTGGCAGTTGCACCAATGGGCTCCAGTCTAAAGAGAGAACACAGCGACAGTAACATCAATGGAGGAGGCCTCAAAACACATCAAAGGAGGAATTTCAGCTCAGCCATTAGAGAAATTTAAAAAGCCTTTAATTTTACTAAAATGTTTACCATCCTACTCTAATATTTACCAGCTAGCTCCAGTGTTTTGCAGGGTTTCTTTACACTTGGCGCTAGTGACTTTTTGGGCTGTGTTATGCGCTGAATTGTATCCCTCCAAAAATCATATGTTGAAGTCCTAACCAGCAGTACCTCAGAATGTGAGGTACCCTGTTTGGACGTAGGGTCTTTAAAGAGGTAGTTAAGTTAAAATGAGGTCATTAGGGTGGGTCCTAATCCAACATAACTGGTGTCCTTATAAGAAGAGGAGATTAAGACACAGATACGCACAGAGGGAGGACCATGTGAGCACACAGGGAGAAGGCAGCCATCTGCAAGTCAAGGAGAGAGGCCTCAGAAGAAATCAACCCCCTGAAAACCTTGACCTTGGACTTCCAACCTCCAGAATTGTGAGAAAATAAATTTCTGTTGCTTAAGCCTATGGTATTTGTTATAGCAGCCCTAGAAAACTAATACAGGTTGGATAATTCTTTGGTGTGAAGAGCTGTCCTGTGCACTGCAGGAAGCTTAGCAGCATCCTTGGCCTCAATCCACTAGATGCCAGTAGCTGACAACCCCAGTCCCCACCTCTTGCCAGTTGTGCCAACCAAAAATGTCTCCAGATGTTGCCAAGTGTCCCCTGGGGGTGGATACCCCCAGTTGAGAACAACTGTTTTAAGGCCATTAAAACAAGACTTCCTTTTTCCATTTTCATTTACTCCTTATTATTCCTATTTACTTCAGAATTATTATTGACTTCTTATTCAGGTCTTAGACTTTCTGTTAATTTATATGATGGCTTTTTTCCCACTCCCTGTCCCTACTTTTTAAAAAAACACTTGCTATCTTCCCGATGCACTGGGTCCATCCACCTACAGACCCTCTGTTCTATAGAAAGGGGGAGGGAGGGAGAGAAGGGGAAGATAAATTCCTTTCTTCTTGTTTCCACAGGAGAGCTGGGTACTAAATGCAGGCATGGCTAAAAAATTGGGAAGCAAAGGTTTTGGAAGGAAAAGGAGGGATTATTCTTTCTGCCTCAGCACTGCCTTTCACTGTATCCTTGACCATCTGGTCTTTACTTTCACGTCAGGAAACTGAAGCCCAGAGGAAGCAAGTGACATGTCCAAAGCCACACACACAGCTGCGGAGTGCCAGAACCAGTTCCTCTGACTGCTAATCTGGTGTTTCTTCCTCCCCTACTATGTGCCTTCTCCTCTCTCTTTGTCAGAGGAGCAAAAGAATTGCTCACATGTGGTCAGCCAAACAGCTCAACTAAATAGAGATGAAAACCCTCATCTGGCCTCATGTAGGGATGTAGAAGAGGCCCGGATAATGCCAGACAATGACTGATCAACACCTCAGCAGCATGGTCTTCATTCTAAATGTGACCTTCTTGGGAGACAACCAAAATGA
Source organism: Aethalodelphis obliquidens (assembly GCF_003676395.1). Taxonomy (NCBI): domain Eukaryota; kingdom Metazoa; phylum Chordata; class Mammalia; order Artiodactyla; family Delphinidae; genus Aethalodelphis; species Aethalodelphis obliquidens. Next base: position 21,764,227 of record NW_020837974.1, on the reverse strand, counting down.
GCGTGCATATAGAGAATAATAAAGGCAGGTGCCAATCCAGATGAGTATGAGACAAACAGGCTGGCGGTGTGGCCATGACCCAATCACTTGACAGGCTTTCGGTCCCCATCTGCTCATATCAAGCATTGTTGGTATAATTAAATAAGATAAAATGCTTGCAATGTGCCTTATAATTATGCAAATAATTGCACAGGGGAGGAATTAATGAGGTTGGGAGTCCATGAAGTATATCGAGTTGACCTTATCCAAATGTACTCAAGATGCTCACTAACTGTGGGCTGTGATAAAACTGCCTTAACTATGGGATAGTGGGATACAAGGAACATCACACTTCACTAATAGGTAGTAGCTGAGAACTTAGATGTTAAATCAGTTCAGGTTACACGCCTTATCTCATAACCCTCACAATAACTCCAATCACCTAGCTACTATTATTATTTCCATTTTACAGATAAGGAGACTGGGCACATAGAGGTAAACAACCTGGCCAAGGAAACACCACTTCTAGATTTGTCACAGCTGAGCACATTGGCATGAAGCATGGCAGTGTGCTGTGTATCTGCTCAGTCTCTGTCTCCTTTGATGGGTTTATCTTTTCAGGCAGTAAAGGGTTATGGTTAAGCCTCTGAAGTTAGCTAGCCTGGGCTCGGGTCTTGGTTCTTGTGACCTCTGGATATTTGCTTAATCTCTCTAATCAATTTATTTCCTCATCTGTAAAATGTGAATAAAATTAGCTAGAATATTAGGGTGTTGTGATGGATAAGTTGGTTAATTCATATAAAATGCTCAGTGCAGCATAAGTGTTCTACAGCTGGTATTTCTTGGGAACATCTTATTGGGGAAATTGAGGCCCTTTAATAAAATAGCATAAACCTGGTAAAAATGCATGTGTCTTGTATGATATCACTTACATGCGGAATTTTAAAAAATGGTACAAATGAACTTATTAAGAAAACAGAAATAGAGTCACAGATGTAGAAAACAACCTTATGGTTACCACGGGGGAAAGGGAAGGAGGGATAAATTGGGATATTGGGATTGACATATACACACTACTATATATAAAATAGATAACTAATAAGGACCTACTGTATAGCACAGGAAACTCTACTCAATATTCTGTAATGGCCTATGCAGAATCTAAAAAAAGTATGGACACATGTATATGTATAACTGATTCACTTTGCTGTACAGCAGAAACACAACATTGTAAATCAGCTATACTCCAATAAAAATTTAAAAAAATAAAATAAAAGCCTGTGTCTGTAGACCTGCTCCTTAAAGAGGGACAGTAGTGGTGGTATTGGGGGTCATCAGAGTATTCAGGTGGCAGACAGATTTGGGGGCCTGGAAGGACCTTAGATTAGGTGCTTGCCCTGCCCCAGTATAAAGGAAGGGCTTTCAAACTCTAGCAGGCATCACTATCGCCTACAGCAGTGCTGTCTATTCGAAATATAACCTGAGCCACATATGTCATTTCAAAGTTTCTGGTAGCCAATTTAACATAAGTAAAAAGAAACTATTTTATTTAACACAATAAATCCAAAATATTATCATTTCAACATACAATCAATATTTAAAATAATTAGATATTTTGCTTTTTTCCCCTCCTTAATAAGTCTTTGAAATCCAGCCTATAGTTTACACATTCAGCACATCAAATTCAGAATAGCTACATTTCAAAGGCTGAGTAGCCACACGTGGCTAGTGGCTCCTGCACTGAACAGCGCTGATATGGAAGATTTGTTTAAACCCAGATTTCAGCTTTCAATCCCCTGAATTTCTGATTCAGCAGATTGGGGTAGGGCCTGAGAATGTGCATTTCTAACAAGTTCTCAGGTGATGCTGATGCCTCTGGTCTGGGGTCACAGTCTGAGAATCTCACGTGTTGAGTGAGAACCAAACCCAGTTGCCTAACAGGGTCTCTAGTCTTAGCAATACATCTCCCTACGCATTACCCTGAAGGAAGTGTGGAAAAACAAACAGGGTCCTGAGAATCTCTGGTCCTAAAAACAGCAGATCAAATAGTACAAATTCTCACATATGAACTCCAGGGGCATTTGGAGAAGGAGAGAAAGCAAGTGAAGAGATCTCTCATTTGACCATATTTCATGAAATTTTAGAGCTCAGGGAGCCACTCCTGTTTGCTGCTGTTGTTTGTTTAAAGAGGAAGAAACTGAGGCCCAGGAAGGTGAAATGGTTTTGCCCAAAGTCACTGAGAGCTGGGCTTGAGGCTCAGGTTCAGAGAACTATTTAAAAAAATTTCTTTTTGAAATAAAATCTCTGACTCAATTTTCTAGTCATAATCTGACATCAACTCTGCAGCTGGAAATGAAAGCTTCACCAGCAGCTAGTCAGCTGAAGTAGAGGTTACCCTAAACCAGAATGAGAAAAGCAGCCTGCTATGCGGCCATTCAGTCATACAACTGTGAGAATTCATAGACACTTTGACGAAAAAACTTTCTGAAGGGAGAAGCCTTACTTTTCAATGAATTTGCCAAATCCAAATTCCAGCATATTCGAGAGGCAAGTCGTTTCAGTGGGCTTTACTTCATAGCCGACAATCTCACTAATCTGCAAAGAGAAAAACAAGTGTGTATTGTCCAAGGCAGTGTTGTCCAGTAGACCTTCTGTGATGACTGAAATGTTCTATCTGTGCTCTCTCGTGCAGGAGCCACCAGTCACATTCAGCTGTTGAGCACTGGAAAGGTGGCTAGTGTGACTGAGGAACTGATTTTCAAATTTTATTTAATTTTACTTAATTTATATTTAAATAGCTACGTGTAGCTAGTGGCTGCTGAATTGGACAGCGCAGGTCTAAGGTTTTGGGCGGTGGCCTAGGGCCCACCCTGCATTGTGTCTGGTTTGCTGGGGGTTGTTCTCCCACCAGGAATTGGCATAATGCAAACTTGTGGGCACCTTAGAGGCTCACAACCAGGTCTGGTTTGTTTTTGTGCTCCCAGGGCTGACTGCAAAACCTGGTCCATGACAGAAGCTGCTGTAAGCATTTGCTGAATAAAAGGAGGAAGTCTATTAGCTAGATGACTCCCCCACCAAAATCTTCCTTTCCTACCCAGTGTACTAACTTGTTGGAAATATTAGCACCTGTGCCCATTCCTTTGGTGTAAATATTACCCCAACCTTACCTTTTAAGTGAAAATATCCCTGTGAAAGCTCTTTGATGAAGTCTCTGATGGCTTTGAACATTTTTCTCAGGGACTGAGAGATCTGGGCAGTACGAGGGTTATGTGTGCTCAAGAAGAGCACAGGGGTTAACGGGAATGAGGCTCTGTAAAAAACCTCACCTACTGCCCAGTTTTGTCTCTCTCCAGCTCCAGCAGGACTAAAGAATGTCAGAGCAGGAAGAGACATGAAAATCACATCATGTTCTGTCTTATTCAGCCCTGTGTCCCTGGGGCCTGATAGGCAGTAGGCATCAATAAGCACTTGTGGAGTGAAAGCATGAGTGAACCAGCTAATTCAAACAGATGCCAATCTGGGTTCTGAGGTCACCTGGAGGACCACTGAGGTAATGGAAATAATAAAAGTAATTAACATTTATTGAGGGCTTATTATGTGGTAGGTTGGTTTTAAGAGCTTTATGTACTTATTTCATCCTCCCAACATGGTGAGGAAGGTACTGGTATATTATTACTCCCATTTTACATGCAAGGAAACTGAGACAAAGAAATTAAGTTTATGATCATCTAGCTAATAGACCATAACAGCCATTGCAGAATTGGGACTTGTATCTGATTCTGACTCCAAAGCTCTCATCCATCATATGCTAGTGTTTCCTGCAGGTCTTCTATGTATAATTGTGCAGATTATATACTGCATAACTCTAGAAAGTACAATTCCCACTGTAGGGCACAAAAATAGCATTCCCTAGAGCATAAACTGCACAATTATTCCTGGTGGCCCAGGGCTCTCATTTATTCTCTAATACCTGCAAGTATGGCTTAGAACAACACACTATCTCTAGGATTAAATGACATAACTGTGTAAGGCACTTGACACAGTAAATACTTGGCCTATGGAAGGACTCAGAGATCTGTAGTTTTATTTTTTAAATTGCTTTTGTCAAGTATAGAGATTAACAGGCATCTGATCTAAGAAACTGAAGTTATGCTGTCCAATATGTAGCCACTAACCCCTTGTAGCTTTTGAGAACTTGAAATGCAACTAGTCCATATCAAAATGTGCTGTATAAAAGCACACCATGTTTCAAAGACTTAGTATGAAAACTGTAATGTAAAAGGTCACATTAACATTTTTATACTGATTACTTATTGAACTGATAGTGATTTTGATATGTTTGGTTAAATCTAGTCATACGGTTTATTTCACCTTTTTTATACTTTAAAAAATGTGGCTACTAGAAACTTTAAAATTATACATATGTTCATAGTATATTTCCACTGGGCAGCAGTGTCCTAGAGGCCAGCTTTGGTGCATATCAGTACAGTGTTACCTTGTTCCATCTTGTTTTACACCACAGTAGCAATAAAGTCTATGTCTCAAATACGGAGACTAGCCTTTCCTGCTTAAGTTCTGGGAAACGGTCAGAAATCTCAACACAACCGCCTCATGACCCCAGAAGATCCATTTTGTAGTCTTGAGAGCTACAGGTGGTTTAGCCTACAGAGCCCCCCTGCCGGAGCCAAATCTGTGCACAGGGATCTCCTGAGTTAGGCATTAGAACTGAGAATGCTTCCCCAAGCCTGGGGCTGTCACTAGGCGGGCTTGTTGTGTGACCTACAGTACAGGCAGAAATGGGCTCTGAGTCGGGGCAACCCTGAGGGTACCTTGTGGCCTTTGTCCTTTCTGAGCTTATCTTCAACTATTTAGCCCATTGAGATTCCACTGCAGGTGCTCTTTACTCAGGAGCCACCTTGCCTCTTGCCTATAGTAAGTGGAATATAGCACATTCCATTCTTATCTATAGCTCACTGCCCCCTACTGTCCGCTCCCTCTCTCTGACCTGATATTTCTTGCCCCCTTTTCACACATCAAGGCTGAGTCAAAAACACCTAGCTTCCAATTCTCTTCCCCACCCCTCACTGGCCACGTGACAATTTATTGTCCCTACTTCAAAGGGTTGTTGGGAGGATGAAATGAGGGAATCCGCATAAAGTGTATAACAGTACCCAGTACAAAGTTGGTACTCCATACACTTTAGCTATTATTGTTATTATTATTTTAATTCCAGGGAATTTTTTCCCCCAATCTGTCCATCTAAGGGGCCTATAAATGAGAATTATTAATGTCTAGGAATGGTTGGGATTTTTAAAGTGCCCCTGTGTGAGAATGCTGTCATCACAGGGGGAGCACCAGATGGAGGGGATGGCTTTCTGAGCACCCCTAGAGCACTGCTTAAATGCCATTGATGAGGACACTTTCTAAAATGTCATCTCATGGAGAGACCTAGCACTGCTGGAGGGCACCTGTCTACCTAACTCTCTAAATGGTCAAAGCTCTAGTCAGGCTAGCTCCGCAGGGAGAGGCACCCTATGAGTACCAAGTGAGGGCAGCTGCCGCTGTGCAGATCCCTCTGCTGGGGCAGCTCAAGACCCAAAGTCTACCAGATGACCTTTGCTCTGACTTCTTTCCATCTTTGCTTAAGTCTTTAAGCAAATTTCAAGGCTTTCTGGGAAATTGAAAGCAGCTCCTCTCTACAGAAAAATCTTGAATCTCTCATGTACCAAGATCTCTGCTGTCCCAGGGAGATCAAAATACTCCTAACAGTTATGCTCTCAGACTGAGTCCTTCTAGAGACAATGTCCTCAGTCTTGTGCATGGTCCCAGGGAGAGAATTTCAGGCCCAGTCAGAGAGCAATTTGCCTACGGAGAGCCAGTCTCTTCTTCACCTCCACAAAGAGCAATTCCCTGGTAGAAGATGTTTCAAGGCCATTGCTAGCTCTTGAATGTGACAATTATTTTAGAAACACAGTGAGTTTTCTTTCTCCTGTTTAGTATCATACTACATTTATAACCCTCACATTTGGTTGCTTATAAAAATCCCATCATTTTTAGGGAGAATATTTATTATCCTCATTTATAGACTCAAAGGGCTGAAAAAAGAGGGCAAAATTACTTCTGAATATAGCCTGCTGGTTGAGGAAGCTGAAGTAGGAATCATCTGGCATTGTTAGGAGCCCGCAGGGATAAATGTGACTTTCTCTTTTGTGTAGCCCAGGTTAAGGAACAAATCCAGGCCCCTCCCATTGTAATGTAACACCCTAATCACCTTTTAGGACACTGAACAGCCATTTGCTTAGGAAAGCAGATTAGGAGAGCCTTTGTGGCCACTGGCTGGAACAATACTCAACCACCAGCAATGGGGTCCCCAAAGAAAAGGATCGGCCTGTTTATGTGGCGAGGCAGGAAGTTACTCCCTTCCTTCAAAAGGCTATCACCCCCTTTACTACTCCCTTGGCCTCAAGTAGATTCTCCTTTCAGAAAGAAGAAGCTTGACCCGTTAATGGTTTCTGCCTTCCAAAGGGCGACCAGGACCAGGGCTGGGCTGGGCTGGGCTGGCTGGGGGTGGGCGGTGACAGGGACCTGCTGCCAGTGCCGGTCTTTCACTCCTGGGTTGCAGGAAATGCTGAGGATAGGGATGTGCTGCTTGAATTTATCAATCTTGATTTTCAAATTCTCTGCTAAGCGCCTGGGTGCAGGCACGTCAGCTAAGGTCTTGGTCAATTTATATATCGTCCTCCACATATTCCCTATTTGCTCCGCGATTTCCTCAGCATTCAGTAACAAGAGGGGTCCTGAAATAGAAAAGATGGGGTGAGGGAAAGGTCAGATCACCAAGTAGTGTTAGTCACATGTACCTTTAATTCCCTGAATTTAGAATTGTGTCTACGGTATGGATATTGGAACAAGCACAGGCTTTAGAGTTGGGTCTGAAACCTCTACTTAGCCAGTGAAGCCTTGGGGATACTGACTGAACTTTTCTAAGCCTCAGCAGTCTCACCTGTGACACAGGGGTAATACTGGATACCTTGGAGGGTGACTGTAAAAACTACATGAGATAAGGAAAGTGGCTAACATATTGCCTGGCATACAATGCAAGAGTAGTTAGGGAATCAATTGTTAGTATAAGTTATAGATGCTATTATAGAAGTACCTAAAGGTGCTTCACAAATGCTGTGAAATATTAACAACTGGGGAATGTGGATGAATAGGGACATAGGAGTTAACTGTACAGTTCTGACAGCTTTTATGTAAGTCTGAAATTATTTAAAAATAGATTATCTTTAAAACAGAATATGACACCTCATTTATAAAAAAAAAAAAAAAAACTTCACCAAAACATTAATTCTCTTCTCCTCCTTTTCTTTTACAGGTATCTTTTAGCATTTGGGTTTTCACATTCAGTCTTTCCACGCTGCTGCTTCCTTCCACTTTGTTATTTCAAATTAGTATTAACTCTTGCATTATGATGTTGCTAATTAACTCAAAAACACTTTTCTTTCAGGGCTGCCAAGACTAAAAATAGATTCATTCATATAGCTTCATTAATTAATAACATGCTTTACCAACCTAACATTTTTTGTTAAGTAATCAAATATTAAAATTTTTTAAAAAGAAAAGAAGGGCTTCCCTGGTGGTGCAGTGGTTGAGAGTCCGCCTGCCGGTGCGGGGGACACGGGTTCGTGCCCCGGTCCGGGAGGATCCCATATGCCGCGGAGTGGCTGGGCCCGTGAGCCATGGCCACTGAGCCTGCACATCTGGAGCCTGTGCTCCGCAACGGGAGAGGCCACAGCAGTGAGGGGCCCGCATACCGCAAAAAAAAAAAAAAAAAAAAAAAAAAAAGAAGAAAAGAAATATGTATGACTTCCATACAATATATGAAAAGAATAATACACCATGTCCACATGGGGTTTATTGGCGGAATGCAAGGCTGATTTAATATTTGAAAATCAAGCAATGTAATATAGTCGAAAGAAGGAAAATCACATAATGTAAATTGATGCAGCAAAAGCATCTGATGAAATCCAATACCCATTCATGATAAAAATCTATAAACAAACTAGGAATACAAGAGAACTTCCTCAGTCTGATAAAGGGCACCCTATAGAAACCTACACTGACATTACATTTTTGTATGTGTTAAATACGTACAGCTTTTTATATGCTAATCATACAAAAAAAGTGGTTTAAAAAAAATTAAAAGCAAAAAACCCATTATACTTAATGGTGAAAGATGGAATACTTTCTCCCTGAGATCAGAAACAAGGCAAGGATTTTTATTCTCATAACTCAATTAACAGAAAGACAGCTGGAAAAATCCCAAAATACTTGGAAATTAAGCTACATACTTCTTAATAACACATGAGTCAAAGAAGAAATATCAAGAGAAATTAAAAAATATTTTGAGCTAAATGAAAATAAAAATTAACATCAAAAGCTGTGGGATGTCACAGCCAATATAATACTCAATGTGAAAAGCTGAAAGCATTCCTGCTAAAATCCAGAAGAAGACAAAGATGCCCACTCTCATCACTTCTATTCAACATAGTATTGGAAGTCCTAGGCACAGGAATCAGACAAGAAAAAGAAATAAAAGGTATCCAGACTGGAAGCAAAGAGGTAAAATTGTCATTGTATGCAGATGACATGATACTCTATATAGAAAACCCTGAGGATTCCACTCAAAAACTACTAGAACTGATAAACGAATTCAGCAAGGTAGCAGGATACAAGAATAACATACAGAAATTGGTTGCATTTCTTTACACTAACAATGAAATATCAGCAAGGGAATGTAAAAAAAAAAATCCCTTTTAAAATCACATCCAAAAAAATAAAATACAGTAAGTCCCCTACATACGAACCTTCAAGTTGCGAACTTTCAAAGATGCAAATGTGCATTTGCATGTCCAATCACGTAAGTCAGTTCATGTGTCTGGTATATATTGTCACGTGCGTGCATCTTCTACAAGTGGTTGTGCTTTTGTGTACCTTACTGTACAGTACTGTAGAGAGTACAGTAGTACAGTATCACTGGATCATTTTTTCAAGTGGGTAGATAGAATTGAATCCAGCAAGGAACCAGAACCTGTGCCATCAGCGTCAGGCGTGAGTGACACTGCAGCTCGCCCTCCACCTCCTATTGCTGAGGATCCTTCAGCTCTACCATCTCCCACCTCCTCTCCCTCCTCCAGTCAGTAACTCTTCTTGCCTGTTCAGTCAGTGCCAGCGCCTGTATGCCAGCTGTTGTACTGTACTACTGTACTTTTCAAGGTACTGTACTGTAAGATTTAAAATGTTTTCTTTGTTTTTTGTGTTTGTTTGTTATGTATTATTTGTGTGAAAAGTACTATAAACCTAGTACAGTACAGTGCTATGCAGGCGATTGTGTTAGTTGGGTACCTAGGCGTTTGTTTGTTATGTATTATTTGTGTGAAAAGTACTATAAACCTAGTACAGTACAGTGCTATGCAGGCGATTGTGTTAGTTGGGTACCTAGGCTAACTTTGTTGGACTGACGAACAAATTGGATTTACGAACGAGCTCTCAGAACACAGCTCGTTCATATGTAGGGGACTTACTGTATGTAGGAATAAACCTGAGCAAGGAGGTGAGAGACTGAGAACTATAGAACATTAATAAAGGAAACTGAAGATGATTCAAAGAAATGGAAAGATATCCCATGCTCTTAGACCGGGAGAATTAATACTGTTAAAATGGCCATACTACCCAAAGCAATCTATACATTTAATGTGATCCCTATCAAATTACCCATGACTTTTTTCACAGAACTAGAACAAATAATCCTAAAATTTATATAGAACCATAAAAGACCCAGAATTGCCAAAGCAATCCTGAGGAAAAGAACAAAGCAAGCGGCATAACCCTCCCAGACTTCAGACAATACTACAAAGCTGCAGTAATGAAAACAGCGTGATTATTGGCACAGAAACAGACATATGGAATGGAACAGAATAGATGGCCCAAAAATAAACCCGCACACCTACAGTTAATTAATCTTCAACAAAGGAGGCAAGAATATACAATGGAAAAAAAGACAGTCACTTCAGCAAGTGGTGTTGGGAAAGTTGCACAGCCACATGTAAATCAATGAAGTTAGAACACACCCTTACACCATACACAAAAATAAACTCAAAATGGATTAAAGGCTTAATATAAGACATGACACCATAAAACTCCTAGAAGAGAACATAGGCAAAACATTCTCTGACAGAAATCGTACCAATATTTTCTTAGGTCAGTCTCCAAAGGCAATAGAAATAAAAGCAAAAATAAACAAATGGGACCTAATCAATCTTATAAGTTTTTGTATAGCAAGGGAAACCATAAACAACATGAATGACTGACAAGGGCTTAATTTCCAAAACATACAAACAGCTCATACAACTCAAAAACAAAAAACCAGGGCTTCCCTGGTGGCTCAGTGGTTGAGAGTCCTCCTGCCGATGCAGGGGACGCGGGTTCGTGCCCCGGTCTGGGAGGATCCCACATGCTGCGGAGCGGCTGGGCCTGTGAGCCATGGCCGCTGAGCCTGCGTGTCCGGAGCCTGTGCTCCGCAACGGGAGAGGCCACAACAGTGAGAGGCCCGCGTACTGCAAAAAACAAACAAACAAAAAACCAAACAACCCAATCAAAAAATGGGCAGAAGCACTAAATAGATATTTCTCCAAAGAAGACATACAGATGGCCAAAAAGCACATGAAAAGATGCTCAATACAGCTAATTATTAGAGGACTGCAAATCAAAACTACGATAAGGTACCACCTCACCGGTCAGAATGGCCATCATTAAAAAATCTACAAATAATAAATGCTGGAGAAAAGGGAACCCTCCTACATTGTTGGTGGGAATGTAAACTGGGGCAGCCACTGTGGAAAACAATATGGAGACTCCTCAAAAAACTAAAAACAGAGTTGTCATATGATCCAGCAATCCCATTCCTGGGCATATATCCAGACAAAACTATAATTCAAAAAGATACATGCATGGCTTCCCTGGTGGCACAGTGGTTAAGAATCCACCTGCTGATGCAGGGGACACAGGTTCTAACCCTGGTCCAGGAAGATTTCACATGCTGTAGAGCAACAAAGCCTGTGCACCACAACTACTGAGCCTGCGCTCTAGAGGCCATGAGCCACAACTACTGAGCCCATGTGCCACAACTACTGAAGCCTGCGTGCCTAGAGCCCATGCTCTGCAACAACAGAAACCACTGCAATGAGAAGGCTGCACACCGCGACAAAGAGTAATCCCCACTTGCTGCAACTAGAGAAAGCCCATGCACAGCAACGAAGACCCAAAGCAGCCAAAATAATTAATTAATTGATTGATTGATTAATTAATTTTAAAAAAGATACAGGTACCCCCATGTTCATAGCAGCAGTATTCACAATAGCCAAGACATGGAAAAAACCTAAATGTCCATCAACAGATGAATGGATAAAGAAGATGTGGTACATATACACAATGCAATATTATTCAGCCATAAAAAGAATGAAATAATGCAATTTGCAGCAATATGGATGGACCTAGAGATTATCACAGTAAATGAAGTAAGTCAGAAAGAGAAAGACAAATACCACATGATATCACTTTTATGTAGAATCTAAAATATGACACAAATGAACTTATCTACAAAACAGAAACAGACTCACAGACATAGGGAACAGACTTGTGGTTGCTATGGGGGAGGGTGGTGAGGGAGGGATGGATTGGGAGTTTGGGATTAACAGATGCAAACTATTATACATAGAATAGATAAACAACAAGGTCCTACTGTATAGCACAGGGAACTATATTCAATATCCTGTAATAAGCCATAATGGAAAAGAATATGAAAAAGAATGTTATATATAACTGAATCACTTTGCTGTACAGCAGAAATTAATGTAACATTGTAAATCATCTATACACCAATAAAATAAATTTTTAAAAAGTTGTGGGATATAGGGAAAGAAGTATTTAGAGGGAAATTTATAGCATTGAATATATATATTAGAAAAGACCTAAAATCAATAATCTATGCTTCCATTTTAGGAAACTATTAAAAAAGAGCATATTAAATCCAAAGTAAGGGCTTCGCTGGTGGCACAGTGGTTAAGAATCTGTCTGCCAGTGCAGGGGACACGGGTTCAAGTCCTGGTCTGGGAAGATCCCACATGTTGCAGAGCAACTAAGCCCGTACGCCACAACTACTGAGCCTGCGCTCTAGAGCCCACGAGCCACAGCTACTAAAGCCCACGCACCTAGAGCCTGTGCTCCACAACAAGAGAAGCCACCACAATAAGAAGCCTGTGTACCACAACGAAAGAGTAGCCCCCACTTGCCGCAACTACAGAAAGCCCGCACACAGCAACAAAGACCCAACGCAGCCAAAAATAAATAAATAAAAAAATTTATTTTTAAAAAATAATAATAAAAAAATAATAAATCCAAAGTAAGCAGAAGAAAAGAAATAATAAAACGAAAACCTGGTTCTTTTCAAATATCAATAAAATTGATAAATAGCTAGCTAGGCTAACAAAGAAAAAAGAAAAGACACAAATTACTGACATCAGAAATGAAAGAGGAGACATCATTGTACATCTCATGGACATTAAAAGGATAATAAAAGAAGACCATGAAATACTCTATGATCACAAAGTTGATAACCTAGATTAAACAGACCAATTCCTTGAAAGATACAATTTGCAAAATTCACACAAGGAGAAACAATCTGAATTGGCCTATATTTATTTAAGAAATTGAATCAATAATTAATAACTTTCCAAAACAGAAAGCATCAGTCCCAGATGATGGTGAATTCTGCCAAACATTTAAGAAAGGAAAAATACCAATTTTTGTACAATCTCTTCCAGGAGACAGAAGCAGAAATACTTCCTAACTCATTCTATGAGGCCAGCACTATCCTAATACCAAAACCAGACAAAGACATTACAAGAAAAGAAAACTAAAGACCAATATCTCCCATGAACATAGATGCAAGAATCCTCAACAAAATGTTAGCAAATTGAATCCACCTATATATATATTATATATTAACATATATATATATAATTATACACCACAGTCAATTGGGACTTATTCCTCGCATGTAAAGTTGTTTCAATGTTTGAAAATCAATTAATATAATTCATCACGTCAACAGGCAATTGAAGAAAAATCACATGATCATATCAATAGATTCAGAAAAAGCATCTGAAAAAATCCAATACCCATTCATAATAAAAACTCTCAGCAAATAAGGGATAGAGGAGAAATCCCTCAACTTGATAAAGAACATCAGAGGAGAAATCCCTCAACTTGATAAAGAACATCTACAAAAACCTACAGCTAATATCATACTTAATGATAAGAAACTAGAATCTTTCCTGCTAAGATGAGGAACACAGCAAGAATGTCCCCTCTCACCACTCCTTTTTCAACAGCATTCTGTGGTAGTCCTAGATAATGCAATATGACAAGAATAGAAAATAAAATGTATACAGACTGGGGAAGAAGGGATAAAACTTTGTTTGCAGGTGACAGAATCACTTACATAGAAAATATGAAAGAACCAACAGCAAAAAGAAACCTCCTGAAACTAATTCACAGTTATAGCAAGGTTGCAGTATACATGGTTAATACACAAAAGTTAATTGCTTTCCTATATATTATTAATGAACAGTGGATTTGAAATTAAAAACATATCCATTTACATTAGCACCCCCAAAATTGAAATACTTAGGTGTAAATCTGACAAAATATGTACAATGTCTATATAAGGAAAACTATAAAACTCTAATGAAAGAAATCAAAGAAGAAAATAAATGGAGAAAAATTTAATGTTCATGGATAAGAAGATTCAATATTGTCAAGATGTCAGTTCTTTCCAACTTGATCTATAGATTCAACACAATCCCAACCAAAATCCCAACAAGTTTTTTTTTAGATACTGACAAAGTGATTCTAAAGTTTATATGGAGACATAAAAGACCCAGAATAGCCAATATAATATTAAAGGAGAAAAATAAAGTTGGGGGACTGACATTATCCAGCTTCAAGACTTACCACATAGCTACAATAATCAAATGTGGTATTGACAAAAGAATAGACATATAGGTCAATGGAACAGAAGAGAGAGCCCAGAAATAAGATCCACAATAGTCGACTGATCTTTCACAAAGGAGGAAAGGCAATACAATGGAGAAATGAAACTTTCCAACAAATAGTTTTAGAACAACTGGATATCCACATGCAAAAAAATGAATGTAGAGGGACTTCCCTGGTGTCGCAGTGGTTGAGAATCTGCCTGCCAATGCAGGGGACACGGGTTCGATCCCTGGTCCGGGAGGATCCCACATGCCATGGAGCAACAAAGCCTGTGTGCCACAACTACTGAGCCTGTGCTCTAGGGCCCGCATGCTGCACCTACTGAGCCTGCACACCACAACTACTGAAGCCCACATGCCTAGAGCCTGTGCTCCACAACAAGAGAAGCCACCGCAATGAGAAGCCCGCACACTGCAATGAAGAGTAGCCCCCACTCGCCACAACTAGAGAAAGCCCGCATGCAGCAACGAGGACCCAATGCAGCCAAAAAAAAAAAAAAAAGAATGTAGATGGAGACTGTACATCCTTGACAAAAGTTAATCAAAAATTAATCAAAATGGATCATGGACTTAAATGTAAAATGCAAAACTATAAAACTTCTAGAAGATAACATAGCAGAAAAATCTAGATGACCTTGGGTTTGGTGATAAATTTTTAGATACAATGCTAAATCTAGGAAAGAAATGACAAACTAGACTTTATTAAAATTAAAAACTTCTGCTTTGTGAAAGACACTGTCAAAAGACTGAAAAGACAGGCCAAAGACTAGTAGAAAAAATTGCAAAAGACATATCTGATAAAGGATTGCTGTCCAAAATATATAAAGAACTCTTAAAACTCAACAGTAAGAAAACAAACTTAATTTAAAAATGGGCAAACCCCCTCCCCCAACCCTAACTGTTTTAGTATACACTAGCAATGACCAATTAGAAACTGAAATTTAAAAACATATAGCTCTATAAAAAGAAATACATATAAATTTAACAAAACACATATAGGATCTGTACGCTAAAACCTACAAAACATTGACAAAAAGAAGTCAAAGAAGAGCAGAATAATTAGATATACAACGTCCATGGATTGGATGATTCAATTAAAGATGTCAGTTCTTTCCAAATTGATTTAACACATTTCCAATCAAAATTCCAGCAGGTTTCTTGTATATATAAATAAGCTGATTCACAAATTTTATGTAAAAGATATAAAGACAAAGGCACTGTAATAGTCATAATAAAACTTGAAAAAGAGATTGAAGTTATATGACAGTCTCAAAAAGACAAAACTATAGTAACAGTGAAGAGATCAATAGTTGCCAGGTGTAGGGAGAGTGTGATTATGAAGTGGTACTACAAGGAAGTTTATTGAAGTCATGGAACTGTTCCATTTTCTGATTGTGGTGAATCAATATATATGTTAAAATTCATAGAACTGTATGTCAAAAATATCATTTTTACTGTATATGAATTTAAAAAATAAAATATAAAAAATTTAAAATACATTGTCTCTTTCCAACAAAAAAACTTGCTAAATTATAAATACTTCCTTAACACCAGAACTATTTTGTGCCTGAACCAACAAAAAGCATCACGTTTAAAGGTGACACCCTGGGGACTTCCCTGGCGGTCCAGTGGTTAAGACTTTGCCTTCCAATGCAGGGGGTGAGGATTTGATCCCTGGTAGGGGAGGTAAGATCCCACATCCCTCGGGGCCAAAAAACCAAAACATAAAACAGAAGCAATATTGTAACAAATTCAATAGAGACTTTAAAAATGGTCCACATCAACAAAATCCAAAATAAATAAAGGTGACACTCTGGAAGAATTCCCATTAAAATCACGAATAAGACAAAGGTGCCATTATTACTACTGTTTAATTTGGAGGTGCTAGTCAACACAGAAAAGTGAATTTTAAAAGGGGTATGAAAGTGATAAGGTAAAATATCTTATATGTATAGATATGATCGAGTACTTCAAAAACTAAAAAGCATCAATAAAAATATTATTCAAGGGCTTCCCTGGTGGCGCAGTGGTTGAGAGTCCGCCTGCCGATGCAGGGGACACGGGTTTGTACCCCGGTCCGGGAAGATCCCACATGCCGCGGAGCAGCTAGGCCCGTAGCCATGGCCGCTGAGCCTGCGCGTCCGGAGCCTGTGCTCCGCAATGGGAGAGGCCACAACAGTGAGAGGCCCGCGTACCGCAAAAAAATATAAATAAATAAAATAAAATAATAATAAAAAATAAATAAATAAAAATTATTCAAAACGGAAAATTATTTAAATAAGGTGGTTTAGTAATAGAGAAAAAGTGGGAGGGCAAATGAATAGCCTTTTATAAAGTAAGGAATTCAACTGACCAATTTTTTTTTGGTTTTTTTGGCGGCACGGCATGCAGGATCTTAGTTTCCCAGCCAGGGATGGAACCCGTGCCCCGCTCCCTGCAGTGGAAGTTCAGACTCTTAACCACTGGACCGCCAGGGAAGTCCCAAGAATGCTTTTTAATAATGAAAAAGCATACTTAAAAGTTGTGAGAAAGAAAATACCGCTTTAAACATCAAATGAGCAAAAAAAGTTCTTAAAGCTATTACTTCCCAAGTTTGTTGAGGGTATGAGGAATGGGCCCTCAAATACTGCTAGAAGAATAATAAATTAAAACATGTAACTTCTCTGGAAGGCAATACCAATAACAAAAGCATTTTCTAAAATCCTAATAATTTTTATTACATCCCTTTGATCTAACCGTTTCACTTTTGGTAATTTATCCTAAGAAAATGATCATTATTGTATACTGAAAATTGGCAACAAAGATGTTCATCACAGTTGTTCTTATAATATCAAAGCACTGGAATTTTCTGGTGGCGCAGTGGTTAAGAATCCACCTGCAAATGCCAGGGACATGGGTTCGAGCCCTGATCCGGGGAGATTCCACATGCTGTGGAACAACTAAACCTGAGCACCACAACTGCTGAGCCTGCACTCTAGAGCCTGCGAGCCACAACTACTGAGCCTGTGTGCCACAAATACTGAAGCCCGCGTACCGAGAGCCTGTGCTCCGCAACAAGAGAAGCCACCGCAATGAGAAGCCCATGCACCGTGACAAAGAGTAGCCCCTGCTCGCCGCAACTAGAGAAAAGCCCATGCGGAACAACGAAGACCCAATGCAGCCAAAAATTAATTAATTAATTAATTTTAAAAAATATTGAAGCACTGGAAATAAGCTAAAGGCTCAACCCTGGAGGTCTCAGATTTTGTCCTCTGCTCCTAAATACTCTACCCAGGTGATGTCATTGATGGTTTTTAATTGTACTCTTACATATCAGTTATTCCCCTATATAAATCCCACCCCCACTATAACTTCAATCCAGACTGATATACTGAACTGCTAATTAATCTTCCCATTTGGATGTTTGCAGACACCTAACTCAGTGTATTGAAGCTGATGTTTTTTTCCCAACAAATCTGTCATTTCTCTTATTCAGTGATGGCCTTATCCACCAGACTGCGTGAGCTAATAATCTGGAATTCACCCTAGGTGCTTTCCTCTCCCTCACTGCTCCCTGCCCCATATCAGATCAATCATTAAGTCCTGTTGACTCTACCGCCTCAATCTCTCTCTAGTGTCCAGGACCTATAGTAAAAGAGGTAGTTTACAGATATCTATGGCACTCTGGCCTTTCTTGCGTCAGCGTAATAGGGGAACTGCCATCTTATTCTCCCTCCACCTGCCTCTCTGAGTCACTACCCAACCCATGGCTGTGGGTGGCTGCCTATTCTATTTTACCCTGGCAATAGATCTGGGGCTTTGATCCCCACTTTCCATCATTATCACATCAGAAAAATTTAACTATCGTTGCCTTAATCCAGACAATGAGAATATGATAAAAAGTCCAGCCAGAATCTGAGGTCCCAATCTTATTTCAGAACTGGCTGGGTTGAATCTGCTACCCCATCGCCATCCTGACCCAGCAGAGTGAGAATGCGGTATACCGTTCATCCATTCCTCCGACTTGATGCTAAACTCGTAGGCTGTCGTCCACAGCTGCTCGTAAGGCACTTTGTTGGTCATCACGCTTTGTAGAAGAGGGAAGGTACTCTTCTCCTTTTCCAACAGCTCCTCCTCCTTATTGATCAACTGCAGGGCAAAAGGGGATGCTGTTTATTGGGTGGGTGGTTCTCCTGGACCCTAGAAGCCACCATGGCAAGTTCCCCAGTGCTTTGAAAACCAAGTTGAGGAAGATGCGTGTTCATCTGGAGAGTAAGACAGGAAAATAAGGCATGAACTCAAGCAAGAATGTCCCTGTGCTACCTCTGAGGGCCATGGCAGCTGAGATCTAGCTGGGGGAAACTTTATGATAATTTGCCACTTGCTCCATCACTTTGGCTCCAACTGTATCATATCCATATCCCCATTTTCCCAATTTTCATATGTACTTTAGTTAAAGTACATATGAAACTGTTAACACAATGTTGCCTTCTTGTGCTGAATTGCCTCAAAGGTAAGAACTTTAATGATTAAATAACTTACTAGTGAACTTCAGGGCAAGTTACTTAGCTTCTCCAAGACTTAGTTCTCCCATTTTAAATAGGGATAAATGAAGATACAGTACCTACCACAAAGGTTTATTATGGATATTATTAAGTGATATATCACATATGAAGTCCTTTGCACATTGTGCACATAATACATGCTCAATAAACGTGAGCAATTATTCCATTATAATTCTTCTTTGTGTACTCAGTGACTAACAAAAAAGCTGGTATAATGTAGGGGTGTGGAACAAGGTAGTCGAAAGCACCAATGAAAGAACTGGTCAATCAACTAATACTATCCACCTGACAGGTGATGTTAGGAAAACACAAAACCAAGGGCCAGAACCAACAGAGCAGTACAGTCATAAGTTCCCATCCCAAGACCCCAAACCTCAAATTCCACCAGTGCTTGATCTAGATTCTTTGAAAGCTCATTAAGCTTTTCAACATTGCTCTTCATTTCTTCTGTAGTCATCACTTCACGTTTCCTAAAACCTTCCAGTTCCTTGTTGTAGCCCTCAAGTTTTGCCTCAAATTCTGAGCATCTGGAAGTAAAGACAGCCCAATCACACTTGGACTTTCCATTTATCAGCATTGCTCACCCAATTCAAGCCTGGGGAGAATTTGATCTTCTGATACAATATATGTAAAACTTATAAATATATGTTATTATATATAATTTGTAATCCCACCTCCCAGAGACAGCTGCTTTGAACCTATGGTGGTTAAATATTTCCAGATGTTTCTCATATAGGTAAATATATATCAAAAATATATAATACATATGCTATATAATATATACATGTATAAAATTTATGTATATACATATTATTCATTTATCCATTAGGTATTTATTATTAAGTGCCTAATATCAAGAACTGCTCTAGGCATCAGCAATATATTTGTGAAGTACACTATGAAGCTCCCTACCCTCATGGAGCTTGTATTTTAGTTTGGGGAAACCCAGACAGTAAACATATATGGATGGATGAATGAATGGATGAATGGAAGGACAGATGGATGGATGGATAAATCCATACATAGATAAAAATGAAATATTTCTGATAGTGATAAATGTTCTGAAGAAAACAGAACAGGGCAGAGTGCCTAGTGGATGCAAGTGAAGGGCTACTTTAGCCAGAGTGATCAGGGAAGACTTTTCCAGAGATTTATCTACTTCATCCATATTATCAACAAAGCAGTTCTCAAATTTACTTCTCCCTTTTCCTAACGAGGTAGATTAACACAGTGTTAAGTGGACAGGTTCTAGAGCTGGACAGGTTAGGTTCAACTCCCTACATTGCAACACAGTAGCTACATGACCTTGGTCAAGTCCTTTAACCTCTGTATGCCTCAGCTAAAGAAAACAGGGATGGATAAAGTACCTTCTTTAGTATTTAATAAGCTAACATATACAAAATGCTCAGAATTAAGCCTGGTACATAATAATCACTATAAAAATGTTTAGTCTCATTCACTAGAATTTAAACTCTATCAATGCAGTTTTAATCTCCTTAATGCCTTTTTGTATCTCCAGCACTTAGAAGAGTGTCTGGCATAAAACAATCAATACTCATTGAATGAATAAGGGGATTTGCCATTCAGAACAGCTATAGTAACATACCATAAATTTGGCTATTATCTTAAGAACACTTAATCCTGTTATGGCAGTTTTGATGTTCTTTTTTTCTTAAAAGTAATTTAAGAGAGTTAATTTTCAATGGTTTGATTTGGGTTTTATTTCTAATTACACTGTGTGGTAAGCAGCCTCTGGTAAGGTCCCCAAAGAGCCACACCTCCTGGTACTTCATATCCTTCTGTAACTGTCTCCTTTTGAGCTGGGCTAGACCTAGTAACTCACTTCTAACAAAGAATATGGCAAAAGTTATGGGATGTTACTCTCAAGATTAGGTTACAAAAAGACTGTGACTTTCTCTCTCTCTGTCTCTCTCCCTCTCTCTCTCTCTCTCTCTCTGAAGGAAGCCAGCTGCCATGCTACGAGAGGTCCATATAGCAAGGAATAGAGGGAAGTTTCTGGCCAGCAGCTTATGAGGAGCTGAATCCTACTAACAATCCTGTGAGTGAGCCTGGATATAGATCCTCACCCAGTTGAGCCCTAAGATGAGACTGCAGCCTTGGCTGACATTCTGACTGCAACTTCGTAAGAGACCTTGAGCCAGAGGTATACTCTAAGCTGCACCTAGATTTCTGACCCACAGAAACTGTGAGATAATGAATGTTTGTTGTTTTAAGTTGCTATTTTTCAGAATGATTTGTCATGCAGAAATAGATAACTAATACACACTATTATAACAGAGTATGGCCAATATCGTTTCTGCTTCTTTAAATATTTTTTCTTGGGGAGGGGTTCCTAAAATATGGTCAATTTTTGTAAATGTTCTAAGGACATTTTAAAAAATAAATTTATTTATTTGTTTATTTTTGGCTGTGTTGGGTCTTCGTTGCCGCATGCGGGCTTTCTCTAGCTGCGGCGGAGCAGGGGCTACTCTTCATCGCAGTGCGCAGGCTTCTCATTGCAGTGGCTTCTCTTGTTGCAAAGCACGGGTTCTAGGCATGCGGGCTCAGTAGTTGCAGCTTGCAGGCTCTAGAGCGCAGGCTCAGTAGCTGTGGTACACGGGCTTAGCTGTTCCACAGCACGTGGGATATCCCCGGATCAGGGGTGGAACCCGTGTTCCTGCATTGGCAGGCAGATTCTTAACCACTGTGCCACCAGGGAAGTCCCCTAAGGACATTTAAGAACAGTTTTTTCCATTGTAGAGTAGAAGGTTTGATACATATCCAACAAATTAAGTTTCTTAATTATTTACTTCCATTATCTCCTTATTCAAGTTTCACTTCATTTATTTTTAATTGAGTGATTATTTGATATAAAAGGGTTGATGACTGCTTTAACGTTATTCCACCCACCTAAGTAACCGTGTTTGAATCACTAATGTTTTTGTCTTGACTTTGACTCTATCTGATATTAATATGGCTGACTCCGTTTTCTTTTTCCTCATATTTGCATGCAGTACTCTTGCCCACGGACAAACTTAAATTTTCTTTGCTACCTATTAGCACAGGAGATCAGGGACAAAGATTAGTAACAGGATTTAAATCAGTTATTAAAATTTTATAGGAAATACAGAGGACAGAGGAACATATTAAATGACACCCCAGAGGTACAATCAGGAAAGTCTAGATCTGGGGACAAAAGACTTGGTTTCTTCAATAAATAAATTACAAGGAAAAAACCAAAGGAGATGGAGGGGGGACCTACAGATAAAAAGAAATCTAAGAGACATGTCAACCAATTGCAATGCTGTAGACATTTTTCAATTCTGATTCAAGTAAACAAACCATAAAAAGAAAAAATTAATTAGATCATTTTGGTCCCCAGATTAAAAACCATCATGACTTTCTACCATACTTAATAAGGAACCCAAACTCATTACCGCGACTTCAAGGACGTGCTCCTCTAACTCTTCAGCCTCCTTTTATAGCTACTCTCCTTCTTAGGCAAAGGTATTCCCATGGTGGAGCCACTGCTCACGCTATGCTTGATGCCTGGACAGGACCCCCTTCTACTCTCTCCCTCCCCACATCTTCCCTTGATGGGATCCTTCTCATCCTTCAAGTCTTATTTACATAAGCCTTTCCCTGACTTGCCCATTGAATGCAATCACTGTGCTCTGTCACCCTGTTCTTTTCCTTCATAGAGCTTCCATATTTATCTGTTTTATCTTCCATCTCCCATGCCCCTTTTGTTCTCCGTATCCTCAGAGAAGAGGAATGGAGACAGGAGCCCAAGAGGAAACTGGGCAAGGTGGCCACTGCCACCCTCTCCTTCCCCTGATTGTTTTTCACCAAAGTCTTAAGGATTCAAAGATAGAGAACATAAGTGCTATGAGAGACAGCCTGCTTCTTCTCAGATTTTTGTTTTGTTTTGTTTTGTAATAATCTCTGATTTTAGACTCTGGTAGGTATTAATTTTAGAGAATATCCTTACTGGAAAAAAGTCTCATTCATTCACTCATTCATTCATTCATCAAAAGAGTAAGCACCTGCTATTTGCAAGGCACTGTGCTCTATCTGGATCCCAGAACACAATCTGGGTACTCCCCCTAAGGCACCTTTCTTTCTTCCCAGAAGATGCACTCTTATGGCAAAGAGCAGCTCACATTCCTGAGATGTCCGTCATGTATATTCCAGGTCACTTCCAGGCCTGTGGAACCTACCACTGAGTGGAACAAAATGAGGGGAAAGCAGATTCTCCTGTTATCTACACAATTAGGTGCTGCTGGGTGCCTTTTCACATCGTTAAGATTCTTCTTGAGGCTCCAAACACAGACACACACACAAAGATAAATCTCTGATAAAAGCACTCTTGAATTCTTCCCAGAGGGAAACAGTAAACAAACTCAGTGATTATTGTAAAATATTATGATTATTATTGTTTTAAATTTCTTTTTTTAAATTTTATTGATGTATAGTTGACTAACAATATTATTGATATATTGGTCTCAGGTGTATAACACAGTGATTTGATATTTTTATGGACTACACACCATACAAAGTTATTATAAAATATTGACTCTATTCCTTGTGCTGTGCATTACATCCCTGTAACATATTTTATATATATTATATATATATATATATATTTTATAACTGACAGTTTGTACTGTTTTAAATTTTTTATAATTGCTTAGCACATTACAGTTTCTAAAGTGCTTTCATGTCCATAATATATACATATATAAATGTATGTCATTAGTAAATAGTAGATACTCAGGAAATTCAGTTAAGTAAATTGAGTTCTATTCATGGGACCACCTGGAGTCTATGGGAGAATAATGCAAGAATTTTTAAATGGTGGATTGGTCAGAATTCTGGCGGGAAATAGAATTCACTCTGATGTTCAAAGAAAGAGACTTTAATTAAGGGACTACTTACAGAGGTGAGATGTGGGTAGGGTTAAAGGAACAAAGAGGGGAGAGTGAAACACCCAGAGACTAGCCTCAGAGGGAAGCCATTATGATCCCTAGGGATGAGGGGACAATGAGAACTGGAACCACGGAGGAGCAAGAATTGTCATCCAGGAAGGAGGCAGCTACTGGCCAGAGCCCCAGGAACAAGCAGGGAGGGAGAGGGGAAGAAGCCCAGCAGTCACTCTCTAACCTCCTGAGTGCTCTCCACTGGCCTGGCCCTGTCTGGATCCAACAGACACGGGAGCCAGAGGCTACAGACTGCAGGTATCAGCCAACCAGGCATGGAGCGGACAGAGGAAAGGTGGAAAAGAAATTGGGAGAGGGAGTGGGGACAGCAAGTGGGGAAAAGTAAGCACTGAAGCCAAAAAATTCTCGTGGGCTGGAAAAATACGGTCAAGTCTCTTAGAGAGGGAATGGGATTGTTTCCACAGAAGATGAATGAATAAATGAATATTGTTAAGCCCTCCTCAAAGGTTTTTCTCAGGATCTAAGCAAAAATGATGGACAGCAAGTTTAAGACTTCACCAAAGAGAGGGCTGAGCCCAGGGCTGCAGGTAGCCCCTAGAGCTGCTCCTCTGCTGAGTTCTGTGGTTGAGAGCTCAGGGACCAGTTGATGGCGTCAAGCTAGAGTCGCCCTCCAGGAAGAAGCAGCTTGGCACTCTCCTCTCATCATAAATGACACTTGTTCCCATTTCTTCAGGAGACACCCCTCACTCCTCTTAACTTCAACAGTTACTGTAAATGGCCTTACGGTAATGTTCTAGAAGTACACTCACAAGGTAGTGGTTTGGAAGTTAAGAAGCATTTTCTCCCCAAAGAAGTCATCGTTTAAGTGCAAAAGAAGCTGACCACTCTTGAATGCCTGTCACGCGCTGGACACCACCTAGGCGCCACTTCAGACCATTTCATTTCATCCTTCAATACAATGACACCTCTCATAAAATGAGATGATCTGAGATTGGTTCTACTATCCCATTTTCCAGATGAGGACACTGAGGCTCAAAAAGATGAAGAAATTTGCTCCTGTTCATCTAACTTACAAAATGGTTCTGCTTCTTGGTGAGGCATCAGAACTCAGTTCCATGGGGGAGGCTGTGTGTAAGGGGTGAGGGGGTATAGGGGGATCCTATACTTTGTGCTCGATTTTTTTGTGAACCTAAAACTGTTCTAAAAATAAAAATCTATTAGTTAAAAGAAATCAGTTCTACTCATTGGGCTAAATTCTGGGTTCTGGGGACAGTAGTCATTTAGGTAGAGGAAGAAGGCTGTAGGAAGAAACAAATACTCACACACACACATCTTTTGTTGTTGTTCTTCTTCTTCTTCTGGACAACAGACCTAAGTCATATTTTGAAGGTAGCAACTAAGTGGGTTTATCCTTCAGCCCAAACTCCCGTTCTGTGTAGAAATCCCTGCTTTTATCTACCCTATTCCTTTCTCCTGAGTATTTGCAGGGATTATGGAACCTAAAGTTGGATAGTGGGAGTTTCATGTGTGATGGGGATGGTAACTGGTATGAATCTGCAGTTCCTAAACAAAGTGTTACAAGCTGGGATGTGTGTGTTTGTGTGTGCGCACACGCACATGCACACAGGTGTGTCTTTACCATATATGTGGTGCTTGGCCCACTTCACTTGATATTGTCTGATGTTTTCAGTGTGCGATATTTTCTTTGTCACTGCATTAAAATATTTATTTAGCAGTCAAACACACTTATGTGTCTAGAATAGAGCACAGCACACAGTAAAAATCCATGATAAATACTCAATGAATAAATGATTACAGGCACATTAGCACTGAACGAGACCAGCTGCAAAACAGGCAATTTCTCAGCCTCCAACCATGCCTTTATTATCCTATCTTGATATCTCACATATCTGTAGTCTCCAATGTAAGGCTGACAATTCTGCTATTATTATTGTGAGGCTATTATTACATGTTACTATTTTTGTGTTTTTCTCTCTGCACCACTAAATTGCAATTGTTCAAGGCAGGGAGAGAAGGCATTGGCCGGCGTCACTACAGTGAAGCAGGCTTAAAGAGAACATACTTCAATGGGAAACAAAAGGAAATTCCTTCTCCACCAATTGTCTTGCGACTTCACCCACGCACTGCTGGGTGGGGTGGCTCTAGACAGAACCAGGAGCATGTGGCATGTTATGAAGCTGGGTATCATGTCTAACACAACCCCAGACTTTCCCTGTACCTTTTAATGAGGTCCGTCTCTGCCTGATCCCTCTTGCTAAGGAGAAGGTTTCGGCTGTTTTCAAAGATATCTTCAATCTGGTCTGGCCAGAGGAACAGAGTACTGTTCAGTTTGATATCCTCTTCTGCAAAACACACACAGTCTGTTCTAGGACAATGCTCAGCATAGGTCAACTCGCAGGGAATTAATTCGGCAGAACAAGAGGTCAACAGAAGTGAGTATGGGGGTGGCAATTAATGAATGGGCCCATTATTGATGAATGATAGCCAGCATTTATTGAACACTTCCCACAGCCCAGGCTAGAAGGTAGACGGTATTATCATCCCCGTTTTAACAGATGGGAAACAAAGTTAAGCCAAGTGGTCAAGGTCACACCAGTAGGAGACAGCAGAGCAGATTTCAAACCCAGGTCTAAGTCTAACCAACTCCAAAGCCTATGTTCTAACCACTGTGCTTCATTATCTTCCCAGGCTAGGTCTGAGTAGAAACCTAGGTTGAAGTTCAGTACTATTCTTTAAACTATTTCACCTCATCTGAGTTTCAGTCTCCCTTTTGGCTAAAGGTCAGTGATAATATCAATGCCAGATGCCCTACCCATCTTATGGCTCTGGTCAGTTAAAATGCCCTGGGTTCCCTCTGTACCCTTGGGAATTTAGGAGGCAGAGACCACAATGAGAGAGTCCAGGTGGCTGGTTATGGTGGACCACTTTCCACTCCCAGTCCCTATATCTACCTTCCATAACCATCTCCCCTAAACACTGTGAACACCAGGTAATTCACAGGTATTTCCAGGTGGGAAAGGGCTATGAAACTTGGCTTGTAGAGGGCATATTAGTTTTTCCTTCAGAACCCGGTCCTTACAAAGTTAGGTCCTTACAGAGTCCTAACTTGGCTCAGTAAGCCTTGAAGGGGCCCTGATCATTTCTTTCCTTTTAATATATGCAGGAGCATGAAGGAAAGTGCCCTGGCCTCCTCAAAGGTGGGATTGTATTTAGATTATAGATGAATGCAACCTACCCACTTATAAAAGGACTCTGCATTTGAAAGTGACTTTCCCAGGAACACCAGGCATAATATGCAAAGACAGGCATCTAAGAACCAGTCAAGTTCCTAGATATTTCTTCTTTTTGTCTAAAAATAAGATTCTCTTTGATTCAAATTCCGGTGTGGAATTAGTGCCTCTACTATATGGACACACTTGCAAAGTAGCTCTCCTGATACTGATATTTAGTGGTAGAATTGCTAACTCTCCTTCCCCTGGCTCCTTATCCTTAAAAATATAAATATACACATAGAGTTGCATGTACACACATGACATTGGACTTACGGGGCAAGTCTGCATAGTCCATCAGGAACTCTAACCGTTCAGCTGCATCTTTAAGTTGCCTCCTGAGTTTGAACACGGTGACATCGCTGGATTTCTTTAAGAATTCAATGAGGAATACCAGCTCCTCAGTGTTGACAGGAATCTCACTGACTTTGTCTGCAACGATGCTGTACTGATTACAGATGCTACAGGGAAAGAAACAGCCATCATCATTATCTAAAAATAGCTTTCTTATAAGACCCACTATACTAAACAAACATGGTTCCTATTTGGAGACTAGAACAATGTTTTCCAACTTTTCTCTACCAGAAAATTCTTGATGGATAATATTCATATACATACCATATTTTAGAAATAATAACAGTAGAAATGATAATAATATATGACATGTACTAGACCCTTTACTATATGACATGCCCCATTCTAATCACTGAATATTAACTCATTTAATCTTCACGAAAATTCCAAGAGTTAGGAACTATTATTATCAACATTTTATAATGGAAGAAAGGGAGGCTGAGTAACTTTATCCAAAGCAACATGATGTGTAGATGTTAGAGCCAGGATTTGAACTAGTTTAATTGATTCCAAAGCTTGTACTCTTAACAGATACACCATGGGTAAAATACAGATTTAGACCAAAACAATAACCAATATCACCACTACCAACAGCAGCAACTCCTCAATTTTATGTTGAAGTAGAACACTAAATTAATTTGTAATCACTCCTCTTAACAGTACACCAGCAAGTTTATCCTCATGTGCTGCAGGTAATTTCTGGTGGCATAGAGAAACTTACATTCATCTACTGGGACCACTAGATCTAACTGCCCACTTATCCTTGAACACAAGACTGTGAAAAAATATGTTATTATAGGGATAATTTGAATATGCTCTAATTTATACAAAAGCTAATGAATGACAGTCTTCAGCATTTTAACTACAATTAGGAACAAGTTATTTGCAATATATCCATGCCTAGCACATGCCTAGTAGCCCTCAAGAAATGTTACCAATAATAGCTATAATAGTTTTTGTTATTATTAATTGATCATTACATGTTGATGGTCATACACTATAGATAGATAAAAACCACTCCTCTCAATGTTTTCAGTCCTTGATATTCCTTCTTAATGTGTGGAGACCCCTCCACAATGAAGGTAATTGTATCCAACTGATGAGAAAATGATTAAAACATCTTTACAGATGATGCTGGGATTTTAGAAATGAATTTTTATACAATTCAGAAACTTGCTATACAGAAAACTTATCTATTGTGCTACATGGATTCACAGTATTCTCCACTTTTGGACTCAGAGCTGGATTATATTTCCCAGCCTCCTCTGCATTTTTAGTTGAGTATTTTACCAGTCAGTTTGGACTACCATAACAAAATATTACGACTGGGTGGTTTAAACAACAAAAATGTATTTTCACATAGTTCTAGAGGCTGGGAAGTCCAAGGTCAAGGTACTGACCTATTTGGTACCTAGTGAAGGCTCTCTTCCTGGCTTGCAGATAGCCACCTTTTCGCTGTGTCCTCACATGGTGGAGAGGAAAGAAGCTCTGTCTGTTTCTCTTCTTGTAAGGGCACCAACCCTATTGGATTAGGGCCTCATCCTTTTACCTCCTTTAGTCCTATTATCTCCTTATAGGCCCTGTCTCCAAATACAGTCACATAGGGCATTAGTGCTTTGCTACAGACTGAATGTTTGTGTATTCCCAAAATTTGTATGTTGAAATTAATCCCTAATGTAACAGTATTTTAAAAATTTTTTTATCTTTATTGGAGTATAATTGCTTTACAATGTTGTGGTAGTTTCTGCTGTAAAACAACAAAGAGAATCAGCTATATGTATACATATATCCCCATATCCCCTCCCTCTTGAGCCTCTCTCTCACCCTCTCTTTCTCACCCCTTTAGGTCGTCACAAAGCATCGAGCTGATCTCCCTGTTTTATGCAACAGCTTCCCACTAGCCATCCATTTTACATTTGGTAGTGTATATATGTCAGTGCTACTCTCTCACTTTGTCCCAGCTTCCCCTTCCCTGCTGTGTCCTCAAGCCTGTAACAGTTATTTTGAGGTGGCCTTTGGGAGATAATTAGGTCATGAGGGCTATGCTCTCATGAATGGGATTAGTGTTTTTATAAAAGAGACCCCAGAGACCCCTCACCCATTCTTCCATGTGAGGATACAATGAGAAGATGGTGGTCTGTGAACAAGGAAGCAGGCTCTCAACAAACAAATCTGCCAGAGCCTTGATTTTGGACTTCCCAGCCACCAGAACTGTTAGAAATAGATTTCTAGTATTTATAAGCTACTCAGCCAATGGTACTCTGTTCTAGCAGCCTGAATGGACTAAGACAGGATTCAACATATGAATCTGGGGGAGACACAATGCAGTCCATAGTAGGTATGGTCATGTGATTGAGTTCCAGTCAGTGGGAAGTAGGAAGCAGTGATAAGTATCACTTTCGGGTACAGCACATGAAACTGTCCTTGCATATTCCTCCATGCTCTTTCTTCCTGCCAACAGTCTAGGATATCAACACTTAGAATGACCTTGAAGGCTATATGTTAAAGATGTAAAGTCATCATCTCCTTGAGTCTCTGAATGCACACAATATGTCTCCCCACCAATCTGGAGCTATCCCGAGCAAGAATAAACTATTATTTTCAATCATGACATCTTGGGTCTCTTTGTTACAGCATGTAGCCTAGCCTAATATAGGTAGATCCTCTCAGTGTGATAGACTCCCTCTGATAAGAATCCATTCTTCTTCCCTTTTGCATGAGAAAGCATAGAGTAAATATCATGTGGCTAACCTATCAGCTTCTTGCAAGGGCCCAGAAGAGTGGTAGCAGACCCACTGTGAAATAAAGGAAAAATATATGTTGGTCTCTGCCCCAGGTTCCTAGCACAGAGCCCATGAAACCCCTGTAATTTCATGGATAATAAGAGTATCTTTTGTTCTAGTGAGGTGACTCAGGGTGGGCTCCTAGATGGCTCCTGGATGAGGAGTGGGTCACCGGAAACACCAAGCCATGATTAGAAGCTTGGAGCAAATTAATCAAACCCAAGAAAGGGGTCATTGGAACCTTCAATCTATAGCTGGCTGCTCAGAAGCAAGGCGACAACCTGGACTTGTGACTGGAGTCTGAAGTAATGGGGGGCAGTTTTATAGGACTGAGCCCTTAACCTGTGCAAGCTGATGCTATCTCTGGGTAGATAGTGTCAGAATTAAGTTGAATTGTAGGGCACCTGGCTGGTGTTACAGAATCGTGTGGTGTGGAGAAAATCCTCCACACATTTGGTGATCAGCAGAGACAAGAATGAAGTGTTCTATATAAAAGTAAAGGTGGGGGAGTCAAGATGGCAGAGTAGGAGGTGCTGGTGGGGGGCCCTGGACACCTAAGGGGACAGGAGGGACCCCCAAGCGACTGGGATGTGGGGGGAGGAAGGGGGAAGGAGAAGTGGAGGCTGGACAGGACAGGCGCCCCTGAGGGGTGGCTGGGGGAGGGGAGGGGCTCCCATGCCTGGAGGGACACACTCACAGCGAGGGGATCAGTGGGGATGGGGAGAGATCCTCTGGGGATCGGAGGATCAGAAGGGAACACAGCCAGCGTTTCCCCCGCCCACTTGGGCCCGGGGAGCCTGCTGAGGTCCAGGGTCTTATCCTCTGCCCTCCGAGGCCCCTTCCTGCTGCTGTGCCCTGGGGGTGTGGGAGGAAGGGAGGGGGAGGAAAAGTAGAGCGTAGACAGGGTCAGTGCCCCTAATGGGAAGCTGGGGGAAGGGAGGGGTTCCCACACTTGCTTGGGAGGGGCCCATCCAAGGTGAGATCAGCCAGCAGGAAGGGAGAGAGACACTCGGGGTAATAGGAGGATCAGAAGGAAACGGGCCAGTGTTTCCCCTGCCCACTCTGGCCCCAGGGGGCCTGCTGAGGTCCGAGGCCTGAACCTCAGCACTCCAAGGCCCCCTCTGGCTGCACTGAGCCTAGGCACTACCCCTCCACCCCCTGCCTTTTACCTCCGCTCTGGTCCTGAGCCTAGGCCCTGCCCCCGCCTAAGCCCCGGCCGGACCTTAAGCCCCCCCACCTCTACACAGCTAAGGCCTTTTCCAGCTTTTTGTTTTGTTTTGTTTTGCTGTTGTGGTTGTTTTACCTTGCTTCTTCTTCTTCTTCTTTTTTTTTTTACAGTTGTTGATTACAACTTTATTTACAAAAGCTAAAAACTTTTTGATGATCCACACTCCAATGTCCTTCAGCATGGATTTTCAGGAATAAATTCACATAAAAGTCAATTCAGATTTCCATTTAAATATTGGAACCAATAAAAAATGTGGCTTTCAATCTGCCACTGTCAACAATACCATCCTTAGGGCAAAAATCTTACATTGTATTAAAAACACAGAAGGCTGTATACAAGAAATGTTATTTCTAATTCTGCCCACTCCATTTTCTACCATTCCACCTAAATTCTTTTTTTGTTGTTGTTGAATTTTATTTTTTTAATACATCAAATTCTTATTAGTTATCTATTTTATACATATTAGTGTATATATCTCAATCCCAATCTCCCAATTCATCACATCACCACCACCACCACCCCCGCCACTTTCCCCCTTTGGTGTCCATATGTCTGTTCTCTACATCTGTGTCTCTATTTCTGCCGTGCAAACTGGTTCATCTGTACCATTTTTCTAGATTCCACATATATGCGTTAACATATGATATTTGTTTTTCTTTTTCTGACTTACTTCACTCTGCATGACAGTCTCTAGGTCCATCCATGTCTCTACAAATGACCCAGTTCTGTTCCTTTTTATGGCTGAGTAATACTCCATTGTATATAGGTACCACATCTTCTTTATCCATTCGTCTGTCAATGGGCATTTAGGTTGCTTCCATGACCTGGTTATTGTAAAGAGTGTTGCAATGAACATTGGGGTGCGTGTGTCTTTTTGAATTATGGTTTTCTCTGGTTATATGCTCAGTAGTAGGATTGCTGGATCATATGATAATTCTATTTTTAGTTTTTTAAGGAACCTCCATACTGTTCTCCATAGTGGCTGTATCAATTTACATTCCCACAAACAGTGCAAGAGGATTCTCTTTTCTCCACACCCTCTCCAGCATCTGTTGTTTATAGATTTTCTGATGATGCCCATTCTAACCAGTGTGAGGTGATACTTCACTGTAGCTTTGATTTGCATTTCTCTAATAATTAGTGATGTTGAGCAGCTTTTCATATGCCTCTGGGCAATCTGTATGTCTTCTTGGAGAAATGTCTATTTAGATCTTCTGCCCATTTATTGATTGGGTTGTTTGTTTTTTTGATATTGAGCTGCATGAGCTGTTTATATATTTTGGAGATTAATCCTTTGTTGATTCGTTTTCAAATATTTTCGCCCACCCCGAGGGTTGTCTTTTTGTCTTGTTTATAGTTTCCTTTGCTGTGCAAAAGCTTTTAAGTTTCATTAGGTCCCATTTGTTTATTTTTGTTTTTATTTTCATTACTCTAGGAGGTGGGTCAAAAAAGATCTTGCTGTGATTTATGTCAAAGAGTGCTCTTTCTAAGTGTCCAGTCTTACATTTACATCTTTAAACCATTTTGAGTTTATTTTTGTGCATGGTGTTCTAATTTCATTCTTTTACATGTAGCTGTCCAGTTTTCCCAGCACCACTTATTGAAAAGACTTTTTGCCATTGTATATCCTTGCCTCCTTTGTCATACAATAGCTGACCATAGGTGCGTGGGTTTAACTCTGGGCTTTCTATCCTGTTCCATTGATCTATTATTTCTGTTTTTGTGCCAGTACCATACTGTCTTGATTACTGTAGCTTTGTGGTATAGTCTGAAGTCAGGGTGCCTGATTCCTCCAGCTCCATTTTTCTTTCTCAAGATTGCTTTGGCTATTCGGGGTCTTTTGTGGTTCCATGCAAATTGTGAATTTTTTTGTTCTAGTTCTGTGAAAAATGCCATTGGTACTTTGATAGGGATTGCATTGAGTCTGTAGATTGCTTTGGGTAGTACAGTCATTTTGACAATACTGAGTCTTCCAATCCAAGAACATGGTATATCTCTCCATCTGTTTGTGTCATCTTTGATTTCTTTCATCAGTGTCTTACTAGTTTTCTGAGTACAGTTCTTTTACCTCCTTAGGTAGGTTTATTCCTAGGTATTTTATTCTTTTTGTTGCAATGGTGAATGGGATTGTTTCCTTAACTTCTCTTTCTGATATTTCCTTGTTAGTGTATAGGAATGCAAGAGATTTCTGTGCATTAATTTTGTATTCTGCAACCTTACCAAATTCACTGATTAGCTCTAGAAGTTCTCTGGTGGCATTTTAGGAACATCTATGTATAGTATCATGTCATCTGTAAATAGTGGCAGTCTTACTTCTTCTTTTCCAATTTGTATTCCTTTCATTTCTTTTTCTTCTCTCATTGCCATGGCTAGGACTTCCAAAATTATGTTGAATAATAGTGGACATCCTTGTCTTGTTCCTGATCTTAGAGGAAATGCTTTCAGTCTTTCACCATTGAGAAACCCACCATTGCTGTGGGTTTGTCATATATGGCCTTTATTATGTTGAGGTAGGTTCCCTTTATGCCCACTTTCTGGAGAGTTTTTGATCATAAATGGGTGTTAAATATTCTCAAAAGTTTTTCTGCATCTATTGAGATGATCATATGGTTTTTATTCTTCAATTTGTTAATATCGTGTATCACATTGATTGATTTGCATATATGGAAGAATCCTTGCATCCCTGGGACAAATCCCACTTGATCATGGTTTATGATCCTTTTAAGGTGCTGTTGGATTCTGTTTACCAGTTTTCTCTTGAGGATTTTTGCATCTATATTCATCAGTGATATTTGTCTGTAATTATATTTTTTTGTAGTATTTTTGTCTGGTTTTGGTATCAAGGTGATGGTGGCCTTGTAGAATGAGTTTGGGAGTGTTCCTTCCTCTGAAATTTTTTGGAAGAGTTTGAGAAGGATGGGTGTTAGCTCTCTCTAAATGTTTGGCAGAATTCACCTGTGAAGCCATCTGGTCCTGGACTTTTGTTTGTTGGAAGATTTTTTTTTTTTTTTGTGGTACACAGGCCTCTCACTGTTGTGGCCTCTCCCGTTGCGGAGCACAGGCTCCGGACGCGCAGGCTCGGCGGCCATGGTTCACGGGCGCAGCTGCTCTGCGGCATGTGGGATCTTCCCAGACCGGGGCATGAACCCAAGTCCACTGCATCGGCAGGCAGACTCTCAACACTGTGCCACCAGGGAAGCCCTGTTTGTTGGAAGATTTTAATACAGTTTCAATTTCATTACTTGTGATTGGTCTGTTCATATTTTCTATTTCTTCCTGGTTCAGTCTTGGAAGATTATACCTTTCTAAGAATTTGTCCGTTTCTTCCAGGTTGTCCATTTTATTGGCATAGATTTGCTTCTAGTAGTCTCAAGATGCTTTGTATTTCTGCGGTGTCCGCTGTAACTTCTCCTTTTTCATTTCTAATGTTATTGATTTGAGTCCTCTCCCTCTTTGTCTTGATGAGTCTGACTAAAGGTTTATCAATTTGTTTATCTTCTCAAAGAACCAGCTTTTAGTTTTATTGATCTTTGCTATTGTTTTCTTTGTTTCTCTTTCATTTATTTCTGCTCTGATCTTTATGATTTCTTTCCTTCTACTAACTTTGGGTTTTGTTTGTTCTTGTTTCTCTAGTCACTTTAGGTGTAAGGTAAGATTGTTTATTTGAGATGTTTCTTGTTTGTTGAGGTAGGCTTGTATTGCTATAAACTTCCCTCTGAACTGCTTTTGCTGCATCCCATAAGTTGTGAGTCGTCATGTTTTGTCATTTGTTTCTAGGTATTTTTTGATTTCCCCTTTGATTTCTTCAGTGATTGCTTGGTTATTTAGTAACATATTGTTTAGCCTCCATGTGTTTGTGTTTTTTATGTTTTTTTGCCCTGTAATTCATTTCTAATCTCACAGAATTGTGATCAGAAAAGATGCTTGATATGATTTCAATTTTCTTAAATTTACTGAGGCTTGATTTGTGACCCAAGATGTGATCTATCCTGGAGAATGTTCTGTGTGCACTTGAGAAGAAAGTGTAGTCTGCTGTTTTCAGATGGAATGTCCTATAAATATCAATTAAATCTATCTGGTCTATTGTGTCATTTAAAGCTTATGTTTCCTTATTAATTTTCTGTCCAGATGATCTGTCCCTCGGTGTAAGTGAGGTGTTAAAATCCCCCACTATTAGTGTGTTACTGTCAGCTTCCTTTTATAGCTGTTAGCATTTGCCTTATGTATTGAGGTGCTCCTATGTTGGGTGCAAATATGATTCTTATGTCTTCTTCTTGGATTGATCCCTTGATCATTAGTATCCTTCCTTGTCTCTTGTCACATTATTTTAAAGTCTATTTTATCTGATATGAGTATTCCTACTCCAGATTTCTTTTGCTTTCCCTTTGCACGGAATATCTTTTTCCATCCCCTCACTTTCAGTCTGTATGAGTCCCTAGGTCTGAAGTGGGTCTCCTGTACACAGCATATATATGGGTCTTGTTTTTGTATACATTCAGTGAACCTCTGCCTTTTGGATGGATCATTTAATCCATTCACATTTAAGGTAATTATCAATATGTATGTTCCTATTACCATTTTCTGAATTGTTTTGGGTTTGTCTTTGTAGGTCATTCTCTTCTCTTGTGTTTCCCAGTTAGAGAAGTTCCTTTAGCCTTTGTTGTAGAGCTGGTTTGCTGGTGCTGAATTCTCTTAGCTTCTGCTTGTCTGTAAAGCTTTTGTTTTCTCCGTTAAATTTGACTGAGATCCTTACCGGGTAGAGTAATCTTGGTTGTATGTTCTTCCCTTTCATCACTTTAAATATATTGTGCCACTGCCTTCTGGCTTTAGAGTTTCTGCTAAGAAATCACATGTTAACCTTATGGGAGCTCTCTTGCATATTATTTGTCTTTTTTTCCTTGTTGCTTTTAATAATTTTTCTTTGTCTTTAATTTTTGTCAGTTTGATTACTATATGTCTCAGCGTGTGTCTCCTTGGGTTTATCCCTCTTGGGACTCTCTGTGCTTCCTGGACATGGGTGGCTATTTCCTTTCCCATGTTAGAGAACTTTTCGACTATAATCTCTTCAAATATTTTCTCGGGTCCTTTCTCTCTCTCTTCTCCTTCTGGGACCCCTATAATGTGAATGTGGGTGCATTTAATGTTGTCCCAGAGGTCTCTTAGGCTCTTTTCATTCTTTTTTCTTTATTTTGTTCCACAGCAGTGAATTGCACCATTCTGTCTTCCAGGTCACGTATCCATTCTTCTGCCTCAGTTATTCTGCTATTGATTCCTTCTAGTTTATTTTTCATTTCAGTTATTATATTGTTCATCTCTGTTTGTTTGTTCTTTAATTCTTCTAGGTGTTCGTTCTTTAATTCTTCTAGGTCTTTGTTAAACAGGTCTTGCATCTACTCGATCTTTGCCTCTATTCTTTTTCCGAGGTCCTGGATCATCTTCACTATCATTATTCTGAATTCTTTTTCTGGAAGGTTGCCTATTTCTACTTCATTTAGTTGTTTTTCTGGGGTTTTATCTTGTTCCTTCATCTGGTAAAAAGTCCTCTGCCTTTTCATGTTGTCTATCTTTCTGTGAATGTGGTTTTCGTTCCACAGGCTGCAGGATTGTAGTTCTTCTTGCTTCTGCTGTCTGCCCTCTGGTGGATGAGGCTATCTAAGAGGCTTGTGCAAGCTTCCTGATGGGAGGGACTGGTGGTGGGCAGAGCTGGGTGTGGCTCTGGTGGGCAGAGCAGTAAAACTTTAATCCACTTGTCTGCTGATGGGTGGGGCTGGGTTTCCTCCCTCTTGGTTGTTTGGCCTGAGACAACCGGCACTGGAGCCTACAGGCTCTTGGTGGGGTTAATGGCTGACTCCAGGAGGACTCACGCTAAGGAGTACTTCCCAGAACTTCTGCTGCCAGTGTCCTTGTCTCTGTGGTGAGCCACAGCCACCCCCCGCCTCTGCAGAAGACCCTCCAACACTAGCAGGTAGGTCTGGTTCAATCTCCTATGGGGTCACTGCACCTTCCCCCTGGGTATTGATGCGCACACTACTTTGTGTGTGTCCTCCAAGAGTGGAGTCTCTGTTTCCTCCAGTCCTGTCAAAGTCCTGCAATCAAATCCTGCTAGCCTTCAACGTCTGATTCTTGGGAATTCCTCCTCCCATTGCTGGACCCTCAGGTTGGGTAGCCTGACGTTGGGCTCAGAACCTTCAATCCAGTGGGTGGACTTCTGTGGTATAATTGTTCTCTAGTTTGTGAGTCACCTACCCAGTGGTTATGCGATTTGATTTTATTGTGATTGCATACCTCCTGCCATCTCATGGCAGCTTCTGCTTTGTCTTTGGATGTGGGGTATCTTTTTTGGTGAGGCCCAGTATCTTCCTGTTGATGATTGTTCAGCAGTGAGCTGTGATTCTGGTGCTCTCACAAGAGGGAGGGAGCGCACGTCCTTCTACTCCGCCATCTTGAACCCTGTTTTACATTGTTGTTGTTTCATTTACAGTTTTATTTTTTCTAATAGATTTTAAAATTTTTCTAATTTTATTTTCTTTTTTATTCTTTGTTATTGTTCTTCCTTGTTTTTTCTTTTTTCCTGTGCCACAGAGCTTGCAGGATCTTGGCTCCCGGTCCGAGGGTCGGGCCTGAGCTCCTGTGGTGGGAGTGCCAAGTCCAAACTGCTCGACTGATAGAGAACCTCAGACCCCAGGGAATATTCATCAGAGTGAGGTCTCCCAGAGGTCCTCATCTCAGCACCAAGACCCGGCTCCACCCAACTACCTGGAAACTCCAGTGCTGGAGGTCTCAGGCCAAACAACTAGTAAGACAGGAACACAGACCCACCCATCGAAAAAACATGAGATGACAAAAAAATATGTTAGAGATGAAGGAGCAAGGTAAAAACTCACAATCCCAGATAAATGAAAAGGAAATAAGCAACCTACCTGAAAAAGAATTCAGAGTAATGATAGTAAAGATAATCCAAAATTTTGGAAATAGAATGGAGGCACGGATCAAGAAAATACAAGAAATGTTTAACAAAGACCTAAAAGAACTAAAGAACAAACAAACAGTGATGAACAACACAATAACTGAAATTAAAAATACTCTAGAGGGAATCAATAGCAGCATAACTGAGGCAGAAGAATGGATAAGTGAGCTTCAAGGTAGAATGGTGGAAATAACTGCCAAGGAGCAGAATTAAGATAAAAGAATGAAAAGAATTGAGGACAGTCTCAGAGACCTCTGGGACAACATTTAACAATGCACCAACATTCAAATTAAAGGGGTCCCACCCAGCAATCCCACTACTGGGCATATACCCTGAGAAAACCATAATTCAAAAAGAGTCATGTACCAAAATGTTCATTGCAGCTCTATTTACAATAGCCAGGACATGGAAGCAACCTAAGTGTCCATCATCGGATGAATGGATAAAGAAGATGTGGCACATATATACAATGGAATATTACTCAGCCATAAAAAGAGACGAAATTGAGCTATTTGTAATGAGGTGGATAGACCTAGAGTCTGTCATACAGAGTGAAGTAAGTCAGAAAGAGAGAGACAAATACCGTATGCTAACACATATATATGGAATTTAAGAAAAAAAAAATGTCATGAAAAACCTAGGGGTGAAACAGGAATAAAGACACAGACTTACTAGAGAATGGACTTGAGGCTATGGGGAGGGGGAAGGGTAAACGGTGACAAAGCGATAAAGAGGCATGGACATATATACACTACCAAACGTAAGGTAGATAGCTAGTGGGAAGCAGCCGCATAGCACAGGGAGATCAGCTCGGTGCTTTGTGACTGCCTGGAGGGGTGGGATAGGGAGGGTGGGAGGGAGGGAGACGCAAGCGGGAAGAGATATGGGAATATATGTATATATATAACTGATTCATTTTGTTGTGAAGCTGAAACTAACATACCATTGTAAAGCAATTATACTCCAATAAAGATGTTAAAAAATAAATAAATAAATAAACATGACCAAAATGGGAAAAAATAAAAAATAAAAAAAAATAAAATAAAGGGGTCCCAGAAGCAGAAGAGAAAGAGAAACGGTCTGAAAAAATATTTGAAGAGATTATAGTCGAAAAGTTCCCTAACATGCGAAGGGAAATAGCCACCCAACTCCAGGAAGCGCAGAGGGTCCCATATAGGATAAACCCTAGGAGAAACATAGCAAGACACATATTAATCAAACTAACAAAAAATAAATTCAAGGAAAAAATACTAAAAGCAGCAAGGAAAAAGCAAAATATAGCATACAAGGGAATCCCCATAAGGTTATCAGCTGATTTTTCAGCTGAAACTCTGCAGGTCAGAAGGGAGTGGCAGGATATATTTATATGAAAGGGAAAAACCTACAACAAAGATTACGCTAACCCACAAGGATCTCATTTAGATTTGACAGAGAAATCAAAAGTTTTACAGACAAGAAAAAGTTAAGAGAATTCAGCACCACCAAACCAGCTTTACAACAAATGCTAAAGGAACTTCTCTAGGCAGGAAACACAAGAGAAGAAAAAGATCCACAAAAACAAATGCAAAACAATTCAGAAAATGGTAATAGGAACATACATATTGATAATTATGTTGAATGTAAATGGATTAAATGCTCCAACCAAAAGACACAGACTGGCTGAATGTATACAAAAACAAGACCCATATATATGCTGTCCACAAGAGACCCCCTTCAGACCTAGGGACACATACAGACTGAAAGTGAGGGGATGAAAAAAGATATTCCATGCAAATGGAAATCAAAAGAAAGCTGGAGTAGCAATAGTCATATCAGATAAAATAAAGACTGTTACAAGAGATAAGGAAGGACACTATATAATGATCAAGGGATCAATCCAAAAAGATATAACAATCATAAATACTTATGCACCTAACATAGGAGTACCTCAGTACATAAGGTAAATGCTAACAGCCATAAAAGGGGAAATCGAAAGTAACACAAATATAGTGGGGGACTTTTAAACCCCACTTACACAAAGGGACAGATCATCCAGACAGAAAATAAATAAGGAAACAAGCTTTAAATGACACAATAGACCAGATAGATTTAATTGATATTTATAGGACATTCCACCCAAAAGCGGAAGAATGCACATTCTTCTCAAGTGTAAACGGAACATTCTCCAAGGTAGATCATATCTTGGGACACAAATCAAGCCTTGCTAAATTTAAGAAAATTGAAATTGTATCAAGCATCTTTTCTGACCACAACGCTATCAGATTTGAAATCAACTAAAGGAAAAAAACTGTAAAAAACACAAACACCTGGAAGCTAAACAGTGCACTGCTAAATAACCAAGAGGTCACTGAAGAAATCATAGAGAAAATAAATAAATAATACATAGGAACAAATGACAATGAAAACACGATGACCCAAAACCTACGGGACACAGCAAAAGCAGTTCTAAGAGGGAAGTTTATAGCAATTCAATCTCACCTCAAGAAACAAGAAACATCTCAAATAAACAATCTAAACTTACACCTAAAGCAACCAGACAAAAAAGAACAAAGAAAACCCAAAGTTAGTAGAAGGAAAGAAATCATGAAGATCAGAGCAGAAATAAATGAAAAGAAATGAAGAAAACAATAGCAAAGATCAATGAAACTAAAAGCTGGTTCTTTGAGAACATAAACAAACATATGTTTATGTTTGTTTATGAAAACATAAACAAAATTGATAAATCTTTATCCAGACTTATCAATAAAAAAACGGAGAGGACTCAAATCATTAAAATTAGAAATGAAAAAGGGGAAATTACAACTGACACTGCAGAAATACAAAGGATCATAAGAGACTAGTACAAGCAAATCTATGCCAATAAAATGGACAACCTGGAAGAAATGGACAAATGCTTGGAAAGATAAACATTCCAAGACTGAACCAGGAAGAAATAGAAAATATGAACAGACCAATTACAAGTAACGAAATAGAAGCTGTGATTGAAAATCTTCCAACAAACAAAAGTCCGGGACCAGAAGGCTTCACAGGTGAATTCTATCAAACATTTAGAGAAGCGCTCACACCCATCCTTCTCAAACTCTTACAAAAAAATTGCAGAGGAAGGAACATGCCCAAACTTGTTTTACAAGGCCACCATCACCATGATAACAAAACCAGACAAAAATACCACCAAAATAGATAATTACAGACAAATATCACTGATGAATATAGATGCAAAAGTCCTCAACAAAATACTAGCAAACCAAATGCAACAACATATTAAAAGGATCATACACCATGATCAAGTGGGATTTGTCCCAGGGATGCAAGGATTCTTCAGTATACGCAAATCAATCAATGTGATACACCCTATTAACAAATTGAAGAATAAAAACCATATGATCATCTCAAAAGATGCAGAAAAAGCTTTTGACAAAATTCAACACCCATTTATGATAAAAACTCTCCAGGAAGTGGGCATAGAGGAAGCCTACCTCGACGTAATAAAGGCCATATACAACAAACGCACAGCAAACATCATTCTCAATGGTGAAAAACTGAAAGCATTTCCTCTAAGATCTGGCACAAGACAAGGATGTCCACTCTCACCACTATTATTCAACGTAGTTTTGGAAGTCTTAGCCACGGCATCCAGAGAACAAAAAGAAATAAAAGGAATACAGATTGGAAAAGAAGAAGTAAAACTGTCACTGTTTGCAGATGACATGATACTATACATAGAAAATCCTAAAGATGCCACCTGAGAACTATTAAAGCTAATCAATGAATTTGGTAAAGTTGCAGGATACAAAATTTATGGACAGAAATCTCTTGCATTCCTATACACTAACAACAAAAGATCAGAAAGAGAGATTAAGGAAACAATCCCATTTACCAATGCACCAAAAAGAATAAAATACCTAGGAATAAACCTACTTAAGGAGGCAAAAGACCTGTACACCGAAAACTATAAAACACTGATGAAAGAAATCAAAGATGACACAAACAGATGGAGAGATATACCATGTTCTTGGATTGGAAGAATTAATATTGTGAAAATGAATATATTACCCAAAGCAATCTACAGACTCAATGCAATCCCTATCAAATTACCAATGGCATTTCTCACAGAATTAGTACAAAAAAATCTTACAATTTGTATGGAAACACAAAAGACCCCGAATAGCCAAAGCAATTTTGAGAAAGAAAAACAGAGCTGGAGGAATCAGGTTCTTTGACTTTGGACTATACTACAAAGCTACAGTAATCAAGCCAGTATGGTACTGGTACAAAAACAGAAATACAGATCAATGGAACAGGATAGAAAGCCCAGAGATAAACCCACGCACATATGGTCAACTGATCTATGACAAAGGAGACAAGGATATACAATGGAGAAAAGAAAGTCTCTTCAATAAGTGGTGCCGGGAAAACTGGACAGCTACTTGTAAAAGAATGAAATTAGAACACTCACTAACACCATACACAAAAATAAATTCAAAATGGGTTAAAGACCTAAATGTAAGACCGGACACTATAAAACTCTTAGAGGAAAACATGAGAGGAACACTCTGACATAAATCACAGCAAGATCTTTTTTGACCCACCTCCTAAAGTAATAAAAATATAAACAAAAATAAACAAATGGGACCTAATGAAACTTAAAAGCTTTTGCTCAGCAAAGGAAGCCATAATCAAGATGAAAAGACAATCCTTAGAATGGGAGAAAATATCTGCAATCAAAGCAATGGTCAAAGGATTAATCTCCAAAATATACAAACAGTTCACTTAGCTCAATATCAAAAAAACAAACAACCCAATCAAAAAATGGGTGGAAGCCCTAAATAGACGTTTCTCCAAAGAAGACATACAGATGGCCCAGAGGCACATGAAAAGCTGCTCAACGTCACTAATTATTAGAGAAATGCAAATCAAAACTACAATGAGGTATCACCTCACACCAGTCACAATGGCCATCATCAAAAAATCTACAAACAATAAATGCTGGAGATGGTGTGGAGAAAAGGGAACCCTCTTGCACTGTTGGTGGGAATGTAAATTGATAAAGCCACTGTGGAGAACAGTATGCAGGTTCCTTAAAACACTAAAAATAGAATTACCATATGACCCAGCAATCCCACTACTGGGCATATACCCAGAGAAAACCATAATTCAGAAAGACACATGTACCCCAATGTTCACTGCAGCACTATTTGCAATAGCAAGGTCATGGAAGCAACCTAGATGTCCATTGACAGATGAATAGATAATGAAGATGTGGTACATATATACAATGGAATATCACTCAGGCCTAAAAAGCAATGAAATTGGGTCATTTGTAGAGATATGAATGGACCTAGAGTCTGCCATACAGAGTGAAGTAAGTCACAAAGAGAAAGACAAATATCATGTATTAATGCATGTATGTGAAATCTAGAAAAATAGTACAGATGAACCTATTTCCACGGCAGGAGTAGAGATGCAGATGTAGAGCATGGACATGTGGACACGGAGGGGGCAGGGCAGGGTGGGATGAACTGGGAGATTAGGTTTGACATAAATATACTACCATGTGTAAAACAGATAGCTAGTGGGAACCTGCGGTATAGCATGGGGAGCTCAGCTCAGGACTCTGTGATGACCTCGATGGGTGGGATGGGGGCGATGGAAGGCAGGTCCAAGAGGGAGGGGATATATGTGTACATACAGCCGATTCAATTTTTTGTACAGCAGAAACTAAGACAACATTGTAAAGCAATTATACTCCAATAAAAAAATATATAGGAGACACACAGAAAAGACACAGTAGAGAAGAACTGGATTTTCCGTACTCAGGAGGTAGACGGAATTGAGTTTTTCCTTTATA
The DNA here is from genome assembly GCF_003676395.1 of Aethalodelphis obliquidens. Taxonomy (NCBI): domain Eukaryota; kingdom Metazoa; phylum Chordata; class Mammalia; order Artiodactyla; family Delphinidae; genus Aethalodelphis; species Aethalodelphis obliquidens. The sequence goes on along the minus strand of NW_020837974.1, from coordinate 21,720,180 downwards.
CCCATTAACTACTAGACCCTCTAAAAAGTCCTGAATATGGGTTGACGACATTAACAATTGGACCAACATAACACCTTAGCAATATCTAGGAATAAACTAAGGACAAGGAATACTGTCTTCAGCCTGGAGGGGTGGGATAGGGAGGGTGGGAGGGAGGGAGACGCAAGAGGGAAGACATATGGGAACATATGTTTATGTATGACTGATTCACTTTGTTATAAAGCAGAAACTAACACACCATTGTAAAGCAATTATACCCCAATAAAGATGTTAAAAAAAAAAAAAAGAAATACTGTCTTCTACACGTACTTATAATATCATTTAAAATATAAAGGTCCAGGTGTTCTGTAAGCACAGGACCACTCTCTTTCTGGTGTAGGGGATGCCATAAGGGAGACCAATACATTTTGCATCAATCTACGGCCTCTCTCTACCTTGTTGTCACTGTTTGGACAAGATTTCCTACCCTGAAGGAAACAAACAGCTAGACCAGAGGGATAATTTCTTATATCTCTAACTCAGGGCCTTGTGTTTCTGGTCAATATTTCAGGTCATTGTTCTAGCAACTTTAGACCTTGTACCTGTAGTGGAAATGGATGGCATGCCCACTTTCTTACCAATGCACTCCAAGGTGCCCCCTGCCTATATGACCAGAGCACCCCTTTCTAGGGCACACATAATCACTGGAAACAGGAAGGTACTCCACTCAGCAATTACAGGACAATGAAGTAGCAAGGGTTCAGAAGACTCAAACTCACCTAATCAGGCAAGTTAGTTTTTCTCTCTTCATTCAGTAGGGTGTCTTATATATGTTTTACCTACCTCATGGGGTGGCTGAGAAGACCAAATGAGTCAGAATCACTATTTTTAAGGTAGAAAGAAAATTCAGAACTCAATTACTAACCTGGAGTTTCTGGGTCCTTAGAAATCCCCAGGTTTGTAATGGGATCCTAACTTTCATTTATATTAAAAAGGCCAAAGGAAATTGTACATTTATTTTGATGAGAAAGAACGCACTGACCAACCAAGGCACTATGTTGCTTTGATTTGACAGGAACAAATGTTTAAGAAAAAAAAATTGCTTGATGCTCAAACTTTCCAAAGGAAAGTGTCCTAGTAGTCTGAAGGCTGAAAACATTTTACTGCCCTAGTCCCAAATGTTTATTCTATAGGCAAAGGAACTGAAGATCCAAGAGGTGAAGCCAGGGGACACAAGCTAGCAAACAGAAGGTCTTGGATTCAAAACCAAGCCTCTGGCTCCCAAACCAGGAACCCCACCATTTCGTTACCCAGTGAGAGTTGAGTGCAGTGGTGGAAAACATTAATTTGGAGTCAAAATGAACTAGGTTAAGCCCTGGATATGCCACTCGCTGACCTTTTGGAGCTCAGTTTCTTCATCAACATAATGGAGAGAATAATGAACAACTTCTTATGGTTGGTGTAAAGACCTGATTAGATCCTGAATGTTCAGAACACTTACACAGTGCTTGGACTACAACATGTGCAGGAAAAATGGTAGCTATTATCATAATTAATTTCCTGATGAGTTTCTGATATGCAGTTTATAAACCTTAAAAGAGCTATAAAATGCTAAACTTATATTTATCTACATGTATATGAATAATATACTATATAACAATGTAATAGTGGTTATTAGTACTAAATCATTTTAGTCTATAGTTTAAAGCTCTCTGAGGAAGAGAGCTAAAATAACACGGGCTAACCATTTTGTAACATTCAAATAGAAACAGAGTAGCAGATAGTTGCTGTCCCAGCCTCTTAGCATCATTCCCTTTTCTGTTAACCACAGCCTAAGCCTTCTTGGGGTACCTCATCCTTCTCTTTCTTGGTTCTCATGGTTTAGAGATGAGAACACTACCCAAATCTAAACCATCCACTTGGCTATGGTGTTTGCCTTGCTGTTGCCCAAACAACCCAAGTCAGGCCAGTGCCAAACCAGCCAGTGCCACAGTGTTGGAAAAAAGGGAAACCATTTTTTCCCGTGGATGGAAACCTGGGAGGATGTACGTCTGGAGCTGCTGGGGCCCACAAACTGGAGAGAATCTCTCAGAGAACAGAGCTGACACAGAGGACAGTCAAGTAGAGGGAGGAAGACTGCATTCTAATTGTAGTGTTGAGGGCCTGAAGCTAGCAACTCCTAAACTTTCCAACATGTGAGCCCCAAATTCCTTGTTTTACATTAGCCTTGTTTTACATTAGTCTGGCCTCCTATCCCTTACAACCAAAAACGTCTTTAATAAATACTCATCAGTAAAATGAAGGCACAATATAGAGTTTCACATTGAATGACAGAATCCCCAGACCCAGACAGTAGAAGTCTGTATAGAAGAGATTCTAAGGGCTGCCTGTAATCACGCTGTGTCTTCACTGCTAGATGGCCAGTGAGAGAGCCTGTGACCTCAGACAGTCAAGTAATTTCTCTCTGAAGTTGCCTGCAAGAAAGCAAAGGCTGAAGGATCAGAGATGAACTGCCTCAGGATGCTTTCCACCTTCCTACTCCAAGACCCAGGTAGTTCTCTCCTAACTGTTCACCTTCTAGCCTGAACCTGATTCCCTGCAACTGTCACTTTGTGCAGAAACAACATGAAATGGAAGTTCAATCTGGTCATTGCTGGAAGGTGCAAGTTCTGTCCACTTTTTCCATTCTCCCATTCATGCCAATTATCATTGCTATTTCTCTGCATGAAACAATAATACCTGGTGTTGGTGTCCCGGTTTACATCCACTTGGAATTGAATCAGATGGTCTTTAAGATTTTGGGCTCGCTCACAGAGATCATAATTTAGGGTCATGGTGTCAAGGCAGAACATGGCCAAAGGCACGGTAATGTGCATGGATGCAATTTCATTTCTCCGCTTTTTTATGCTATTGATCCTCTGTAGAAGAGAGTAGATTCAGTAGATTAATTTGCCTCTAGCCTCTATGCATTTGCCCCCAAGCCTCACCCCCCAGCCAATATAGTACAATGTTGAGCATAGTATATATACTAATGAAACACACTGACTACTCAATGGATTGCCTGTAGCACATGTAACCAAGATACGAAATGTCAAGTGGCATCTCCTACCATCACAAAATCCTCAATTTCATGATTTTCTTTCAGGAACGCAGTGATGTTTTGCTCCGCAGTGTTATCCAATAAGTCATCATACTTCTTGTATTCATTTAAGTATCTTCCATATTGAAGAGCAAAAAATCAAACATACAAACACAGGTCACCAAATCAGATTAGTCAGAGTGGCAAATGAAGAGATAATATCATAAAAACCAGCCCAAATCACGAAAGAGGAATATAACGTGGCAAAGTAGAGTGAACTGGGAATTCAGAACTTTAGCTTCAAATTCCAATTTTGCCACTTTCTAGCTGCATGAACTTAGACAAGATATTTCTCTTTTTCAAAGATCAGTGTCCTTAATTTTAAGTGGAAATGATAACAGCTCACTGGATTGTTGTAAAGCTGTAATATTATATATTTAAAGCAATTAATACTACGTCTAACGTACAGTGAATGTGCAATAAACATTACTTCCCATCCCTCCTTCCGGTTCTAAAGTTCTACATCTAAATTTTAAGATGAAAATTTGTAACTAATGAACCTAAAGTCTATTGAATAGAATTAAGTTTCCCTCCGTCTGTTGTCAGATAAGGCAGAAATGGCTGGACAGATTTCCCCCAAATTGGAGGATGTTTGGGGGATGCTCTGACTTAAAATAAGTTTGAATTAAAATAAAGATGACATGGAGTAAACAGAATTAACTTTGTGGGGCCCAGGAGTATACTTCCAAGAGCTGGCTAACACTTCAGAGACTCTGAAACTGAGATACAAGGAGAAGCTCATGGAACCGTCAGTACAGAAAAACAAACTATATGTATAAGAATCAACAACAGGGTAAACAGGGGTTTCAAATAGATGACACCAGATTAAATTCACGAGGGCAGAGCTTTCAAATCTGAGGCCATGGTTTTCAGAATAGATTAGCAGCAGTTCTCAGCTGGGGGTGATTTTGCCCCCAGGGGAAATTTGGCCATGTCTGAAGACATTTTGGGTTGTCAAAACTGGGGAGCGTCCTACTAACAGGCAGAAGCCGGGGATGCTGCTAAACATCCTACCATACACAGGACAGCCCCTCATAATGCAGAATTTTCTGGTCTAGTCTTCTTGCTTCCCTTCCTCTTTTGTTCTCTTCTTTTGTGATTTGATGACTATCTTTAGGGTTGTGTTTGGATTGCTTTTCCTTTTTTGTATCTATTGTACATTTTTGGTTTGCAGTGACCATGAGGTTTTGACATAGCAGTCTATCTATCTATCTATCTATATATACACACACATATATACATATATACGTACAAGATTGTTTTAAGTTGCTGGTCTCTTAATTTCAAATGTATTTCCAATATCTTGCACTTGTAGTCTCCTCTTCTCACGATTGCTGGTTTTGACATCATATTTGTGACATCATATTTGTGTGTGGATGATTTCCTACCTTTATTGTATGTTTGCCTCTACCAGTGAGCTTTCCCTTTCGTAATTTTATTGTTTCTGGTTGTGGGCTTTTCTTTTCCACCTAGAGAAGTTCCTTTAGTATTTGTTGTAAAGCTGGTTTGGTGGTGCTGAATTCTCTCAGCTTTTGCTTGTCTGTAAAGCTTTTGATTTCTCCGTCGAGTCTCAACGAGAGCCTTGCTGGGTAGGGTATTCTTGGTTGTAGGTTTTTCCTTTTCAACACTTTAAGTATATCATGCCACTCACTTCTGGCCTGCAAAGTTTCTGCTGAAAAATCAGCTGATAACTGTATGGGGTTCCCTTGTATGTTATTTGTTGCTTTTAATATTTTCTCTTTGTTTTAAATTTTTGTCAATTTGATTAATATGTGTTTCTCCTTGGGTTTGTCCTGTATGGGACTCTCTGCACTTCCTGGAATTGAGTGAGTGTTTCCTTTCCCATGTTAGGGAAGTTTTCAGCTATTATCTCTTCAAATATTTTCCCAGGCCCTTTTTCTCTCTCTTCTCCTTCTGGGACTCCTACAATGCAAATATTGGTGCATTTAATGTTGTCCCAGAGGTCTCTGAGACTGTCCTCATTTCTTTTCATTCTTTTTTCTTTATTCTGTTCCGCAGCAGTGATTTCCACCAATTGATCTGTCTTCCAGCTCACTTATTCATTCTTCTGCCTCATTTATTCTGCCATTGATTCCTTCTACTGTATTTTTCATTTCAGTTATTCTATTGTTCATCTCTGTTTGTTTGTTCTTTAAATCTTCTAGCTCCTTGTTAAAGATTTCTTGTATCTTCTCAGTCTGTACCTCCATTCTGTTTCTGAGACCTTGGATCATCTTCACTATCATTACTCTGAATTCTTTTCCAGGTAGATTGCTTATTTCTACTTCACTTAGTTGTTCTTCTGGGGTTTTATCTTCTTCCTTTGTCTGGAATATAGTCCTCTGCCATCTCATTTTGTCTAACTTTCTGTGTTTGTGGTCTCTGTTCTGCAGGCTGCAGGACTGTAGTTCCTCTTGTTTCTGGTGTCTGCGCCCTGGTGAGTCAGGTTGGTCCAGGGGCTTGTGCAGGCTTCCTGGTGGGAGGAACTGGTGCCTGCCCACTGGTTAAAATCCATGAATTTCTAAATGCCAGAACCTGTCTGGTGCCATGGCTTTCATATAATAGAGGTGAACCTGTTATCTGAATTGTGGCTCTCCTATATATTTGCTGATAAGTTATGGTTTCCATATCTGCAAATAGGGCTAAATAGTAACACTGATGTAAGTAAACATTGGCTACTCTTATTCTTTCAGGTATGTGGGAACAGGGATTGTTTATTTGATGACAGTTAGGAACTCTAAACCAATGCCAATGGCTAAGTTACAACTAAACCAACTTACTTGTAGGGGCCAACTTGATTTTTCTGAAATACCTCGAAAGTTTGATCCACAAAGTCAGAAACCAGTTTTTCATCAGCATTAACAGTTCCAAGAATCAGATTATATCCTTTCAACTCTGGGAACAGGATAGACTCCACCTAAAGAGGAGAAACCACTTTTATTTTTTTTTTTTAAAGATTTATTTTTTGATGTGGACCATTTTCAAAGTCTTTATTGAATTTGTTACAATATTGCTTCCGTTTATGTTTTTTGGTTTTTTGGCCATGAGGCATGTGGGAATCTTAGCTCCCTGACCAGGGATCAAACTCACACCCCCTGCACTGGAAGGCAAAGTCTTAACCACTGGACTGCCAGGGAAGTCCTGAAACGACGTTTAAATGTCACAAGACATCCACAAGACACAAGAAAGAAGATGACACCAAAATGTAAAGTCTCCTGCAATGCACTCATTTCCAGAGACATCAGCTGCATTTCAACTCTATCTCTTCTCGGATGGTGCTGGAATCACCCCACTGTTCCCTTTACCTCTATTCTCTCTCCTCTTCCTCTTGTTGGATTACTCATCTTTCAAATTCTTGCTCCTTTCAACTCTCATGTCCTTAGAGAGTCCCCCCTGGGCCCCCAATGGATGTTAGGTTTCCCTGCTTAAAGTTCACATTCTAAATTTATCCCACTTGGCACTCAACATAATTGCAATTAAATGAATGTGTAATGAGCTATTCTAGGTTTGTCCTGGGATATAAATACCATGAGGGTCTGGATTGTATCTGACTTCTTCACTATTGTGAAGGGCCTAACCAGAGCTTGGCACATAGTAAGTGCACATAAACATCGTGTGAGTGAATAAATACTACAGTGGTACCCCTCCCCACCACCAAACACTTGCCTCTCTAATGAAAAGCTACTAGAGGCATGGGTTCCAACTCAAACTCTGCCGCTAGCTGACTATGTGACCTTAGGTAAGCTACTTTCTCTGGACTTTAGTTTTCTCATCTGAAGAAAGGGAGAGATGTACTAGATTCTTCTCTCAGTTCAGGAGAAAAAGCTATGTCGTTATGATCTGAGGCACAAAAAGTATTTTTCCTGAGAATTCAACACTCCAACTTCTTAATGGCACATGTGTATCTCTGAGAATGTTCTCAGTTGCATGACTCATGCAAGCTGCAAGTCCTTGTTGGGGACCCATTGCCTTCCACTGCTCTCCCTACTAAGAAAGATTTTAGTGATCTGTCTAAGAAAAGACTCTTCAGAGGGCTTTACTGAGTTATGAGTTATATGCCGCTGATGAAAACGCATTGATTTAGAAAGGGGGAAAAGCAAGTGCAACTGATCTTTGTCTTCCCTCTTTGGACAATCCAAAGGTTTTTAAACCAGTGGAGAAGCAACTTCTTTGCTGTAGCCACACTGTAGGCAGTGTTTGAAAGCAGGATATGAGTGAAATGGCTTAGGGCAGCACAACTGGAGCATTCAGGCCTTGCAACAGATCATAGGTGGGCAGGATAAGGGATTATCTCTTGGGAAAAGTCTTCAATCGAAAGAACATTTTAAATGTGGCTGGTTCTCACTATGGAGAACAGTATGGAGGTTCCTTAAAAACTAAAAATATAGTTACCATATGATCCAGTGATCTCACTCCTGGGCATATACCCAGAGAAAAGTCTAATTCAAAAAGATACATGCACCCCAATGTTCATAGTAGCACTATTTATAATAGCCAAGACATGGAAGCAACCTAAATGTCCACTGACAGATGAATGTGGCCTACACACACAGACACACACAGACACAGACACACACAGACACACACACACACACACACACAATGGAATATTGCTCAGCCATATAAAAGAATGAAATAATGCCAGCTGCAGGAACATGAATGGATCTAGAGAATATTATTCTATATAAAGTAAATCAGAAAGAGAGAGACAAATACCATATGATATCACTTATATGTGGAACCTAAAATATAACACAAGTGAACTTATTTACGAAATATAAACAGACTCACAGATGTAGAAAACAAACTTATGGTTACCAAAGGGCAATAGAGAAGGAAGGATAAATTTGGAATTTGGGATTAACAGATACACACTACTATATACAAAAGAGATAAACAACAAGGACCCACTGTATAGCACAGGGAACTATATTCAATATCTTGTAATACCCTATAATGGAAAAGAATCTGAAAAAGAATACATACACATATATGTATAACTGAATCATTTTGCTGTACACCTGAAACACTGTAAATCAACTACACTTCAATTAAAACTTTTTTTAAATACACCTTTAAAAAAATGTGGCTGCTTCTCCTATGCCCCACAGAGCAGTCTGTAAAACCGAGCCAAGAACAATAGTGCTCTTTCCAGGTAATTATTGTTACTATCTGCTTATCTCCATGGCTCTCTGATCCCATTTTGTCATTACCTTCAGTGCTTTCTCCTGTATTGTCATTACCTTCAGTGCTTTCTCCTGTATTGTCATTACCTTCAGTGCTTTCTCCTGTATACTTCTCCAACTTTGGCATTTCCCTGGCACTTTGAGTTAGAAAAGTCTCCCATCAGGAGAGAGACTGACCAAAGCAACTCCATTCCACAGGGGGAATATATAATTACATATATATAATTTTACACATATATATACATTTATGTATATATAATGTGTTTTATATATCTATATAATGATTATGAAAGTAATGCATCCACTGCTAATGCTGTTTTAAATTCTGCTTATTGCACTTTCAATTTTATAACATCCTTCCCTTATCTCATCCAGCTTCCTTTTATTTATGTCTCTCGTTCACCTCTTTTCATTTCAGTCAGTATTACAGATCCATGTTTTTCTCAGTTTTTTGCTAAGGCAAATATTTTCTAATATTTACTTTGGTTTCCTTTAGTAACTTTCTCACAAATATGCTTTCCTTTTGCAACTTGAGTACTACTTTCAAACATCTCATGCTGACATTTTTTCCAACTTTTAAAATTCATCTTTAACCATAAATAAGACAGGACTGATAGGGGATGGGGTACCGTCTATCTGTTGCTGTTCTTAGATATTCTTCTTAGATATTCAACCTGAGGGACTATTCTTTTAAAATGTCACTACCCAGATCAGAGGTAATACAGTGTGAGGGGTTCAGGGAGGCAGACTGTGCTATGGGCATCTCGAGATGGAGAATTCAGATCCGGGGCTGCTTTTTCTCATAGTCTAGTAGAATCATCAGCATTTACTTGGGCCTAGCTTTCAAACCTGGCACAAACTATGACCTATGACTATGTCTTCTTGGCATTACAACCCACTAAATCTACTACCAGCCCCTGCCAGGCTGTTAGCAGCAGCAGCCACATAAGCCCTGGGCTCTCCCAGCCCAGCTGCTTGCAAACATTGCTGATCAACAGCAGTGAAGGGGAACTTGAGTGGTATGTACTTTAACTGTCTCCAAGCCCCACACTTATCCTTCCAAATTACAGGGTCTTCTCTTTCACTTCCTTCCTAGGGATACTGCTTGTAGGAGAGCTGCCCACGTTTCTTCCCCCTCTGAACATCCAGTTTTCCTGTTAGCCTGACTTGGTTTGGTTCAAAACCCCCAATTTAGAGTTCTCTGGTGAAATCAACTGGAACATGTGGCTTCACATGCTTCCCTACAAAGTCTGACTCTAATCATGAGCTCTTAGAACCCTCTAAGCACAGGACTGCAAAGAGAAGAGTGCTTAAGAGCATTCAAGCATCATACATAATGCATGGGGAGGGAGGGAGGGGGAGGGATGGGGAGGGGAGAAACACCCCGCAAGTCCCTTCCCTATGTGGGGCTGGACACCGGCCCTCTTGCCACACCAACCACCCAGAGGGGGCAGAAGATGGAATGCCAAAGAGTCACACTCATGTGGGTGATCCTGCCCAGTTCTAAAAGTCTGCTAATAACTGTCTGTAATCTGATAAGTGATGTCACCCTGGAAAGGAAACTTGGAAAAGGGCTTGGGCCAGGAAGGGAAGCTTTAATCTCTCCCCTAGAAGCCTACAGTGAGTTAAACAAACAAACACATGGAAATTCAAGAACTAAATTAGACACAGTCTTATGAAAATTCTTGGCAAAGTACACGGCAGTTGATCCATCATGAATTATTAACCCAGGATGGATATGGCTTGGGACACATCTGCCCTTTTGAGGTTGGCATCATGTGGGGAGCTCTACTTTCTCACAAAGTAACTCTTAGTGTCCTTGTTAATGGGATGTGTGGACATTTCTTGAAGGCCCAAATCCTCTTTCTGGGAGTCAAGTGGGTGTACTCAGGATGTATCTCCCAAAGTATCAATAAAACCCTACCTTGTACAAGCAGCCATTTTAACTGTATTTTATTCAATATGTGAATAAAAATACAAATGAATAATTAAGTGAATACTATACCTTGGGAATCCCCCTAGAGTTCTTAATAATTTCCAAGAAAGAGTTGTGTATTAATTCCCAGCAGTCATCAAAAGATGGATTAAAGGCAATAATGGGCTCATTGACTTCAAGCTTGATCATGATCAGCTGAGGTATAAAGAACTCCATCTCTCGGTAGGGCTCCTCAAAATCATTCCCATCCTTCAGGAGACATAAGATATGGAAATTATTACAAAATGGAACCTTCTAGAATCAAGGGAGTGAATCTTACCCATTTATAGTACTACATGGGCACCGGAAAAGGAAATGAAAGGTACCATGCACTGTTCATATTTAAAATAAGGGCAAAGTATGGCTTAGCCCACCTGAGTTCACCCTCTCCCCCTTCTTCGAAGCTTTGATTCAGTATGTTTACTTTGCTTGGAAATTCCTTTGTCAGTATTTCCAAATCCTCCCCATCCTTTAAAATTCAGCTCAAAATCCCCTCCCCTGGGAAGCCTCCCTGTTCCCCAGCAAGAAATAATCTTCCACTTCTGAACTTCCATATTTCCACTTCCTTATGGTATTTTATCTTTCTCTCGTGAGATTTACATGCACATCTTTTCTACACTAAACTTAAGGGCAGGATCTGTCTCTGATCCATCTACGTCCTCCAAAATATCAAAAATATCATTTAGTACATTGTAGGTGCTCAATAAAAATTTGTTGACTGAATCCACAAGTATAAATACTTTATCTGTATACCTCACATGAAGTTGCTAATTAGCATATAGTATATTTTAGACACTAAAATTGTCAACCTTCCTGCAGTAGAAATATTGGTGTGGAGATATTTCTAATTCCCAACACAGGTTAGTAACACAAAATACCTTTCATAAACTACAGTGCCTAATGAAATTGGCATGGGGCAGCTGTAAAGTACTTGTCCAAGTAATTGATTCTAGAGATATCTAGATCGGTTTAAGGATTATTGATAAGCATTAGTTGAATGCCTACTATGTACCAAATACCCATAAATTTCTTTCTTTAAGATATATGAAGACATTAGTTTTCCCTTTGTGTGGAATTTTAGAGTGAGACTTGTTCCCACATCTGAGTTTCTTCTGCTTAGCCAGTAGGTGATTACAATGACATGTATAGATTAGTCCACTGTAGAGTGCTAACAGTGCAGTCTAAATTCAACAGCATTGGTTCTACATTCTTTTGAGCAAAAGGGCAATTGTTCATTTTTACTCTATTTGTAAAAATGCTTCGAACTTAACCTTTTCTAACAGGCAATTTTAAATTTTATAGCTCTTTTTAAGATAAAATGGCACATAATATAAAATCCAAAAGAATATTCCTTGATCTCCCAGGTTATCTAAATTTAAGGGATGCTTTGAAAACCAGGACTTAGTGTTTTAGTTTTTATCTAGACTTCACTGAAGTAGTTTCATGAGAGAAGTTATTAGGTCAATAAAGCCTTTTGTTTTTAGAGGTACCCTTTCAAAGACTGAAGAACAAAAGCCAATATCTGCAATGAACACACACAACAGTCCCTAAATATCAAGCCAAAAATTGATAACAAACCGTTTTCAACCCCTTCTTTTAATAGAGAGGATGAAAAAGTGACCACTCCCTCTACTGTAGGAGGTATGCGTTCCATTTTATTCAACCTTTCTTTAAATTTTCTTAATTTCTCTAGTTCTATAGACTTTTACCAATATAGTAGGAGGTAATTATCTCAGGAAAGGTTGCTGTGTGTTTAAATAAATCATTTTTATAAGCTAATAATCACCTGATATGTGTTCAAATCAAGATCTTACTTTTTGGCTTGGCTAACAGCTGAGGACCTTACATGACTGAATCCTGAGTCTATCTCAGTTGATTCCACTCCAAAGGGTCTACTGCTGGTCCCCTACATACCTTGTGTACCAAGAAAAAGGAAACGAGGTCCTTCAGAGACTTAATGACCAACTCCCTGAGCTGGAGTGACATGAAGGATGCAACAGAAGCAAAATATTCCTCAATGCGACGAGAGGAGCCATAGTCACTCTTGGGAGCAAAAAGGATCCACTGCTCCTTCTGGGAGACAAAAAGCTGGGCACAGGTGGGGATCCATCTGTAAAGAAAGCAGGGCGTCTAACTAAGAATCTCTTCCAAGCTCCAAGAAGTCCTCTCAGCCACTCCCCACTCCCCACAACAAGGCAGATGGCTCCTTTCCCATTAAGCAGCTTTGCATATTGGTACTTTCATATCCCTGGCCACTTCACCTGCCAACATCCCTTTCTGGGGAAGACAGTAATAAGATTTGGATTGAGAGGCTATTCTCCCATTAGCAGTACACAAGTGAACAGTCCTGCTGAAAGACGAAAGTGTCTATAGTTTCTTCATTATATTCAGAGATTGGGGTAAAGGGGTATAAGGAACTGGAATGTTCTCTCCAACTTCTCTCCCTGGCGGATGTCTGTTTTCTGATTGAGACTTTATAGGGGGAAAGAGAAAGAGGAGAAAAGGAAGGAAACTTGGGAGGAGAAACTCCACTGTGGCAGTGGCTGCTCAGAAGTTGAGAGCAGAAATTAGAAAACCGAAAGAAGAAATGGATGCCTCATTGTTCCTTTCATCCTACTTCCCCCAATTTCTAATTCCCAGTGGGAACCACGGGCATTTGCACCCTATCACTTCTCTTTTCTGACTGCTAGAAAAGTACTATTCTAACAGTCAGAGAAGTACTGGTAATAGTCATAGTTGTAGATGTAATCATTATATTTAATAGCTACTACATGCCAGCTATTGTATAAACATTTTCTCTGATAATAAAAACCCGTTGGTAGGTATTATCACCATCATCTCACATAAGGGAATTTCTCTGGCTCTGGACACAGTCCTGCATGCATTTGCAAAGGAAAAAAGAATTAAGTGACTAAAAACTCCCATCCTTGGAACCTTGCAGGTATTTATCTGGGCCACCTGAACACAAGTTATTTAAATGCACTGTCCTATAACCCAGCAAGGCCTACAGGATTTCAGAGGGAGGGAACGGAAGTGGTACTCTCAACGAGGAATGGTAATGAGAGAGTTTCAAAAAGGCAGAGGAAGACCAGGAGTGAGGGTCAAAGATCACTGTACATGAGGAGGCACAGAGGCTGTCGGGGATGGGAACATGGGAGGAAGAGAACAGAGGAAGATGTCAGTGAGAAGTCAGCAAAATCTGTGCACCCCCCAGGTTGGATATGTTGTCACTTCACAGAGTTTTTGATCTTTATGATACTGTGATACAGCCCCATTCTGCGGCCAGATACTGACTTGTTGAGAAGAATTTGGCGTGCTTCCATGCAGTGTTTCTGGATGACATCCTGATATTCGTGAGGCAGCAGAGGTAATTTTCCCGCCAGTAATTCTGCTGTTCGAACAAACCTGAGGTCTTTAAATCTGCAGAAAGAGAGGGAAAAACTTCCTAAGCTAAGTAGATGCTGTATAACAAACTTTGTACGATGGGTTCAAAGGAAATATATTTTCATTTTTCAGTGAGAGGAGATATAAACATATTAAAACGAATTATATCTGAAAAATCTGGGAGTCTGAGGAGGGAGTGGATAGTTCACAAGAACTCTTGCAAGGAGTAGATAAACTCAGCAGGTATTACTGAGCCTTCCTATGTGTCCTGCTCCGGGTAATCCATCTGGGGAGTGGGATTTTGACACTGACCTGGAATTTGGCTGGCTGGGAACTGGGATATCAAATGGACAAATCAAAGCTCTTTCCAACAGTGAAGACACAGAGGACAGGGCAAGCAAAGCACCACCTTCATGATCAAGTGGGTTCCACTCAATCCTCAATGTGGCCCCTGGGTGAGCTACTCAAAACAACTTGGAGGTCCACTTTGGTCTGAGCCCAGAAAACCCTATAGACCTGCCCCCGACAGCTGACAGGCTCACCGAGACACGCACAGCATCCCTGGCACAGCACCTTACATAGTACGGGTACTCAATAAATATTTGTTAAATGAAGACATGAATCTCTTCCTGCCCTCTCTGATGATAATCTTACCTTCTATTTCTCTCAGATTAATGGAGGTTCTGCCCTTTACCACACTCCGCAAGGCCTTTTTTAGCTTACAGGGCCACCATTTCTCTTCCTGACACCTATTCATTCATTTATTAATCAGTCTTTTAAATCATCAGTGCCTACAACTTCCCAAACTAGATCTTTGCTCACTTTCTTAGCTTGCCTCAGTTCTCGCTTCTCATTTTCATCATCCACTGTAATGACCCATTAGGCACTTTCCCTCATCCTTCTAAAATCCCGCAGTCTACATTTCTATTCCTTTTTGGTGGAGGTGGTGAACTTAGTCTTCATCTTGTCTGGCCAGTCACAAAGCACTGCTAGGGGAGAGCAGAATTTGAGGACCTCACTCTCCACACACTTTGATATCCAACTCCAGCATGGCCCTGGTCACAACCCGATAACTATGTTACTCATCTTTAGTTCAATCCTAAAAAACTTCCCACACTGGCCAGAAAAATCTACTCTTTCTTCAGATCACGACCCTCATTCTGGCCCCTAAACCCCTCACCCTTCACTGATCACTAGGTGACCTCTTTAAATGTTTAAAGCTAAATGCTGCAGGTCATATAAGAATATTTTTCTGTAGCATTTCCTTAACAAATCTTTCTCCTTGATGATTTTTTGGTTCAGCTGACAAAAACCTACATGATTTTGGTTCACTTCTGTGCCTTTGTTGCCTATATAATCTTCTTCAGGGAACCATGAAAAGCAAGTGATAAGAATCCTTCTTATAGTAGAAGCTATATGTTCAATAATTTGTCATCTTCACTATATGATCAAATTAGATTCACGTGTACATCCTCTTGGTACTGAACTTCTGGCAATTTTACCAGCCCTGTGACTGACTTTCTTGTTAATTTCTAGGTTAATTTATTTTTTGAGGCCATAAACATGCTTGTAGTTAAAGCAGTATCTTCATTTATTGAACAACTACTGTATGCCAAGCACTGTTCTAAGCACTTCACCCAACAATCCCATGAGGGGAGTATTGTTATAATTCTCATTTTGCATATAAAGAAACAGGGGTCCAGAAAGATTAACTTCCCCAAATCACACAGTTCATCAGAGACAGAGCAAGAACCAGAACCTAGGCTGTCTGGTTTCAGAGCCCACTCTATAAATTATTACTCTTCTATAAATTATTATTATATACTTCTGCCTCATCAAAAAATTACTTTTTTCCCCCAATGTCCTTACTAGCACCTCCAATGCCTTAGAAAACTGAATTCAGTTCAAAGAGGGAATGTGTTTATTTCTTATCATTGGTGGGCTCTGTCCTAGGTTGACCCCACCTGCAATTCCTTTTTAAAAATAGGTAAAACTAAGAATGTGAAAAAACAAGTAAGTTATCCAAGTAACAAGGCTCTCCAAAGACTAAACACATTCACAGCTATAGATCCTCCCCAAACAAAATATCTGAGGTACTGATTAAGTTCACCCAATCAAAATTACATAAACATACCGGCCTCTAATTTTTCTAATAAAAAACCCAGATGGTGGCAGCTCATCATTTCATTAGCCTGCCTTTGGTGAACTCTGGTGGCCTCATTCTCCCACCAGGATTCACACCCCTTCTTGAGGGGTTCATAAAAAAAATCAGTCTTTCTTCCCAGTGCAATTGATGAATGGATAAACAAAATGTGGTATAGCCATAAAATGGAATATTATTCAGCCATAGAAAGGAATGAAGTACTGATACATGCTTCAATATGGATGAATCTTGAAAACATGATGCTAAGCGAAAGCAGCCAGACATGAAAGGCCACGTATTGTATGATTCCACTTATATGAAATATCCAAAGTAGGCCAATCCATGGAGACAGAAAGCAGATTAATATTGCCAGGGGCTGAGTGGAAGGGAGAAGAGAGGGTGACTGCTAATGGGTACAGGGTTTCTTTCAGGGATAATGAAAATATTCCCAATAGTTTCAGGAAAGTTGCCCAAATCTGTGAGTATACTCAAAATTACTGTATTGTACACTTCAAAAGGGTGAATTTTAAAGTATGTGAATAACAATTTAGAAAAATGAAAGAGAAAAAAAGTGGCTCCTGCCTCCTCTGGACTTCTACCACTACCTGTGGCAAATTTAGTCACTGATGAATATAACTGAGACTACTGTTTGCCAACCCTGTGCTGGCCCTGAGTTACATAAAGGAATAACCTCAAAAAACTAAAAATATACATATAGAGTTGCCATATGATCTAGCAATCCCACTCCTGGGCATGTATCCAGACAAAACTATAATTTGAAAAGGTATCTGCACCCCTATGTTCACAGCAGCACTATTTACAATAGCCAAGATATGGAAACAAGCTAAATGTCCACTGACAGATGAATGGATAAAGAAGATGTGGTACACACACACACACACACACACACACACACACACACACAATGGAATATTACTCAGCCATAAAAAAGAATGAAATAATGCCTTTTGCAGCAACATGGATGGAACTAGAGATTATCATACTAAGTGAAGTAAGTCAGACAGAGAAAGACAAATATCAGATGATATCACTTATATGTGGAATCTAAAATATGACACAAATGAACTTATCTGTGAAACAGAAACAGACTCACAGACATAGAGGACAGACTTGTGGTTGCCAAGGGGGAGGGAGAGGGGGAGAGGGACAGAGTGGGAGTTTGGGGTTAGTGGCTGCAAACTATTATATATAGAATGGATGAACAACAGGGTCCTACTATATAGCACAGGAAACTATGTTAGATAAACCTGTAATAAACCACAATGGAAAAGAATATGAAAAAGAATATATACATGTGTGACCGAATTCCTTTGCCAACAGTAGAAATTAACACAACATTGTAGATCAACTATACTTCAATAAAATAAATTTTAAAAAAGAATTTGGAAAGGAAAAAAACTAAAAGACTCAAGCCCCCATACATTTCATAGGCTAGAGAGAGTCAAAGTCGTAAACATATAATTATCATTCAGTGTGATACATTTCATAATGGAGGTCTAATTAACACCTACTGGATACTTACATCAGGCACTATTCTAAGTACTTTGCATGTGTTAAATTATTTATCCCTCCTACCAACACTATGAAGTAGGAAGTCTTATTATCCCAAATTTAGAGATAAGGATGTTACTTACGAAGCAGCACAGCTAGAGGCGGACCTCAGTAGGCCGGCTCCATGTGAGTGCTCTTAACCAGTATGCTCCAGTGCCTACAGACAGGCACTGGGTGCTGTGAAGGCACAAAGGAGGGCCACTTAGCCCTGCATGGAGAGTTGTCACTTGCTGTTCATACTGCACTCTGGGTCTGGGATGTTTGTCATTTTACTTCAAGGGCAAGGCTACTCCCACATAAGATGATCTCTTATGTGTGGAAGCAATAAAGAAAGGGAAGAAAAGGGACGGGAAGCACTTCTTACTCGGTAAACCACAGCTGTTTCAGGCTGAGCATCATGGGGTTCACTGTGTGCAGATGGTCCTCGTTCCACTTCTTGGCATTCCTGTAGACACTGTGCCAGGGCACAGGGGCCCGGATCACTCTTTGAGGAAATGCTCGGGGGATGCTCTCGATGAACAGTCTTTTCCTCTCCATTGGATCCATGAGGATGTAATCAACTATAACCAACAGGGCAAACACTTGTTATGAAGCAGGGACCTTGAACACTCTGGGCTCTTAGTGTCAACACTTTAAAGGTAAATGTGCCTCTGTCCATTTACACTTGGAAATGCTCCCTCATTTACAAGGTCAGTGGTAATCTCCTGGGTATAACTAAATTGGGTAGGTTCCACTCTGTTGGTATGTGAGATATTTCAGGGAAAGGGGAATATAACTTTACAGTCTGGAGTACTTCGAATCTGGAGTTGAGTCCTGTTAGGATATCTAGCATTATGCATATCAGTGAATTAGTATTTGCTGATACCTCATTACTCATTAACTGATTTCTCACACCAAAATAGTTACATAAAAAATAAACACAGTGGATGACATCAGATACCTATGAATGGAAATTAAGAGGCCAAACATTTCACGTGCTAAGGACTGGCAAAAGCCTCACAGAGGAAGCACCATTTAAGCCGGGTCATAAAGAATGAGTAGGATTTTGTCTGAAGGATAAGAAGTGCGGTTCCATGACTTTTGTATAATATACTCAAGGTGCTGCGAGTCATTCTGTGGCAGAAATAACAGGTACAAGTGGTAGAGTTCAAGGTGGTAAGACTGGAGAAGTAGGTTGAGGCTGAAATTTGAAGGGCTTGACATGGTTATCCTTATAAGTTTGGTTCTAGCCTATAGCAGACAAGGCGCCATTACACTGACACCATTAGAAGGTTAATTAAGAAATTAAAAATAACAACTTGGTAAGTATAGCTGTGTTCCAGATAAAATGGGAAGCTGGGGAACTAATATGATCACCTCTCCCCTTTGATGTGTTTCTCACATTATTCACCATCATCATCAAACATTTCCCAACGACCTACTGTGTGCACGAGACATGGGGCTAAATATGAAGGGAGGGAGGATCGATGATACATCAGCTGATGTCTAATAAGAGAGCTGAGACCCATAAGAAAGACAATGCCAGTGTTAAATAGCCGTAGAGAAACAGTGGCACGGGAGAAGTTCCAAAGTGGGATGAGCTGAAAGTAGAAACAAGAAGTGCTATGAATGCAGAGGATGGAGTCATCACTGAGGGTTGCAGAGATCAAAATACTTGAGGGAAGAGGCAGGTCTTGAACTAGATTTTAAATGTGAGTAGGCCCCTACTTCTTAGTGTTGCTACTTAGAGTAAGTAGCACCTGAGTAGCACCTGCATCACCTGGAAGCTTGTTAGAAGTGCAGAATCTTGGGCCTCTCCCAAACTCTACTGAATCAGAATCTGCACTTTAACAAGATCTTTAGGTTACATAGATGCACATTAAAGTGTGGTAAGTACTGGTGTGGACATGAGTGATGGTGGCGGGGAGCATTTGGATGAAAAGTTAAACAGTGTTTTTGGCACTTTCAGAGTAACCAGGGTGAAGGACTGACAGACAGAGGAAAGAAGGTGCCCTCCACATAGGAACCCCTGTCCCATTTATGCCCAGCCTTACCAATGCTTTTCTTGAGGCTACTGTAATAGTCATTTTCCTTCTCCTCCACAAGGACAGTCATCAGGGGTTCCAGGAAGGGACTTGTCAGCAGTGTGTTAGAAATCAGCTTTGAAATCCGAACCATCACTTCATCCTCCTGGGGGGCAATCATGTCTTTCTGGACTCCATTGGTCAAATAGTAATAGTATCTCTTCCGTAAACAAACCACCAACAAGAAAATGATCAACATCAATTGGCTAACTGCGCCCACTTGCCCACACCTGTCAGCCACCAAGGGACCCTGTTCATACAGCACCTATCTCCATCCTTCACTCGCTCCTGGGCCTGTGACTTCACACTCATTGCAATACATCATTGGCGAGTATTCCCCATGACTCTGGAGGAGTCAAACAAAGCCAGAGAGATCTCAGCGTGGTATAAGGAAGGACTTGTCCAACGCCACGCAGATAGGAACAGTGGAAGGAGGACTGAGGCCAGGGATGGAGGTGGCATTATCTGGTGAGCTTTAAGAAGAGGAATGACAAGCTCCTCAAGTGGACTCAGATAATTCACCCTCCTCAACAACAATGCTCCTATACAAAGAAAGCACTTGATCCTGTGGCTTGTAGCTGTCCATGGGGAAAAACCCCCAAGCCTGAGTGAGACTTGGGAGTTAGCTCTTCTAATCCAACCATGGGACTTTTGAGTTTAGAAAAGCCACACAAACACAGGAACTGAACAAAAATGCCCAGTGGGACCTGGTGACGTTAGGACGTTTGGTTTATTTAGGGCTTGCCTCTAAGCTGCTAGATGGCTGAGTGGCTCTGGAAATGAATAATTTCAGATGGATGAGAAGCACAAAGTATAGGAAAGGGTTTGAAATCAGATTTGACCTTCAGTGCCAATTGTCTGTGGTCAGAAGAGGCTGAGCTTACATCTCTTCAACTTAATACAGGACAAATTCCAAACCTCCCTCATTATAAGAACTGCGTGGGGTGAGGAGAGAGGCTCCTGTTAAATGCAGATTCACAGGCCCCCTGCTAGGGCATTTGGGACTTGTTAGCAAGCACCCCAGGTGATTCTTATTTTCAGGCAAGTTTGAGAAATGCTGTGTAGCTCCTAAGAGCACAGAGATGTCAGTATCAGCCAGACCTGGTCTAAGTTCTAGTTTTGCCTCTTACTGACTGTATAACCTTGAGCAAGTTACTTAATCAGTCCCCACCCCAATTTCCACAACTGGGCAACAGGAATAACCATAGTCCCTAGGTCTTGAATGGGGTCAAGCATCTAGAGGGTTTAGCATGGACTTTTGCTAATAGCACATGCTCAGTTGCTATGGGTTTTTATTATTAATCATTTTACTATACACTATAAATTCGCAAGCTATTTGTTCTTTTAAGACAGGGATTGGAAGCTCAAAAGTCTACCTGGGACCAAGCAGGTAATGTTAATAACTGAAAGTTGGCTGTACATAAGAAAATAATAAGGAATTGTGGAGACTGACAAACCAGAGAATGTATTTCTCATCTAAAGGAAGTGGCTACTGTTCTGCTTCAAATATTTTAATTTTTTCAAGAGAGGTTAGAAATCTAGCTTATGTGAGATTTCCTTTATTTTCAAAACACATCTATAGGCCAAATTCATCTTATGGTAGGGTTGCCGGATAAAATACAGGATGCACTAGGATATACTTATACTAAAAAATTATTCATTGTTTATCTGAAATTCAAATTTAACTGGTGTCTTGTTTTTGTTTTATTTTTGTTTTTCAAAATCTGGCAACCCCAGCCTATGGGTCACCATTCCGCAACCTACATTCTATGAGGACCCAAAGGCACTGATTCCTAAGACTTACTAGAGCAGAGAATTCAGGCACGCACACCTTCATTCAGTAGTCTGTCATGGGGTCTGGACTTCAGTATTTTTAAAACATTCCCTAGGTGACTCTGCTGTTTTTCTCCAGTTTAGAATCACTGAGATGCCAAGAGTAATACTTAGCAAATTGAGAGAAAGGAGGCAATAAGAATGTACCTCCAAGTCTGATTCAGTTGGTTTGGTTTCTTGACTTTCTATTTCCATCTCCTGCTGTAACATCACATCAATCTGTTCTTCTGGACTCATTGGTCTGCTTCCTGGGAGAGTCAAAGATGTCACCACCTCCGTCCTCATAGGTAAGGAGGTTGAGGTGCTGCGGGCCAACCTCGTCCTGAAAAGTAGACACAAGCTCAGTCCTTGGTTCCATGGAACACCTCATAGGTTTGTTAGCGTTGGTTTTGCTTAGTTGGCTAATTTATTTTTATTTAGAGCCTCAAAAAATTGGATTAAGAGGACTGTTGGGGGAAAAAAACATGAGTAACTAGGTATCCAGGAACGCTTTAAAGTCAAGAAGCAGAGCATGGCTTTCAAGAGACCACAGCCTTCTTCGGTTCAGCCCAGTGTCCTGCAATCCCCTGTGCCCATAGGGACACCTTACCCAGTGAGATCCTCTTTGTCTTTGGGGGAGAACTTCATTTTCTTCTTGTTAGGCTCTGATGAGCTTTTATTTGCTAGAACAGTAGAGAAGAAAGACATCAGTGATGAGCAGTGGCCTTGGGTGGTCCTCTGTCCACAGGGATGCCAGTCTCAGGGTAGTGCAGGAGAACACTAAGCGGGGTGGACTTGGTGTGGTGGGATGACGCAGGTGATGTGGGCCCTGTACCACTAATTACCTGTGTGACCCTGAAGAAGTGACCATCACTCCAAGCCTCAGCTTCCCCAACTGTGAAATGGGGATGAGCATACCTTCTGTTATCCCATACATTGGACAAGTATTAATAATTGCTCAATTCACTCCCCAATCCTATATGCTCTATTTTCTAAACATCAGGTGTATTACTGCTTAATATTTTTCTGTAAATAGATTCAGACTTTTAAATCTAATATATTTATTTTAAAGGAAATATTATGATTATCACAAGTAGAAAAACCAGTATCATTTGCAATAAATATAATTATTGCAAATAGAAAAACCGATGTCATTTGTAATAAACAGAAGGTATTGCAATAAATATCATTTGTGATAAATAAATTCAACAATTAATATAAAACTCTACTATTATACTTTAACTGGATACTTGCTTAAGATTCTAGCCTAAGGAAACTAACATGTCATAGAGACATGTTAAAGACATACTAATATGAATTTGACATTTTGAGGGAATCAGAGGAGTGAAGACTCTTGGTTAAGATGTATTTTGAGTTCATACTTTAATTTCCTCAACCTACTCCAAATATAACAATAATAGAAAAAAATATTCTTTAAAATTAAAAAGACAGTGCATTGTTCGAAAAGATGCTCTTCTGTGTGGACTAAAAATAAACACATTGTGAACTAAAAGTCTTAAACTTGGCTTCTGGCTCCAGAAGCAGGCAGAAGTAGTTAGGTGTTTGATACCTGGGGGGAATAACAGAACCCAAAACATACCATGATTGTGGGGACTGCAGGTAGGCTCACAGCATGAAGCCAGGGCTGCCCTACCCAAGACACGCCGAAAAGACAGCAACACTGTCATGCAGATAAAGCACTTGTTATCCTCAATTCACATGGTGGCCACAGAAAGCAAAGAAAGGCTGGTAATATCTAGGCCAAGCCTAACATCGCCTCAGGGACCAGATCTACAATCCCCAAACATCACCTTAGGACAGGAGTCCTAAGCCACCAATATAACATCTGGTACTAATTTGGGGTCCAAGATGCCAGATGAAGGCATAAGGGAAAAAGGCAAGATTTTAAAAGGTATGTCAAAAGAATACACTGTTTGAGTACATTTATATGTGAGAGCAACCAAAACTAACCTATGGTGACAGAAATCAGAAAGTGGTTACCCTGGGGTGGGATGGTGTTGGGTAGAGGAAGGAACTGATGGGAAAGGAGCACAAGGGAACTTTCTCTAGTGATGGAAATACCCTATATCTTATTTGGGTGGTGGCTATATGGTGTAAACAATTGTCAAAACTCATTGAACTGAACACTTAAGATCTGTGCATTTTATTGTATGTGTATTATACCTCAACCAATGGGGAATGCATGTAGCAAGAAAGGGAAAAACTCTCAATATAAGTCTGCAAACTAAAATCCCATAACACATGAGAAAAACCAATACTAAGAAAGATAGCAAATAAACTCAAAAATTGAGGGACATATTTATAAAATGGAAATGATACAGCAATACTAATAATTCTCTAAAATAAATGTTTAAGATCCTCCAAGTGATTGATATTGGAAGGGCTATGTCCATGAGAATAGAATAATAAATTGGCAAGTGTGGTCCTCATAAATAGAACCAATTAGGAAATCTGAAAACAAAAAGATACTGTCATTAAAACAAAACCCATTCATTAGACACGTTAAACTCAAGACTGAACATAGTTGAAGAGCAAATTAGTGAGCTGGAAGATATATTTGAGGAATTCACCGAGACACAGCAGAGAGGATAAAGAAAAACATGATAATGAGTTTGAGACAGCAGGCAGATTGAAAGTCTCCAACACACCTCTAACAAGAACTACTAAAGGATATCCTTAAGCAGATATAGGTGTACCCAGTGGGACTAAACAAATTAATACATATAAAGTACTGTGGTAAGCAGCTTCCAAGATGGTCCCCAAGGATCCTCACTTCTTGGAATCATGCCCTTGTGTAATCCTCTTAAGTGTGGGCGGGACCTACCAACTCACTTCTAACAAAGAGAAAATGGCAAAAGTGATAGGATGTCACTTCCAAATTTAAGTTCCAAAAAGACAGTGGCTTCTATCTTGCTGGCTCTCTTCTCTCTCTTGCTCTCTCCCTCATTCCCTCTAAGGGAAGCCAGAAGTCATATTGTGAACTATACTATGGATAGGCCCATATGGTAAGAAACTGATGTTTATGGCCAACAGGCAGTGGGGGATGTGAGTGAGATTGGAAGAGGACCCTTCCCTAGTTGCCTTTCAATGACTGTGGCCCTGGCTGACACCTTGATTGTACACTTGTGAGAGATTCTGAGCCAGTTAAGCCATGCCCAGATTCCTGACAGAAACTGTAAGACAACAAATGGTAGTTGTTTTAAACTATTAAGTTTGGGGGTAACTTGTTATGCAGCAATCAACAAGAAGCACATGGAGCAGTGCTTGGTGTATGGTAAATGTCATGCTAGCCATTACAGTCATTCCCATTTCAGAGACGAGGAGACTGAGGCTCCATGAGGTTACCCAAAGTTAGGTGCAGCAAAAGGTGGAGCCAGGACTAAAACCCAGGATTAGAAATCTCACTCCAAAACCCTATTCTGAGTGGGTATGGCACACAGCCAGAAATACCTAATGGCAGCCCCTGAACAATCTTCTCCCTGGGGACGCTGATGGTGACGGGCTGGTAGACCTTCAGCAGGTCCTTCAGCTTCAGGTCCTGGGCCATCAAGGAGTAGTTGTTGGCAATGGAGTTGCTGGGTCCATTGTGGTGGTGCTGCTCTTTGAAGGGTGCAGCCAGGGTCCATGATGTGCGTTGCATCAAGGGTGGGTAAAGGCTGTGCGACATGACTGTCTACAAGGGAAGAAATGCACAGTGACACATGATGAGGGACATCACTCGGGGGGCCTGGGCTCCTTAGGGCCAGGCTCCACTCACACTGAGACTCATGGCATCCCACATGCCTTACACGGGGGCTCTACCTTCTGCACACTGAGTGCAAATACTTTCGGAATGGACACCAGCTGTACTTCTCTGACCATTGTGAGCATGATTTCTGATGACAAGGATGACAGCTTGCTTTCAATATTCAGTAAATTTGTGATCAGATAATTTACATCTACTGTCTTTATGGCTATGGACGTGGCTATAAGGTAGAAATAACTGTTCTCATTTTACAGCTGAACATGGAGAAGTTCAGAGAGTTTAAATAATGCAGCAGGTAAGTGAGAAGGCCAGATTCTAACTCACCTTTGTGTTACTGCATAGCTTTCTCCCACGGTGCTGTAGCCTCTTCCAGTGGCAAAAATGACCAAGGCCTCTAATGCCACTTGTCAAGTCTGACTGTTTGCCCCCAAGCTAGTACCAGCAGAAGAGTAGCAGCCAGGTGAACATACCTGATAGAGTTCAGATGGTTCCTCGTTAGAAGAAGCAGGCAGAGGAGGCAGCTCTGGCCGCATCTGGGAGTGGCTCATGTGATATATCGAGTCATTTTTGTGGATCTGTGGGAAACAGACACAAAGCCACTCTTCAGGAATTAGGAAAGATTTCCAAGCTTCTGAGGTTGATAAGGAGTAAAAAGGTCCTCAGGAAAGGTTTTAGGCACAAAGTTCTGCCATACAGCACCCTTCTCACCCCTATCCACTGTGTAGGTTTCATTTCTTAATTGTTAATGTCTCTCCTCTAGCATCTCCTCCTTGGCTACACTTCAGTGAGCAAATTCAGATATTTTTTTTTTCCCCTGGGAAGAGCCCAAATCTGAGGGCACCTGCAGGCGCCCTACCCTGGGTTGTAATTAAAGGGGTTGACTTTAAAACACTGACTCTTGCATTTCACATTGGCAAAATTCCAAATAGAAATCTGCTTATGCAGTGGCATAAGTAACTCTGTGCTTCCTGTGGAAAGAAAAAGTATCATTTAAAGAGTGTGGGCATGTAGGTCCACCATGCCATTCAGAGAGTGAGCCTCAGACAGAGGTGAACCCGTGGCTCCCACTGCCACTCTCAGTTCCCGGTGCCTTTTCACCTCAGAGTTGAAGGTGATTTCAGTGTTGAGCAATGCTGTGTGTGTTTCTGTCCTACACCCAGCCACTATAAGCAAGACAACTACTTCATCTGGGGCTGTGATGGAGGAA
Source organism: Aethalodelphis obliquidens (assembly GCF_003676395.1). NCBI lineage: Eukaryota > Metazoa > Chordata > Mammalia > Artiodactyla > Delphinidae > Aethalodelphis > Aethalodelphis obliquidens. The sequence continues at coordinate 21,693,954 of NW_020837974.1, read as the reverse complement.
AACTTCTGGGCTGGACTTACTGAGAGGTGTTGCTATACAGCACTTTAAAGGTGGTTTAATGGATCTGCAAGTATAATTTTGGCTCTTTGTGATTTTTCACCTGAGGCAATGACTGTGTAAGATGAGACATTATTGGACAGATTTGATTTATCTGGGTCAGCAAATTAAGTCATGCAGGGTAACTGAAGGTAGAGACGTAGGGGGTATATGAATCAGATATTAGCCATCCCATGCCCCAACCAATCCCTCACTGATGACTCAACCTCATAAAATAATAACATTAACAACAATGACATCTGCCATCATTCTAAACGTTATGCACCAGGCACTTAGGAGATTTTTTATACCCATGTTCTAGCTGAAACCAAGGCTCACAGAGGATAGGTAACACATACTAGCCACACAGAGGTGCTTTTATTTCTTTAAAGATTTTTTTTTTGATGTGGACCATTTTTAAACTCTTTATTGAATTTGTTACAATATTGCTTCCGTTTTATGTTTTGGTTTTTTGGCCATGAGCCACGTGGGATCTTAGCTCCCTGACCAGGGATTGAACCCGCACCCCCTGCATCGGAAGGCGAAGTCTTAACCACTGGACCGCCAGGGAAGTCCCCAGAGGTGCTTTTAAATACACATCACTCAGCATCCCAACACACTGGAAATGGCAAGTATCACTTACACGGCAAATTACTTTGGGAATGTATTGATGTTAAAATTAAACAAAAACATGCAAACTCTTAAACAAAACGCATACTGAGCCTGGGAGTTTTAAAAACATAATAGGTTCACTGATCTAATGGCCTAATTCACTGGTTTTCAAAAATTTTAGACCCACTAACAGAACTTTATTAAACATGGGGATGCTCAGGCTCCACCTTAAACAAGATGACCCTGTTGTTTTCAGCTTAGCACTGTGCCTGTCTCTCTGCTCTTGACCTCAATTTCAAGGATCTAAGAATCGATGAATCATCTCCAAGAGCCTTCTCTTTCACTAGCGAAATTAATATCAGATCTGCACTGATGAGGTGAACAAAATGAAAAAACTCAGCATCAACTTGAAAGGAACCTGGCCATCCAAAATGGGTACTATACCATTCAAGGCAGATTTTGGCAGCAGTATTTTCAGGGAAATGAAGTCATTCATGGTTTCCTTCAGGATCCCAGATGTGACTGGGACATATACTGATTGATAAGTTAGGGCTGTCTGCATTTTGTCTTTGCAAGCAAGAAGGTTTTGTGGTCAGTGGAAATCTTTCCCTTGGCCTAGCTTTTAAATCTGTTTCAAATAAAAATATTCATTAAAAGAACAACAAGCAAACACCACAAATTTCAGACATCTTGAGTAAGTTACAGTTGAGGAGACTCTTTTGCAGTTGAGGAGAATATTAACATTATTCTGGAGGTGGCTTAGCATTCATGCTTCTGCTTATGGTTGGGGTAAACCTGATTTCAGCCCTGACATATACTGGGAAGTTACTCTTCCCAGCAAAACAGGCAGAATAGAGCCCTAGTGGACATAACTAGCTCTACTCCAATTTCTGTCCATGCTGTATAGTTTCCAGCCTGTGTCCAGGGTAGAGCATGTGATACAGGTCTGGTCAGTCAGAATACTCTCTCCTCCTAGACACTGTGATTGGTTCAGGGATAGGTGTGTAACCCAAGCTGGGCTAATCACAATCATTCCTGACACTTTTGATAGTGCCATTGAGAAAGAGGTACTCTCAACAGCCATCTTTGCCTTATGTGAAAAAAGTCTTCCTTAGATTAAAGCCAACATAAAAGAAAGCAAAGCACCAGAAGGACAAAGACAGACTCCCAATGACATCAACTGGACCCCAGGATCCAACTTGGACTTCTCAATTTCTTGAGCCCATAGATTCCTTTTTGGGTTTGAGCCAGACTGAATCATATGTAAGTCCCTCCATACTGAGAGATGGTCATCCAAGAGATAGACACAGAGGCAGCTGAGTCATCATATAAAGAGAAAAGCCATTCTTGGGATAATAAAGAAAGAAAACAACATTTTGCAAGAAAGCAAACTAGGCACTTTCCTGGTGGCACAGTGGTTAAGAACCCGCCTGCCAATGCAGGGGACATGGGTTCGAGCCCTGGTCCGGGAAGATCCCACATGCTGCAGAGCAACTCAGCCCGTGTGCTGCAACTACTGAGCCTGCGCTCTAGAGCCTGCAAGCCACAACTACTGAAGGCCGTATGCCTAGAGCCCATGCTCCGCAACAAGAGAAGCCACCACAATGAGAACCACACGCACCTAAACGAAGAGTAGTCCCCGCTCACTGCAATTAGACAAAGCCCGCACGCAGCAACGGAGACCCAACGCAGCCAAAAATAAATAAATAAAATAAAATAAATAAATTTATATTAAAAAAAGAAAGCAAACTAACATTGAGCATTTTGCAGAGCACAATGGAGAGAAGCAGAACTGCTGAAGAACAAATTAAACTTTAAGCTAGTTCATAGGCACAGACTAAGACTTATACACACAGAGCCACTAAACCATGATAGCAGAAAACAGCTCAGTTCATGGGACAGGGACACATGGGACACATACAAGATTAGCAGATCTAGAAATCAATTCATAAAACAAAGAGAGTTTTCTTGAACACACCTGGTTAAGAATCCTCTGTGGCACCTTCAAGGTGAAAGAGATGGAGATTTTTGTAAGAACTACCTGGCTACCCAAAACGGTTTGTTAAAAATACTAATGCGTAAGTGTTCTCTCTGGTAAATTGCAGAGCATTTCCATTTCAGGGGGTGGGCTCAGTAATTATCAACAAATCCACTTTAATTTTACAAAGTTTTGATTTAAAATGCTCCTCTGCAGTGTAAAATGCGCCATACACTTCAATGTATGGCAACGTAGTGGATCTTGGCTTCTCCACCAAGATTCTGGCACCTAGATTGGGTAGAACTGTTACTTTCAGGTGCTTATTTCTGACTACATGTGATGTTTGCAAGTCCTTCACGGAAGCAGTTTCCAAATGCTCACTTAAGAACCTGCAACAGCAGAGTCACTAGAGTCTTAGCTAAAAATACAGACTGCAGGGCTCCACTCCAGACCTCTGAGATCAGAATCTTTGGGAGTGAGGCCAAGTCTCTACATTTTCAAGATACTCCCCAGTATATTCTTATATATGTACCCCCAGTGCTGGGAACTGCTGGATGGAACATATGGTCTAATGGCCTTGAAAAGGAAGGGAAAGAAAGGTGTCTATTCCTGAAATATTCTCAGCAAAACTTGAAGATGTCCAAAAGCCTAATTCAGAACAAAGCATAATTCAAGGACATTATTTGATTAACATATATGCCTGGTCAAGGAGATCTAACATGGCAATTGGTTTATGACTGAAACATCCCCTTCCCACCCACTTCCAATTTCCCTACATGTTGAAAATACTACAGGTATGAAAAAAGAAATACACCTTAAAATTCATACCTACCTTCCGAGATGAGCAATCCTCGTCACTCATGTTCTCCATTCTAACTGGACCTATAAAAATATTTAAAAAAGGAACAAAGAGCTCTCAGTTTCTTCCTCTCCTATCAGTGGCTCTGAAATTCCTTATAGCATAATGGGGATGACACAGATTACGGAACTTTCCAGATGTTCTGAAAGCTCTGTTCACAGGGCTGCCTCTCCGAGGTCATGGACTTCAGTCCCCTGAGGAGTTTCCAGGTAGAAGAGGAGAGAAAGGGAAGCTAGAGAATGAAGGAGCAGCCTTGGGGCTCTGCTGGGCTCTGTGCTGCAGCTTCCCTGTGATGGCCACTCTTCCCATCCCCTGAGCAGCACCTCCCTTGGAACTTTTCCAGGAATACACCGACTCCACTGTAGAGAAAAAACTGAAGCAGAGTTACATACTAACACAGAGAAGAGGGAGGAAGCACCCCACCAAGCATTCCCCCTGGCAGCCTGAACTCTTCTCTCTCCTCCTCTCAGGTTATTTTTAACACTGGAGGAGCTTGTACCCAGGTCCTGGGGCCAGTCACAAGCCTTCAGTGTCTGTTGCTAGGGAAGGAGGGGCCTCTGTTGTGCCCAGATACAAGACTGGTCTTGACTCAGCTTTGTGTCCAGGTCTCTCCCTTTGCTGTAGGTCAGCTGTCCAGCAGGAAGTTTCGGTGACAGGAGGGTGAATGGCAATGATCCAGGAGGTGAATGGCAACAAGAGGTTATGCCTTTGGAGGGGCCTAAATGCACACAGAGTGGTGGTTAAATTCTTGGGCCCTAGAGTCAGACAGGTCTGGGTTCAGATCCTGCCCTTCCCATTTAATTAGCTATGTGGCTTGAGCAAATTGCTTAATCTCTCCAAGTGTCCTTTACAATGTAAAATGCCAACAGTGTGTCAACCTACCTCATAGGTGGGCTTGAGAGTTAATGAGATAATACCTGTAAAGCAACCTGCACATAGTAGAAGGATGACCAACTTGTCCCAGTTTCCTGGGACTTTCTGGGTTTTAATACTGCAAGTCCTGCCCCCTGAGAACTCCCTCAGTCCTGGGCAAACTGAGACAGCTTGGTCACTCAACACAGTAGGCACTCTATAAGTGTGGCTAACATCATTCTCATGATAAACACAGGAACACATGCACACATATGCTCACACACACAAGATACAATTAGCTGCTGCCCAGACATTCAAAGCACACGTTAAGTGGTCACTTTCAAAATTTTCTCAAAATCAAGTTAGACTTATTGAGCTCTTTTTGGGAGACAGCCTTCTATATATATATATGTATGTTTTGTCATTCAATTTTCCCCCAAACTCCATGATGTTGCCATTTTATGATTGACGAAACCAAAACTGAGAAAGACACATAATTTTCCTAAACTGCCAGGACTTCTAAGTAGTGCTGATACAATGTGAACCCTGTCCTTATGACTCCAGAGTCCAGTGTTCTTTCCATAAAGTACCTGCCCATAAGACAAACATTTCTGAGATCTTATGATGAGCATTACATAGTACCAAGTACTTCCATTTCTCCTTTTTCTTACTTTTCCCTCAAAGTTTGGCTTTCCATACCTTCAAAATAACCTTGAGGCTCCTCATTCCTTACATTTGCACTCTCTACCATAAGGTATATATACAGTTTCAAATAGTGTTTGGAATAAATGAGCCAGCGACAGGGTTTGAGACTTTAGACGGAAATGGGGTTATTACCAGGCCTCCTATAATAGGATATGAAACCCCATGTCCCACAAAAAACCCAGCAACTGTATGTAACCCAACAAAGGAAAGAACTCTGGAAGGGGCCTGGTAGGGTGCCCATGAGCCCCGTGACCTTGTGGGTGAGTAGGAGACACACCTCTCTTTAAAATTTTGTGTGCTTTAAGTCTACCTGTGTCCAAAAACATCAAAGCAATAATTACAGCTTTCATTTATTGATGTATATTAGCTGTTGGCACTGTGGTAAGCACTTAATGAGCATCATCTTCCCAAATCTTCTCAACAATGGAGAAGATGAATACAACTATCCCAAGTTTTATGACTGAGGAAACTGAGAAACAGGGAGGTTAAGTAATTTGCCCATAGTCACTCAGCTAGGTCAGTGGCAAAGTTAGAACTTCACCTGATTATGGAATCTGCTCCATGGCTTTAACCAAAAGCCTACATGTAGTCTGAAGAAAGATAGAAAATAAAAAAAATATCTGCCAAAGAGAATGAAACTTCCATCATCTCCCCTCTGCCCCAGGCCACCTCACTGGCACCAGAATTGCTTGCTGACTTAATCTTCTGTTCAGCAATTTCCAAGTGAGGATGCAGTCCTCAAATCCCTTAATCAACTTCAAGTACATAGGGTTGCCAGATGAAACACAGGATGCCCAGACATACTCATCCTAAAAAGTTATCTGTTGCTCACCTGAAATTCAAATTGAACTGGCTGTCCTGTATTTTTATTTGTTAAATCTGGCAATATGGGGAGAAGAGGTCAGCTAGCCTCTAGGCTATCCCCATGTTTGTGGTGTTAACAGCTTAGAGTCTCAATCTGTTGCTGGAAGTTTTCACACGTTTGTAATTCAGAGCCCAGTGTTTCTGGCAGATCTTTTCTGAGGCTTGAAACAGTTGCTTATCCAGGGACTTATTTTATTGACCCATCCAATGGTCAGCAAGAGCCAAGTCCTTGTGCTACTGAGAGATGCTAAGATTCCCACCGTTGGGTAATATATAGTGTGGTAGATAGAGAAGGCAGCCAACACACAAGGAAACCCAAAATCTGGCTGGTCCTACAACAATGCAAGTGAAAGGAACTAGAAGATTCACAGAGGTTCCCCTAGATGGCACCCTCGAACAAAATTTCCAGTGAAGGCCTCAATTCAGCTTCCCAAAGCAACACTCACCAGGGAAGGAGGGTTGCAGTTTTGTCCTAAAGAAAAAAACCCTCCAAACCCAAACAATAACCAACCCTTTCCTGGATGGGGCACCCATCACACTGCAGCTGAACAAAAGGCATGAAAACGGACAGGACTGCCTGAAACGTAAAAATTTAGGGACACTTCTCCGTCCATGTCCTCCTATCTTCACCATTAGCTCCCCCCTTCTTGGCTCTTGTGGAGTTAGAGCAGGATCCCTTAGCTTATTATTATTATCCCCAAGCTTATTTCTCTATCCACCAGCCTGATTATTTCTAGAAATATTAGTTGGTAGAAGTAATACATCATTGGTGGTTGGGCAAAATCAGTGAAAGAAGTCAAAATAAAACTGTATCGCATATTTGAAACTTGCTAAGAGAGCAAATCTTAAATGTTCTCGTCACAAGAAAAACAATTCTGTCACTGTGTATGGTGACAGATGTTAACTAGGTTTATTGTGGTGATTATTTTGCAATATACACAAACATCAAATCATTACGTTGTACAGCTGAAGCTAATATAATGTTATATGTTAACTATACCGCAATATAAAAATAAACAAAAAAGGGCTTCCCTGGTGGCGCAGTGGTTGAGAGTCCGCCTGCCGATGCAGGGGACACGGGTTCGTGCCCCGGTCCGGGAAGATCCCACATGCCGCGGAGCGGCTGGGCCCGTGAGCCATGGCCGCTGAGCCTGCGCGTCCGGAGCCTGTGCTCCGCAACGGGAGAGGCCACAACAGTGAGAGGCCCGCGTACCGCAAAAAAAATTAAAAATAAACAAAAAAGAAAAATAAACCAAGTAACCATGATAAGACACAGAAACAGAAAAGCACAATACGTTAAATATTTTTGAGCTCCTCCTATGTTCCCGATAGGTGCTAAGGTCTTTACAGACATTATTGCACCAGTCCTCACTACAACCCTGTGATTGCTTTGATCTTTCCTAAAGAGTTATTTTTCAGGTGCCTACGGACACAAGTCACAGAGGAGAGACAGATCAGCAAAGGTCCCTGGATGGAAAGGGCATGAGAACTGTGCAGCAGCAGGCCAATTCTCAAGTCTATCCCTCTCCATTTTACAGATGAAGCTGAAGCTCAGCGAGGTTAACTCATCCACACAGTAAGACTCTGCCCTGGGGTCGGAGTCCAGGACTGTTGGACCTCGGTTCATGGTCTTTACGAGTTTGTTCTATGGCAGTTGTTCTCAACCTAGACAACTGTGCCCCCCAGGGGACATCCGCCAAGGTTTGGGGGTCTGCAGGGAAGGAAAGTACTACTGGCATCTAGCGGTTGGACGCCAGGGTTGCTGCTAAACATCCTACAATACACAGGACAGCCCACTCAACACAGAATTTTCCTGACCAAAATGTCAATAGCGCTCGCTGCCCCTTGAGAAACCCTGCTGTATGGGCTGGATTTCAGGCCAAGGAACATGTGTTCTGGCTCTGACTTGAAACTGAAGGATTTGGGATTAGACTTTTTCATTTATAAAATGGAGATACTAATCGAACCGATCTTTAGGGCTCTCACTGGCTCATGATATTTGCGTTTGAGAAGTAACGGTTAAAACCTTCCAGTCAAGGTCGTACCTCGTCACTTGTCTGTCCTGAGCTCCAGAGATGCTTCCAGAAGAGCTGGTTCAGGGTATTTAGGCAGGGGAAGCCCTGAGACCCTGGGAAAACCCGTTCTCAGCTGCCAGTCCACCTGTCTCAGAGATGGCCTGGGCGCCCTCACTCCAAGCCAAGAGTGTAGGAAGGGCAACTCTCTCTGAGCCTCAGTTTCCTCACGTGCTCCTCACTCGTGGCTTGTCCGGGAGGCTCCAAAAAGCTGAGAGAGACAGCGTCCTTTGCAAGAGCTGCAGGCGGGGAGAGCCAAGCGGAGGGGAGGGGAAGGGAGAGGAGGGACGGCGCGGGGCCGCGCGGCGGAGGAAGACTGCCGGCGGGGGTGGAGTGAGAAAGCGGGCTGCCGCTTCACAGCCGCCGCTTGGGCGTGTCTCCTCTAGCTGCCCGCACACGCAGCTCGGCCTGCAGCGCGGCCGCCGGGACCAGGTGAGAGCTGGCAGCTTGGGCGCAGGGGACCCGGCTGGCTAGACAGCCCCCTCGCCGGGCGGGACAAATTTTGGAAGAGGGCGGGGGGGGGTGTCGGTTGAGAGGATAGTCGGTGTCCCACGCCCGAAGCCTTCAGCACGACGTTTGGTAATAAGGGGAGTCTCATCCCTCCGAGCCCCTGCGAGACCCCCATACACACACACACCCCCCTACACCTACTACTACATTTGGTAAAAGGGTTGCCATCCCCATCCCACCCGGGACCCTTCCCCTTCTTGGGAAACCCGGTTGGGAAGACTCCGAACTTCCTCTTTAGGATTAATGAAAATGGGTGCCCTCCTCCCTCCCGGGTTATTCTCTACGGAGGGCCCCTCCCCCCTCACTGCAGAGAGGGGAACTCCAAGTACCACAGGTGGGATTCTCCTCCCCAAATTAATGACGGTGTACTCGACTCCCCGCCCCCAAGCTCCCATTTCTCAGCCTCGGTGCCCCCTCGGGCGCAGAGCCCCCCTGTGTACCTGTATCACCCCTCTTTTCCCCTCTCCTTGGATCCCAAGAAACTGGCCGCCTGTCCCCTCTCGCGTTTAGGAAGGCTGAGAGACTGGAAACAGATGGGGAGGGGGAGGTCTGATAGGCCCGAGGCGCCCGGCGGTTCCCGGCCTCAAGCCGGAGATGCGACCCCTGCCCCGCCCGGCTGGAATGCTCAGGGTTTCCGTTTGCCCCGGGAGGGGCGGTAGTGGAAGAGCCGGGGGCTTTTGGAGGGGTGGGGCGTGGAAGGGGAAGGGCGGGTTGGCTCGTGTTCTCCTGGCTCAGCCCGGAAGGAGCGGAAAAGGCAGAAGGCGGGAAACTGCGCTGCGTCGGGTTAAGGGGTTGCAGTCTTCCCTCCTCCCGAGACCTCTCAGTGCCTGGGGAGGCCCCTCCGAGGAGTGAGTGACTAGGGGGTCTGGGGATTGGTGGCCCGGTGGTTGCGTTCCACGGATGTGGCCGCTGGCATTTTACCCACGCTGGCCCCTGTTGGACTCCCCAAACCGGTCCGGGTGGCGGTTGGGTTTCCAAGGCCCTGGGAGACCAGTAGGGGAGCTGGGCTTGTTTCTGACCCTTGCAGATTGGAGATTAGGGGAATTGAGTGCTGGGAACATCGCAAGTTCAAATCTGTGCCAGCTGTAGCTTCAGAGACAGTATGGGAATGGGAGTTTAGTCCTGCCCTGTTCAGGGGATTCCTGTTTCACAAAAGGGATTGTAGCAGAGAATCTCTAGCTGGGGAGATTAAAATGTGCTTTAATTTGGTGCTAGACCCTATAGATATTAGGAGATACCTCTTCCCATCTCACATAATTAGCATGGGGGACGTTCAGTATGGTAAATAAATGTGAGCATCTCTCAGTTCATTTTGTCCACTGTGACAGAATCTTTTAGGCGTTTGTGCTATAGGTCAGGAGATCAGTTGTAAGGGAGAAATGGAAAAGATATCTGTGTCCAGCCCTACAGTGTTATTCTGGGAAATATAAAATAACAATATATTAGTTTATATGAAAATTAAAAAGGGTTTAAAAGATAGATATCTAACTTAACAAAAAGCTTTTATTAAAAATAAATAATTATGTGAGATTGGGACAGTCCTGGAAATTCCAGCCTGTTGAGTCACAGGGTATAATTGTGGCAAAGTCTGTCCCTCAGGTGCCTCTCTTGTTACGGAGCTGAGACTTACAAGTAAATAGAGAATAATTTATGGCACAATGTAATTGGGAGCCAACCTGTTTAGTGTATTGGCCACTGTCACTTGTTTGAAAAAGTTTTTCTGGCCAAAAAAAGAAGGCAATAGGACTTGAAATAGTCTATTCAGCTTTCTTACTTTCTTCCACATTCTTTTCACAATTTTGTCAGGCTAAAAAAATAAACAGAAGCTCTCAGAGACAATACCATTAACATTTTCTTATATGTCCATCTAGATCTTTTATTTTACTATGGATATATACATAAAATACATAAATATGTGTATTTTATCTTATGGATATATGCATAAAATATGTAACAATATATAGTATTCTATAATTTTTTCACATCATAGATATATTTTTATTTCACTAAATAAATATCAACATCATTTTAATGGCTATACAATACTCCATTCTATGAATTTATCATTATTTAACCTATTTCCTATTAGTAGACAGCTTCTTTCCACTGTTTTACTATTTATTATGTATTAGAAACAGGGGTACACTGCACATCCTTTTGGCATGTTTTGATATAACTGATTATTTCCTTCAAGTTCCTGGAAAGTAAATTGTTGGATCAAGGTGTGTGCAATTTGAAATTTGGATAGATATTGCCAAGTTACCCTCCATCTGCATGCCCACCGTCAGTGTGTGAGGATAGTAGAATCGCTTGTTGGGTCAGTTGGGTGAAGACCACTAATGGTTTAAGATACTTTTCATTTCCTCCAGCAAGAGACAAGGTGACATGAGAGATTTGACTGTGCCCTGCACTGAAGAGCTTACTGGTAGAATTAATCCCTAAAGAGACCTGAAGTGGGTTTCAGGATGGTGAAAGAAGAGCCCCCAAGTACTTCAAAGGACTTTCAGGAGCTGCAGAGGAGGGTGTCTTTGCTGATAGCGTCTGTCCAGAGTAACTCAAAGGTCAGTTTCCAATCAGAGCATATAATGGAAGATCCCAAAATAATACTAGCTTAAACTAGTTATTTCTCTCTTAAGTAGAAGAAATTTGGAGGTAGGTCAGGAATCTTTCTAACTCACCACCTTGTCATGTCTGAGTTGTGACCTTCAAACTCACTGTCCAAGATGACTGCTAGAGTATCAGCCATTGTATCCATATTCTAGGCAATAAGATGTGGGGAGAGAAAGACTTGCATACCATCTCCAATTTAAGGAGACTTCCTGGAAGTCATACACGCACAGAGCTTCCAGTTGCATCTCATAGACCAAAATTTAGTCTTATGATCACCCCTTGTAGCAAATGCAATTCTTTAGCTGGAAATAGAGGCAACTCTTAGTCTGTGCCACAGATACCATCCTTTTTTTTGTTTTGCTGTTAATTTTGACCTGTTACCCTGAAAATGAGAGGCTAACGTCTACTTTGAGCCCAGTGTTCCACTAGAAATTCAGTGTTCAATAGAAATACGACATAAGCCACATACGTAATTTAAAATTATCTAGTAGCCGCATTTAAAAAGTAAAAAGAAGCAGGTGAAATTAATTTTAATACGGTATTTTATTGAACCTATCTAAAATATATTTCAACATGCAATCATTATAAAAAATATTAATGAAAAAAGTTATTGAGATGTTTTACATTCTTTTTTGTACTAAGTCTTTGAAATCCAGTCTGTATTTTACACTTAACAGCACATTTCCATTTGAACTAGCCATTTTACAAGCGCTCAATAGCCATTCAATGGCAATGGGACTTGAGACAGTATATTCTGCTTTCTTGAACTTTTATCTTTATTGCTTTCTTCTATGTGCCTTTCAGCATTTTTTCAGGGAAAAAATAATAGCTCTCAGAGATAATATTATTAGCATTTTGTTGTATGTTCTTCTAGACTTTTTTTCTATGCAATATACCCATAAAATACATATGTATATGTAAGAAAGTGAACTGGTTGGTGATCTGTTTTTTGGTATTGGACACCACTAGTATCTATTTGAGGAGCCAGACCTTTGCAGTCTAGAGCAATATACTCTATAGAGATCTTTTCTGAACTCATCCCCAAATGCCTCTGGCACTCTTTGTGGATTTAGCAAGATATTTTTAGGTTGGACAAGCAGCTTTCTAGCCAGCAGGCTGAGACTCTTGTTATTAAAAGTTAGCTCCATGAGAAAGGTCCTCATACTCATCTACATGTTCAGTTGATTCTCGTTATATAATTTGTGTTAGTTCTGTTCTGTTGAGTCACCTCAAACACTGAATTAGCACATACTGAACAATTGCTCAAATGGGAAGTACAGGATTAGGTTCTGGCAAACTTCTGGTGGCAACATTTTCATCAACCAATCAAACCATCACCTGTTTTGTGTGTCTTTTTGTTTAAAGGCACCTTTATTCTGTAGATATTATTGATTCATTAACATTGAACTCCAGGCCAACAGCCTGTACTATACAGGCAGCTGTAACTCTTGCCTGAACGAAGTTTATCTAATACACGTACGGTATTTTCTCTATAAGGCACGTCACAGCCTTCTTATGCTTAGGAACACTAGACAGCACTGCTACACATTTTAAATGTCAAAATCACCAACAGAAAACATAAAAATGCAGAAAAAGGTGGCACGAAATAAACCATGAAAAGGACAGTTGTATAAAGAGCTAAAACAAGAAGGCAGAGTGTTGCCTAGTTTGGCCTCAGCTGGGAACATGTGCGTCAGGTGGCTCATGTTTTTCACTGCCGTGTGCACGTCCATGAAAGCAACCCAAAGTGTTGATTCTGGGGTTACAGATCAATTTTAGTGGGTAGGCAAATTCACAGATATGGAATCTGCCAATAATAGGGATTGACTGTACATTAATTAACCTTGGTTGAGCACTTATTATATGCAAAGCACTGTGCTACGCACTTGGCATATTTTAACTTAGTTAATATTCGTGTCTACCTCCTAAGGTAGGCATTTCAAAGCATGTGAACTCTGACTTCTCGACATTTCTTCATTTTTTCACCTTAGCTCCTCAGCCATGGTCATTGGAATAGATGTGGACTAGATAACTTCCAGGGCAGTTGACTCCCGGGATGATGGGACAGATCATCAGTTGGCTAAGCCCTGATGTTCTTCAGATAGTCCTGAGGTAGTTTCTTTTAAATTTTTAAATTATATTAATTGAATTAATTATATTAATTGTGCTTACTGAATAGAGTAATATTGGCAGTAAAGGAAAGGAAATCACCTGTAAGCCCATCACTAACAAATCCAGTGGTGGTATCATCATTACTGTTGTTATTGTTATTATTATTAGGACCCTTTAGTATGTAATTTTTAGATCTAGTGGTTTTAATTGTGGCAGATGTAGTTCTATATTTTTATTTTTGCTTGATATTGTATATTGGTGTTTTTCCATATTAAAGCATAGGTCTTCTGAACAATGGCTTTTCTTGGTGGTAGAACCTTCCCTCAGAGTGACATACCATAATTTACATAGTCATCCGCTTGCTTCTATGATATTTGGATGATTTCTTTCCCCCAAGTAATTTATAATCTTTTCTCAGAGTTAATAAACCCTTTGAGTTCCAGATAAGAATAGATGGCTTCCAGATGGAGTGTTTGTGAAACAACTCTGTCATCTCTTCTAGGAAACCTCTGGAATGTCAAGTCTTAATTGTCTTACTTTTAGACTGACAGAGTCAGAAACCTGTCCCAAATAGGTTAAACAAGCAAACAAACAGTGAGACCTGCCAGGGCTTTTGGGAAATGTAAGGCTATCATAGAAGCCAAGGCAGGAAGTAAACAGGGCAGAGCCTCAGGAGGGGTTAGAACCAGAGTCTGGCAGGTCACTGGGGTCAGAGATAACTCTCAGTGCCCTCTCTTGAGACATACTATTCCTCATTGTAACTCTTCCTTGTGTATCAGCTTCATTCTCCTCTCTTTGCAGCCTGGCTTCCTTTGCTCTTCCATTCACATGGGCAGACATGATCGCCCAGGATGGTACCTTCGACTCCTCATGTCTCCTCCAGCTCCCAGCTGAAATCCTCTATGGGACCTGGTCTTGGGAGTGCTTGATTCCTAGGAGCAAGAATCTGCTTGACCAAGTCACCTATGGCCAAGGAGGTGGCAGTTGGGCTGGGGCTTTCCATTTCACTGGTATAAACATGGCTTCAGGGGCCCACCCCTGCTGTGAGAGGGGGCAGTTTTCACAGAGGAGGGAAGAGAGGTGGAGCATGGGCTGGGCAGATGCCCTCCCAATGGTATCTCCTTGTGTGGATTACCTAGGACAAAATAGTTTTGCTCTCATGCTGGCCCTTTCCTTCCACAAAGGATGTTTTATTTATTTATTTATTTATTTATTTATTATTATTTTTTGGGGACAAAGGATGTTTTTGAATTACCTCCTTGGCACCTGTATTCTAATCCTGAATCACAAGGACCAAAATCTGGGAGAAATTGTCACACAGCACCTTGGACTTGTCATTACCAGTGGTTTTAAATAATGCTGAGCCCTCTGCCCTCCACCCCTCTGGTAGCAAAGACGGTGGATACTGATTATCTTCTGCATTCTAACACCGGGGAATTGGCCTCTCTTCTGAATAGTTCCAGATGGAGCCTTCATGTCCTTAAACACTGGCCATGTTGTCCCTATTTTGGAACCTCCCATACTCATGTGTGCATTTTAAAATAAATCACCTGTGTTTGACCTTGGGCAAGTTGCTTGGGCTCCTTGACTCTCCATCTCATCTTCTCTAAAATAAGCGATGCCAGGCTCATAGCTTTGTTGTGAGGATGATCTCAGATGTCGTTTGAGAAGGCCTTAGCACAGAGTGTGGAACATAATGGTGCCAGTCCGTCCCAGCCTGGCATTCCTGGGTTATTTAGCACCGCACCATGCCTGTAAAATCTAGGTTGGATAACCTGTGTCTGCTTCCAGGAGGGCGATGGAAGATGTTGCTGCATAATAAGCTCTCCCACTTTCCATCCTTCCATTGTGTCACCCTCTGTTGCCTGGGAGCATGAAAAGTTAATTGCTATAGTCTAATTCCCGGATTTAAATAATGTTAAATTTTGCCTTGAAAAAAATAAGGAGGTTTATTGAAAGCTCTTAAAATAGTGCTTGGCACTTGAGTGTTTAATGAATGTTCTCTCTTATCATTAGGCATAACTGAATCATATCTTCCTCTTCTGAGACAGACTGGTCCGAGCAGGGCCATCCTCCCTAGGGGAAGACAATTGCTGGGCTTAATTGTCTGCATCTTAAATTGGTCTCTCTGCATATCTGAATAACTTTCTATTTTTTCCTTGTAGGGCCCAGATTTAGAAGAGGCTAAGAAAAAATTAGATTTCTTAAGGACTACAAGTAGTCCCTTCCTGCTTTTCCCCTCTTGGATCCCTATGCCACACTGTCTCCTGGTCCTGTTGAATTTTCTTTTGTCGTTCCACTTTCATACTGCATCTCCTCCTCCTCCTTGTCCCTCCCTGCCATCAGCCTAGTTTTGGCCGTCATTATCTCTTGCTGGCTTCCCTGCAAATCTTCCTCATTGCCTCTTGCACAGGACCACCAGGTTCATCTTTTTAAAATTATTCCTTTGATTGCATCACAGTCCTGCTCAAATGCCAATAGTTCGCTTCTTGTTTTTTTTTTCTAGGTAAAATTTGAGTGAGCGCTTTTCAACAGAAATATTATGTGAACCACATACATAGTTTTAAGTTTTCTAGTAGCCATATTAAAAAACATAAGGGTTTCCCTGGTGGCACAGTGGTTGAGAGTCCGCCTGCCAATGCAGGGGACGCGGGTTTGTGCTCCGGTCCGGGAGGATCCCACATGCCGCGGAGCGGCTGGGCCCGTGAGCCATGGCCGCTGAGCCTGCGTGTCCGGAGCCTGTGCTCTGCAACGGGAGAGGCCACAACAGTGAGAGGCCCACGTACCGCAAAAGAAAAAAAAAAACATAAAAAGAAACGTAAAATTAATTTTAATAATATATTTTATATAGCCCAATATATCCAAAACAATATAATTTCAACATGTAATCAATATTGAAAAATCATTGATGAGATATTTTACATTTTTTTTTTAATACACTCAGTGCACATCTCAATTCACATGCTGATTTTCCATTGGAAATACTTGGTCTCTATTTAGATTTCATAAAATTGATAATTGAAAAACTTATTTGAAACATACCCACCTTATTTGAAATGTAATTAAAATTTTTTCAATGACTGAATCAAACATCAGTTTTTAAATTTAAATTAGATTAAAAATCCAACTCATCGGTCATGCTAGCCACATTTCAAGTGCTCAGTGGCCACATGTGGCTTCTGTGCTGGACAGTCTGGGTATAAAGTCATAAGCCTGGCATTCTGGTGTTCCAGCCTCATCTGCTCCCCCGCCACTGTGGTTACTGGGTCTCTTGATTTTAAGGATCAGACAGAGCAGTTCGGTCTGTCAGGTGACCCCTGGAGGTTTACTAAGGATACACGTGGACTAGAGCTGGAAAGCAATCAAGACCTGAGACAGCTCGAAGGACCATCCAGCCCCACTCCCGGGGCCCCTCTGCCTCTCTCTCACCTTCAGCCGCCCTAACAGGAAGATCTCACTGGGTTCTGATCCTAGAGTATCCAAGCTGGGTATTTCCAGCTCAGAGGTGATTGCTGGCACAGTCACCTCTGGCGAGAGAAGCTGAACAGCCAAGTCTTAGATAGCTTTTGTCAGAAAGGAGTAGCTGGAGGCAGTGTAGCCAGTAGGTGTTACACCATTTCGGGCCGGGAAGTGAAGTTTGTCAATGCTGAAGCCCCAGGACTGAGAACGGTGGCTTTGTGGAACAGCCTTTTCTAGTTAAGCACAGTGAGTCCTGTGCTTTGTCACCATCAACTTGAGCTCCAAAATCCTCCTGCCTTCCAGCTTGCCCACAGTTTCCTCCATTTGAATCACTTGGGTGAAGAACTCTTTCTAGGAGAACGTGTGTTTTGGTTAGTGGCACCCGCCATCACTGAAGCTTAAATTACGTCTTCAGTTCACCTGCTGGCCTACATGGCCCTAAGGAATGAGACACAGGAAGGACCAGTTTTGATGGGGAAAAGTTCTGGAATGATAGGAGCTTTCAAGGGAACGGGAACTAGCATGCCAGCACTGAGGAGAGAGATGGCGTGGACCCTAAGAAGAGGGGGAAGCCCATCCTTGTGAGGATGCCTAGGGCCAGCTCTGTATTAAAGCAGCCCCCCCCAACCCCCCACTGAGCCAGCTCCAGAACCCTTTTGCCTGGTGGAGGAAGATAACTTACTTATTAACACAGCATAAGCTTGCAGTAGTCATCAGGCTGTGGCCTGACTGTGGTATCCAGGTTGATGACATAAAAACATTTTCTCCTAATGAAGGGGCAGCCACTGCAGACATCTGAAGTGGAAAGATTTAGCTTTGAATGCCTAGATTTTGCCACTTGGAAGCCGTGTGACTCTAGGTGAGTCATTTCGTCCCACTGTTTCTCAAACTTTAATGTGTGTACAAATCACCTGGTGATCTCATTAAAAAACAGAAGCTGATTTGGCAGGTCTGGGTCAGGGCCCAAGATATTGCATTTCTAACAAGCTCCCAGGTGATGCCAAGTAGCTAGGACTTCTCTGTGCCTCAGTGGCCTCAACTGTGAAGTAAGCAGCCAATTGTACATATATCACATCAGAGCACACATATGCTGAGGATGCCTTCTGAGAGGGTGTGTGTGAAGCAGTAGAGCCATGCCTGGGTCTTTCCTCATTTCACAAGACTTGAGGTTGGGTGGGGCCCTCAAACTTGCCCCCTGTCCACAGCTGCCTTAAGTTGTTGCTGGGGCAACTCATGTCTTGGGAGGATTATAATTGTTGACTTCTTACCTATGGGCCTCCCAACTTTATAACCTTGGCTTATACTTCCTATAGTTCGGGTGAATTCATCAATCTGGGGTTCAGACATGGCATTCAGTCCTGCTCGTCTCCTTTGCCCACAGGTGGTTGCCTTCATGAAGTCTCCAGTGGGCCAGTACCTGGACAGGCATCCTTTTCTGACCCTCACCTTGCTGGTGTTTGCTTCTGTGTCAGCCGTTCCTGTTGGCTGCTTCCTGCTCCTCGTGGTGCTTACCTCCCTGGCTGCGTTTTTGGGAGTCATATTACTAGAAGGTATCCTACTCAGTTACTCTCCGCCTTGGAAAATGACTCACTTGGGATGACAGTATTTATTGGGCATCTGCCACTCTTGTCAAAGGTTCCTGTTCTTGTCAAAACCACATCGACCACGGCAGGTTGTCAGAGTAGTTAAAACATGGGCTCTGGAGTCTATTAGAATCCCACCTCCCCCAGTGTGATTTTGGACACATTATTTACCCTCTCTGAGCCTCAAATTCCTCATATGTAAAATAGGGATATAATAATACTATCTCAGAGGGTTGTGAGCATTGAAACGTACAGTTGCATAAAGTACTTAGCACAGTCCTTGGCACAGAGTAGCTTCTCCATGAATGCTAACTATTGTCATTAAACAGAACATTAAAATTCACTCCACAGATAGTTACGGAGCACCTGTTGCATGCCAGGTGCTTGCTATGTACTGAGGTTCCCCCTTCTCCACCTTTCCTCCTGAAGTCCCACTGCCAATTGTCAGCTTCTCCCTGAGTTGCTAAGTTAAAATTACTACGAAAGTAAAATCTGATTGGCTCAGTTTGCCTTTTCAACTCAGATCACAGTCCACAAAGAGGTGGTTGCCATCTGCTCAGGTGATCACCTCTGGCTCATTCTATGGCTTCCCAGAGCTAAGAGCACCCAGGGTTGCTTCCCTACCAAAGGGATTGTGGACAAGGCAGTTTACACTTGAAGAAGAAGACAGGCACGGTAGGTGGATGAGCCAAATACAGTATGGCAGAGTGGTTGTTCAGTAAATATTGATGGATAGATGGGCGAAAGATGAATCAATATCAAAACAAAGGTAAATTTAGAAAGAAATAAGAGAGCCACTACCCTTTTGTGGTATCATACCAAGCTTTACAGGAGAGAGCACTTTAAAGATGTATAACAACTTTGTCCCAGAGTAGACAAGGAAGGGCCTTCTAGGCAGGAGGCACAGCATGTGATAAGCTGTTCCACTTGAGAGTGGTGGTCCTGCAACTTGAGTCTGCATAAATCTTACCTGCTTTTTGAACATGTGGACTTTCATGTATCATCCAGAGATTGTCATTTAGTAGGTCTGGAGTGGGGTCCAGAGATGCAAATTTTCAACAAGATTCCCTAATGCATCTGATTCTGATACAGGTGGTTGTTAGCCATCCTTTGAAAAATACTGATCTAAGATTTTGTAAATCTTTATGAAAAGGCAGCACGTCTGTTTACATTCTCTACTTTCCTTCCTTTCCAGAGTGCATCCCTGAAACTATCACTGTGGAGTACTGGGTGGGCTATTTGACAACCCGTGAGGCAAGGGAAAGGATGTCTGCCATGCAACATTTGCCATGTTATTAGTTCCGCTTTGGAAAGAGGGATTTTGTTATGAGGAAGGCAAGAGAAAGTGTGCTGGGCAGACAACAACTGCCCCAGTGAGTCACATATATGATAGTCATTTAATTGTCATGTCAACACTTAGAGGTAGTTATTATTATATTCTTTTTACAGATGAGTTAAACTAAAGCTCCAGGCGGCCCAAAGTCTCACCATAAGTGACTTAACTAGGATCAAACTCAGGCATGTCAACTATGAAAATCCATCCTCTTTCCATGGTACCTTTTATTATTTTTCTCCCATAGACCCCATGTTATAAAAATGTATTTTCTCTGCACTTATTAGATGGTAATTCATTAATATTCCCATTAAAAACTTATTTAATGGTGGGTAAAATGACCATTCAGACCTATGGTTACCGTGTGATAGTTGCCAGGCTGGGTTGTAAAGGATGTAATCAAAAGTTATGTTTAGATTTGACTTTATTTAGCCTGCATAGCCTTTATTTCCATAGGTCGTAGGTAAGTGTAAGTTATAGTATTTGGTAGGCAGTTTGAAACACTGGTCATGATTTACCACCCCCATTACTGTCTTGGCTAACTCCTTCCAGAGGATTCCATTAGGAGCCCATCCCTGACCTTGAGAATGAGGGAGTTTCAAATTCAGATTCTTGCCATGGGCAAGACAGGTAACAAAAGTGAGCAAAGCGGTCCAAGAATAATACAGTTGGGAACAGTGGGGCCTGGAAGAAACTGGAAGGCCAGCAGTTGTTGCCGTGCAGTGATGCTCACTTGGGTGTTGAGATTGCCTCCTTTTTAAGCGATACCAGAAGTCTGGATTTTTGTGGAAAACCTCCTCACTTAAAACATCTGAGTTAACTGTTGTTTTAAACACAGTGGTGCAGGGTCTGGTGTTTTCAGTCTGTTTTAGATGAATGATTCTTTGACATGCTTTCTTCTAGGACTGGTCATCTCTGTGGGCAGCCTCTCACTGCTTTGTGTCCTCTGTGGCTTGGGCTTCGTGTCACTCATCATGTCAGGGACAATCATAGTGTCCTACATGGTAGTCTCCAGCCTCGTCAACTACTGGTTTTCTCCCAGGTAAATACATGTCAGTGCAATAATTTAATCTTTACTCTTTGGGGAGATTTTCACAAGTAACACCCTAACCCTGGTCACGTCATACTCAGTCTCCCAAGATAGGAGGTGCCTAGGCTCTTCACATCTCTGCTTAAAAAGAGGTAAGGTTTCCTTCTCTTTTTTTTTTTTTTTTAATTATCAGGTAGGAATGCTTTGGTGGCAAGTAATGAAAAACCTAAGTAGATACTAGCTTAAACAAATAGGGATTTATTTTTATTGCATAACAACAAGCTGGAGATAGCCCAGTCCTGGCACAGCCTCTCTAGTGTCATCAAGGTACCAGGCACCTTCTGCCTTTCTGTGTTGCCATCCTTACCCCACTGGCTTGTCACCTCATGGCCACAAGAAAGCTGCTGCTGGCTACACCAACTTCGTTCAAGGCAGGATGAAGAGAGGAAAAAAAAATGAGTCCTCACTCACCAATTGAGTCTGACCTTTTTTGTCAAGTAAATGAAATCTTTCCCAGAACCTACCCCCTTTCTTATCCCAACCAACCTCATTGGCTGGAATTTCGGCAGATAGCCACCGGAAGCTGGAAGGGAGGCTGGGAAATGGAGTATACACCCACAAGGAGAAGGGCCTTGGGAATGTGTGTTGGTCAGCCAAGCTCTGGTGTGTGCCATAGCTCCCCCGCTTGGGGTATAAGTGTTATTAGCAAGGCTACTTGACATTCAAAGAGAATCCATAGAGCCAGTTAAGTTAATATCAATAGTGCTACCTCCTCTCTCACTTACCTCTGAAACCTACCATCACTGGGCTGAAAAAAGGCAGACCTATTTCTCTCCCTGCCCCATCTCCCTTCTGTTAAAGATGTAAAGAAATGGTCAGTTGATTAGAATTAATTAGAATTTGAATCCCAGCTATGCCATTTTTTACCTGTGTGATCTTGAACAAGCTGTTCAACATCTCTGTTCTCAGTTTTCTTCCATTGGTAAAATAGGGCTACTCCATGCTCTGCCTCTCTCACTGGATTGTCATGAGGACACAAACAATAGTTTGGAGAAAATGCAGTGTCCAAATTAGAATGGGGAAAAGGATCATAACCCCTGCCCCTAATTCAGGTATTTTGACCTCTCGGGCCCCCAGTTTCCTCATCTGTAAAGTCAGTGTTGCCCAAAATCTGGTGTGGTTGCAAGAAGCAACCAAAACTGAACCAACAAAAAACGACATTCATTCCGCCATGTATACTCTCAGCATTGCTCTTTAAAGAGGCCTTAGAGCTGATCATTTCCTCTTGTTGCCAAACAGACTATGGACACAACACAACTCCAGTGGCGACTGTTAGCTGGCCATGAAGTCTACACACTTAGAGGGGCTCTACCAGGAATGACCAGCTGAACGGAACCAAAGCTTTTTTTCAAGCACCTCTGGGAAGCTGTTGGATCATCCTTGCCCCTTGGGATTATGACTCAGAAGGGACTGGGTAGTCAAGCTTTTCCTGGAGGTGTCCTCTAGCTTTTTCACTTATTTGTAGGGTCCTGCAATGGACAGTTTTGGGGATCTTGTTGCTCTTGGTCAGTTCCGTCAGCTGACCGGCCCTCACACAGAGAATCAGCAGAGAATCTCGATGGCGTGGCGGCTCCTCGCGCCTCTCACCCCTCCTCCCCAGAGATGCACACCTGAACTTGGCAGGGTTCTGAGCCTCTACAGGCCGGTGACTTGACCTCAAAGGCTCAGATCTTGTATCCGAGGCCCCAATTCGGGACAGCCACAGATTGTTTTTCCTTTTTCTTTCTTCCTTTTTTTTTTTTTTTAAATGAGAGCTGCTTATTTCTTCACTCATTTGAAAAAAGAGGTGGGGGGAAGAATCTAAAACAAAACAAGCTCTTCTGCCTTATTAGCCTTTTATCAGAAAGACAAACAACATTTAGGAATAATAGCCTCTCAGACAAAGTTAGAAAATAGAGTCCAAACTTAACCTTACGGCCAAGAGCATTTTTTTCTAAGTCTAAAGGTATGGTTTCCACTGTTGAGTATTGTTAAGTCATGTTACTCTTTAAAATATTTGCACTTGATACTTTTTTATTGTTTTAAGGACTTGTCTTGTTAAAGCATTTCTTCAAAAAGTCCCATGAAAATGATAAAGGACTACAAAAATTTTTTAAATCCTATGGGATATCTACTTCAGTGGTTTATTCCCTGTGGTATTTTATTTAAAAATATTTATTTAGATGAGCTTTTTTTCTTCACTCTATTTCAAAATACCCCCTTTCTAGACATCAAACCCATTTTTTCCTTCTGTGTCAATTTCATGGCAGATCCTGGGTAATAAAGCTTTTTTAGTTGCTAGTGATAGACACTCAACTCAAAATGGATTTAAAAAGTGGGGGCAGAGGGGGACGGATTCGTTTCACTGAACTAAAAAGCCGAAAGGTAGGACTTTAGGCGCTGCTGGATCCAGGGGCTCAAGTGGTGTCACTAGGCATCTCTCTCCCTTCATCTCTCAGCGCTGCTTTTCTCAGTGTGAGCTGAGTTTTAGGCAGGCCCTCCCCATGTGGAGGTCCCAGCAGCTCTAATTTTACATCAGCCTTATAGTTAGCACTCCCTATTGGACAAGGAAGCTGTTCTTTTCCAGTAGTATATTTAGATTTTTGGCTCCGATTAGACAGACTTGGGTCATGTGAGCAACCCCAAACCAAACACCGTGGCCAGGGTGGATGGAATATGCTGACAGGTCAGGGCTGGGACATGTGTGCATTCTGGAACCAGGGGAGGGGGTGGGCCAGCCCCACTGGTTCTGCATAGGTGGGAGTGCTAGCGTATGTAGAGATGGGAGGACAATCCGATCCCAAAGGAGTATCGCAAGGAAAGGGAGTGTATGCCAGGCAGACAGAAGCAAATACTTGCTCTTTGATTCAGGAGGGCATAAAGGCCTTCATTTGGTACTCAGACTTTTCTGTATCCCATGACAGTCAGCCACACCTGTCACTAAAGGGGCCTTCAGCTCTATTAGAGAACAAGAACTGCCTTTTCCTGCCAATACATGGAGGTGTTAATATTAACAGTTACTATTTACTGAATGTTTCTTTCTGACCTGCAAGTGTCTGCTATTAGCTGTCTAAGCTAATACCCTGCTGGGTTCTGAGGCTTCAGAAAAGAAGAATGAAGAGGGCCCTGGCCTCCTGAAGTTTACTTTCTAATGCAGGAGTCAGCTAACAAGTGTATTTGTTATCTATTGTTGCATAACGGTTTACAAAGAGCACTTTTGTCATCCTACATTTTCGGTGTGTTGGGAGTACAGGCCTGGCTTAGCTGAGTCCTTTGCAAGACTACAACAGCAGCGCTGCCACGTTGCTTCTCCTTTGAGGCTCGCCTGCGGAAGGATCCACGTCCGAGTTCGCATGGTCATTGCCAACATCCATTTCTTTGTAGGCTTTGGGGCTGAGGCCCTCATTCCCTGTCATATGGCAGCTCACAGCCTGACAGCTTGCTTCTTCAAAACCACCCAGGGAGAACGTCTCTTAGCAGGATGGACATCACATTCTTATAACGCGTAATCATGTATGCATAATCACACACATCCCATCACTCTCACCACATTCTGTGGGTTAGAAGCAGTCGGGTCCCACTCACACGAAGAGGAGGGATCACACAAGGGAATGCATACCACAGTTGGGGATCATGGGCTCCACCTTAGATTCTACCTGCTACATCAAGTAAACAAAATATTAGATTATTATGATAAGTGCATTGAAGAAAGTAGAAGGGGCAGGCCATGTCAGCCACAGAAATCTTTTCTTTGAACCACATAATGAGAAGTTGCCACTGTGCTAAGAGCTGGGGGGGGGCAGGTATTCCCAGCAGAGGGCGCAGCAAAACAAAGGCCCCAAGACTGGAAGGAGCTGAATGTGTTTTAGGAAAAGAAATATCAGTGTGACTGGGCTTGGTGAGTAAAGGGTAAATGGAGGAGAGAGAGGAGCCCATCAGGCAGGACCTCGTAGGGAAAGAAATTTACAGCAAAAAGCAAAGGGAAGATGATGAAGAATTTTACACTTTGCATTAAGAGGGACATAATTAGACTTGGATTTTTAAAGGTCACTTGTGGCCAATGGATTGGGAGTCAGAAGTCCAGTTAGCAGGTCTGTGGAGGTCCAGAGCAGAGGATGGTGTGGCTTGCACTAGAGTGGAAGTAATGGAGACCCTCCTCATTTGGAGAGCCAGCAGCAGTTGGTGATGGATTGTATGTGGGTAGTGAAGGAAAGGGAGACACAAGGATGGCACATAAACTTTTCATTTGAGCCAGTGGGTAGTCAGTGGCACTAGTTTCTGATACGGGGGCTGTGTGAGTAGTCAGAATCTGCTTTGCTCACGTTGAGTCAGATATGCCTTTTTGACACCAAGAGGATGTGACCGATGAACAGTGGCTTAGAGAGTAGGTATGGGCTAGGGATACAAGATTTAGGAGTATTTTCAGTACTGAGAGCTTTACACAGCCTTCTTACGGAATGCTCTCCTGAGAGAAGCCAAGAGACCATTTTAAAACATATTTCTGATCACATAAACGGCCTTGCTTCAAACTGCAGAGTGCAAGTTGCCTTTCCACTGCACTTAAAAGTGCTAACTAACTCCTTCCCATCACAAGCTGCACCTGCCAGCTTCTCATTTTTCATATTCCCTTAGCCTCTGGATTTCAGAGGTGAATGAAACGAAGGTTCAGAGCAGAAATGATTCACCAATTCTGCCAGGAAACGGGGCATCTAAATCAGAGCTTTGCAATTCAGGCTGTCTGTCACACTGCCTGGAGCCTGAGGCCTTTGCCGATCAAACGAAGTAAAATACAGAACCCAGCACAGTGCTTGCCCATAAACAACAGTTGTCAAAGTGCGAGATGCACCATCGTTTGAAACTGAGTGGAATAGTTGTAAGGTTAACCATGGGGAAGATAGTAATATTGAATTAGCTTTGTATGGTGACATGGTAACTAGACTTATTGTGATGACCATTTCATAATGTACAAAGACATGGACTCACTGATGTACACCTGAAACTAACATTGTGTGTCAATTATACTTAAGTAAAAAAAAGGTATTGTTGGCCTTTTAGGCACAGTTCAATGTGTTCCTTATTTGGAAAGGTAATTAAAAGCACAAAACTGACTTTATACAGTCGGAATGTTAATTTATCATTATAACTATAGGTGTTTGTTTTTGCCATGAGTCAGGTGCTATATTAAGCCCTCTACACTTCAATACACGTTTTCAGTCAGTTCTCACTACCACTCATTTTAGAGATGAGGAAGCTGAAAGATTGAGATGTTAAATTGTTTAAGGGCACATAGAAGCAGAAGTGGGACTCAAGCTTAGTTCGCCTGACTGAAGAGCCCACCCTTGTAACCAGTGTGCTATTAAATGTTAATGCCTCCAACTGCCTTTAAGGCCTGGGATGTGGACCCATGCCCTAATAGACATTGTCTGCAGCAGTTCCTATAACCTTTGCTGCTGTGTCGAATAACTTCAGGGATCCCTGTTTTCATAAAATAGGACGTGAACCGTTGGTTCCCCCTAGAGTTGTGCACATAGAAGTAGTTTCAGCCACCGCCTCTGCATGGATTCTACTATCTGCTCCTCATAGAACAGGAGATTCAGCCTGGATGTTGTGACACCCCAGCAAGGTATGATCAGGTGTGAGTTGTCACAAGGTTGAGGATGACTAACTACTTCACATATTCTGCTGTGCTCCCTCGAGCAGGAGATAACAGGTGGAACTAGAGGGGGGGAATTTGAGAATAACCTGCTTTTTCTTACCTATTCCACAGCATCCCCCAAAACACGTGTGTGTGTACAGGCACACACATACCCCGAGGGATTAAATCTGTGTGTGCACACACATACCTGAGTAATTAAGCATGTGTGCAAATACACACACCCTGAGTGGTTGGTAAGAATTCTGATAATTACAAATTATTGAAGTGCTTTCTTTGCCTTAGGGGAAAGATAGGAGGTGGGGATTACATCCAAATCTGGCATGCCTCTTGGATATGTCTTTATGGTGAATATTATCCATCGTGTGTGGAAGTTGAAAATCAATGACGTTGGAGCATCCCACTCCCCACCTCCTGTTTCCAAACATTTCCACCTTCCACGATCCAGCTCAAGGCTCATCCCTCAGTGAAGTCATGTCTCATTTAATGTATACTGTCTCTACACTTACAGCCCTCATGGACCAGGCATGGTAAGCAAATGACAACTTCTCTGCGCATTGGTTTCCTCAGTCAGTAACGAGAATGCCGCCCAACCTGTCATTGGGAACTGAGGCAAGTGATCTCTAAATTATAAAAGTGCTACAAAACACTAGACGATTAAACCCTTGCTTGACTAGATGGTCTCTTGTTTGCCACTATTCCCTTATATTTGTCCTTCCTCCCACCTGCCCTGCCTGCCTCCTCTCTTCTAGTGCTCTGGGAATGGAAACAGTGTCTGTATCTTTCCTTTTGGGTAGCCCAGAAACTTAAATATAGAAACCCCTGCACAATATTTTGCATTGACTAGAAAGACTGAGGAAACTGAACCTAGAGGAGTTATCCATCGGGGGTGACGTTTCCCACCGCCACCCTGGGACATTTGGCAGTGTCTGGAGGCATTTCTGATTGTCATGACTGTGTTTGGGGGAGATGCTGCTGGCATCTAGTGGGTCAAGGTCATGGATGCTGCTCAACGTTCTTCAATGCACAGGACGGCCCTTGACAACAAAGAACTAAGGGGCCCAAACACCAGTGCCAAGGTTGAGAATCCCTGATCTAGACAAATAATGAGAATTTAGAGCATTAGACCACACAACAGCAGAGCTGGGCTAGAGACAGGCTGGGACCTGGGGTCCTTTGCTGCTGTGCTGCAGTTCTGCAGTGCTTGCACCTGGACACACCTCTCCTCAAGCAACAAAATACAAAGAAACTGTATGGAACTAAAAATAACTGCGTGATAATTTGGGGCAAATTCTGGACAAAAGATACAAAGAGACCAAAAAAACCCAACTGCCAATTTTGAAGAGCCCAGAGCAAAAACTGGGTGTGGGGAGCAAAAGCAGGGTACCGAGCATGCCCCCTGCACCCAACACCACCTAAGGGGTGGGCAAACCACCTAAGCCACGCCTCCAGCTTGACCCCTGGACACACCCCTACCATCACCCCATGTAAGGAATAAGCTCGACCCCCTCAGGGAGTGAGCAATCAAGGGAAACTGTTGTTTGTTCTCGCTCCCCTCTGCTGCAGCAGGGTCCCCAGTAAAGCCTTGCCTGAGTTTCTTGCCTTGCCGCTAGTCAACTTCTATCGGTTGGGGAAGGCTAAGAACCCTGGTCGGTGTCAGGCTGAGGCGGGGCTGGGGTTGGCCAGGTCTGCACCAGAGCAGCTGGTTACACTAGTTGCTTCAGGGACACATACACCTTCACGTTTGTGAAATGTTTCAGGGTTTCAAAGAGCTTTCACATATGTTATCATCTCTGACCTTTCATAAGAGTCCTGAGAGGTCCTCCTCTTCTCATTTCCATGCCTTACTAGGCAACTGGCCTCAGAAGAAACTGGGCGAACAAGCAAGTCATTTTCTGAAGGTCTCAGAGTTAGCTAGTGATTAAGCCAGGGACCCACCATCACCTGGCCCACTCAGGTGCTCTTCCTCTGCTCCCTGCTTTTTACTAAAGCAGAAGTGGCAAGGGTGAGACATTAGGAAGGTAGACTACTCGGTAATTGGGAATCAGAGAGCCATCTGAGCTAGAGAGGGCATGGGCCCCTCTGCTCAGGCAGTAGACATTGATCGGCTTCCCAAAACTGCAGAGGAGACTCAAGCCCCATACATATGCTCTAGTAGTCCTTATGGTCCTATTTAGGAGCTTCAAGTCCCATTTGGAAACCTTAAAGAACCAGCAGAGGGAAATGGAACAGAAGTGTTTCCTAAAGAAAATGTTTCCTAAAGCCAGTAGAGGGCACTCACATCAGGTGATCTGGAGGTGACTCAACTGAGAGCTGGAAGAAGCTTTAGACTGTGCTTATTATTTATTTATTTATTTATTTATTTTTGTGGTATGCGGGCCTCTCCCTGCCGTGGCCTCTCCCATTGCGGAGCACAGGCTCCGGACGCGCAGGCTCAGCGGCCATGGCTCACGGGCCCAGCTGCTCCACTGCATGTGAGATCTTCCCGGACCGGGGCACGAACCCGCGTCCCCTGCGTCGGCAGGTGGACTCCCAACCACTGCACCACCAGGGAAGCCTTAGACTGTGCTTCTTAAACGTTAATGTGCATGTGTACAAGGGTTTAAAAGGAAGATTCTGAGTCTGTAGGTCTGGAGCAGGACCTGAGCTTCTACATGGCTCACCAGCTCCTGGCGAAGCTGTTACTGAACTAGTTTTGTTTTCCCGACCAGCGCTGAGACGCTGAGGTTTACAGCAGAGAAAGGGTTTATTCACAAGGCAGCCAAGCGAGGGGACAGGAGAATAGGTCTCAGGTTCTGCCTCCTCAAAGGCAAGAGGCTTGGGATATTTGTGGGTGGAGAGTATAGGGTGGTCGAAGGTCCAGGGGAAGGTGATTGGAGTCAGGAAAAAGGTGAGGTAATCAGTGATCTGCACAAGCATATCTGAGTTACATGCTTCTTCATGGGACACATGCTTAGAAAATGGTGGCAGTAGCATGATCTGAGGGTGGAGTTTTTGGCCCTCTGACGTCAAAAAGTCACCCATGAGACACTTGTGCAGGCCCAGCTGAATGGTTGGTGGTCTCAACTGGTTTGAACTGGGTAAGACTAGCTCCATGTTCCTTAAAAACAACTTAAGCAAACATTACTCTCAGAGGTGTTTTCTATAAGGGGCTGTTAAAGGAGTTTTGATATAGTCCAAGTTACATGAAGTTTGGAGGGTATGCAATTTGCAAAAGAAAGTAAGCTTGGTCAGTGAAGACAGTTTAAAGGATATTATTTATTAAGCACCTTATAGTCTAAGGGAATCTAACTGATGACTGCCCTCGGTTTCAAAGCCCACCACTGATCACACCCTGAGTGGCAAGGTAATAGATGCTCTCTCCAGTCTTCTCCTTCTACAGCTGGTACACCTGAGGCCCAGGGAGGAAGTGCACACTGTAAGTCTGCAGTGCCAGGGATAGAACCCATGTCTCCTGCATCCAATTCTTGCTTTATGACATCTTCCCTGCTCCTTTGACCCTGGAACAGAATTAAGGCAGGAGGATTCATCTCTAAGTAAGGGTGAGAAGTAAGTGACTATACTGTTTGCTTTGAATTAAGCTTCTTTGCATTGCATTTTTGGTCAAATCACTTCCCTCACAGAAGTATCAGTGGGAGTTCAAAGATGAACAGAATCAGACTCTGGACCTCTTTTTTTTTTTTTTTTTTTTTTTTGCGGTACGTGGGCCTCTCACTGTTGTGGCCTCTCCCGTTGCGGAGCACAGGCTCCGGACGCACAGGCTCAGCAGCCATGGCTCATGGACCCAGCCGCTCCACGGCATGTGGGATCTTCCCAGGCCGGGGCACCAGGGAAGCCCAGACTCTGGACCTCTTGAGCCTTGAGGGAGCCAAAGCAAAATAAATCTGTTAACAAAAGCTTTTCTTATTTTTTTGGTTTATACAAATTTGGCTGTTAACCCAAAGAAAAGCGTACATATAACTTGGTGTGTTCTTATAGATGCAAATTATAGTCATAAACTTTATTCTAAAAATAAGGGTTCTTTAAGCCTGAATGATTTGGAATGCTTTTACCTACAGGAAACAAAGTGCCTCCCTTAAAAAAATAAGAACTCTTAGCATCTCACTAAACATGAAATCCAGATACAAGTGGTTCTAGGGTTGATTTAGGAAACACAGTGACGTAATCAGGGATCTAGGCTTTCTGTGTCATTACTCCACCATTCTCAGAGAGCATCTTTAGATTTGTTTCCTCACGGTCACAAGAAAGCTGGCACAGCTCAAGGAATCACAATTCACACAACCACAGCCAAAGACAGGGAGAAAAGGGGCTAGCCTTATATACCTTTTTTTTGAAATGAGGAAAAAGACAGAAGCCCCCTCCCAGTTTCTCGCTTAAATCTCATTGAACAGAACAGTATCATGTACCTGCCACTACATAAATATCTGCAAGGGGAATTGAGGCTTTATCTTGATTATTTAGTCCAATCAGGATACTAGGGGCATGCTATGTCATTCCTGAACAAAGTCAAGTGTCGACTGAAAAAAAATGCTCAAGCCAGAAGTTGAGAATTATGTTTTATTCAAGGACATTACTGAGGACTTCAGCTCAGAAGCAGCCTTTCAGATAGCTCTGAGGAACTGTTGCCAAGAGCTAAGGGAGGAGTCTGGACGTATAGGAGATTTGCTGAAAACAAACAAACGTGGTGGTCAAACATCAAAATATTGCTAATTACAAGAAACAGACATCTCGAGTTAATGATTTTAGTGCTTTTCTGTGTATGTGTAGATGCAAGAGTCTGGGCTCTTTGAAATTATTCCTCTGATATGCGTCTTAACTATCCAGGGCCAGTATCTTGTTTTTTTCCATCCTGAATTCCCCTCAGGGCGCACCTTGGGGGCAGCTGCAGTGGCTGAGGGCTTGATGGCAGGCAACATTCTTTGTCCACACAGCCTTTGCGTTTGTCTAGCGCAGTGATTCTTATCCAGGGTACATGTCAGAATCATCCGAGGAGCTTGTGTTCAGTTTCCTCTCCCTGCTGTAACAAATTACCACAAGCTTAGTGGCTTAAAAATAACACAGATTTACTGTCCTACAAATCTGGAGGTCTCTTACAGTTTCACTGGGCTGACGTCAAGGTGTCAGTGGGGCTGCTTCCTTCTGGAGGCTCTGGGGGAATTGTTTGCTTGACTTTTTCAGCTTCTTGTGTCTGCCTGTGTTCCTTGGCTGGAGCCCTTTCCTCCATCTTCAAAGTGCATCAGTCTCTATCTCCATCATCATATCGCCTTCTCCTCTCTGTAGTTGAATCTCATTCTGTCTCCCTTGTATAAGGATGCTTGTGATTACATTCAGGCCCACCTGGATAATCCAGATAATTTCTCAGTCCAAGATCCTTAGATTAATCATGTGTGCAAAGTCCCTTTTGCCATGAAAGGTAACAGTCACAGGTTCCTGGGATGAGGACATAGATATTTGGGGGCCATTATTCAGCCTCCCACAGAGCCTGAACATGCTTAGACCCCACTCCTTAAAGATTCTAGTTCAGTAGGTGACGTCAGGGCATCTATATTTTACAAAATATGTGCATGATCAAGAACCTCTCATCTGTCACAGAATTTTATTCAACCTTCAGTTATTGTTTATAGTATTATGAGGTTTTATCTAGGTGGCTCCAATGCAAGTACACTAATACGTTGACTATCTCATTGAACCCTTGCATGCTTCCAAAATAGGTTTTATTCACATTTTCCAGATGTGGAAATAGGCTTGGAAATTGTTCCATCTGCCCCAGGTCACACAGTAAGGAAGACAGATCCAGAACCCAAGCCCAGCTCTTGTTCTAAAGCTGTACACGTTCCATAAAACAGCTTGAAGCAGCAGAACAGGGCAGGGAAGAGAAGTTCAGCATTAAAGGGGGCTTCCCAAGGCACACAAGTCTGCTCCCAGCCCCTGTAAACTGCACCAACAGAACTGTCCAGTAGAATATTAGAATCCCAAATGCCTTTCGTCTACCTCCTGCCACCTGAGTTACAATTACCGCCCATCCCTACCTGGTGAGGGAGATTGCAAACACAAGTTTGGATGAAGGAGCAGCTTCTTGGGATTTGAGCTCCCTCTCTGCCCACACAGCTCCTCTCCGCTTATTAGGCTGCCTCCCCCCATGTACAGTAGGATAGGTACCTTCAGAAGATGAGAACACGACTTTAAACAACTGCTCATTATATTTGTCCTAGGATACCATGGCAACTAGTGTTCATTCCAGCAGCTGCTCCATAGCCAGCTTGGCTTTCCTCTCTCAAATTTCTGCCTCAACATTTGCAAATGCATCAGAACCAACCTGCCATGCGGCAGCCTTGGGGCCCAAGTCACTCTGATCCTGGCTTGTGATACACAAACAGACCAGATTGGGGATGAGAGGCTCCAGCTCTATAAGCAAGATGCTCTGATACCTTAGACAAGCTTGCTAGGGCTCAAGCTGCTCATCTGTAAAATGTGCATTTCTAGCAAAGTGTTTTCCAACTTGTGGGTAATGACTCATTAGAGGGTATATTAGTTTTCTGTTTCCACCGTAACAAATTAGTACAAGCTAAATGGTTTGAAACAAGTTATTTTATATCTCTGGAATTGACAAGTCCAAAATGGGGCAACAGAGCTGTGTTTTTCTGGAGGCTCTAGGGGAGAATCCATTTCTTTGCCATTACCAGCTATTATAGGCTGCCCACATTCCTTGGCTTGTGGACAATATCACTCTGACTTCTGCTTCCACTGGGACATCTTTTCTGACTCTCCTATTTCATAGGGAGCCTTATAATTGGGCCCACTTGGATAATCTTCCCATGTCAAGACCTTTAACCACATCTGCAAAGTCCATTTGGGGCCATGACTAGGTAACAATATTCAGTTTTTGGTGATTAGGATGTGGCCATGTTGGGGGTAGTCATTATTCAGCCTACCACATGAGATCAGGGAGCCATGTAAGTGACCAACAGTTTTTTAAATGCTGTTTTAAGAAATGCATGCAGCAATGCAATACTTCTGATTCTAATATGTAACGCTAATATGACGTAGTCACAGAAAAAGTTTGAATCCAAGACCATTTGTTTTATCAGTGACAGATTAATGCCTTATTCTCTTATAAAGAAATGTCTAAAGAATAGCCTTGATGAGAACTTAAAATTTTGCCCCTTATTACTATAGGAAGACCAGACCTTTTATACAATATGAATGCAGCTGTTTCCTTCCCCATACCAGGGTTGAGTTTTACCATATAACTCTTAAAAGGATTTAGAATCAAAGGTTGTGTTGAAGAAAAGGCAGAAGGATTCATTATTAAAGACCTACAGTATCATAAGATGACCAAGTATATATAACATCCTTTCAAGGTTTTGAAAAACCCAGGCGTGTAACAACTCACAATTGAGGGGTGAAGTCCAAACACTAAAGATGTTCATATTTCTATTCACCTCCACCATGTACAGAGGTTTAGAAGCTTTACAACTTTTTTCATAGCAAAAGTTCTTGTTTAGATCCAGACTTTTTCTAGTTGAAGTATACAAGTTAATGTCTATATTAGGTATCTTGAATGTGGTCTGTTAGAGCTACAGTGTGAGGCAGACTAGTCATTTTGACATAATTACAGCCTAGTTAAGATGGGGCAGCCTCAGGAAGAAGATGGAGCAGCCTCAGGAGGAGGTCATAATTGAGTGCTAGGTAGTGGGAAAGCAGCTCTCCAGGCTCAGCTAAGAGGCTCGTGTCCAGCTGTGTAGTCTTAATGAGACCAGGAATGTTGTAATTGCACTTAATGAAGCTAGAATCTTTTATTATTCCTTTCCCTCCCCCAGAGGAGATTGCTGGCCTTTAATTGGAATGGGAGTACACAGGAGAATAAATCCCTTAAGTTCTCAGGGAAAGTTTTCTACTCACTGGAAAGACTAATTTGAATTAGGAAATATTACTTAAGTATGATACTAGATTACTTCCTTGGGAATACCTGGCTTCCCTTCCTCTGTAGAGAAGGGAAGTTATGCCAAGGATTAGGGGTGACTTCTTGCCCTCCTCATCTTGTATATAGGAATGGAGGGGGTAAAAGGCATTAAAGTCACCTAAATGCACCCCTAGAGGTGGGCTGTCACCAAGCCCCATTAGTGATTGAATTCTCTGGCACTGCCAGTTTTGGGGATGGAGTTCAGAAAAAGCTGAGTGACAGGAAGCACTTAAGTCAGAAATATCCGTATTCATGTCCACACAGAACAAGGCCTGCCCAGAGGATTGTGGAAAGGTACTATATTCTCTAAAGAAGAATGATTGCAAGCAACAGTCCTTGAATTCCATCAAAATTTAATAAGAAAGAAGCAAGAGGCTTATGTTGACCACTTTGTTGGAATATCCAGTTAGTGACTTAGCATTATGGTTCTTTTCTTGTGCAGGTAGCTGATAAGGCTTAGAATTGCCACAATGCCTGCCAAGGCAACCACAGCAACCATAGTTTGAAAAGCAACATATCCAGCAGTCTCATGCCCTTTAGAGTCCACAGCGTCTGGAAAGGAAGCAGACATTCAAGTCTTAAGATCATTGAAACGAAGTGTAAGTTGAAGCTGAAGTTTTACACATTAAAGCTCCCCAGAGAAGGAAGTGAAATGAAGCTTCAAAGAGCTCATTTGGGAAGCTTGCAACAGGGTATAGTCTTATCTCTCAAGCCAACCTCCTCCTCTCCCTTCTCCACTCCCACAGCTGTTCCCACTTCCTACTTGCATTCACTCAGATCAGATAGGCTGACACCTGGAAAGGACCTTACAGTCCCAGCTCATTGTTTAACTTTCTGGCACTAACAGATATGATTAGTTGTCCCAAGTGCATGATTTCTTGCAGCTTATTAGCTAGGGATTTGAGAGCTTAATTTCAAGTTCTAGGCCTAAAATGAAGACTATCTGGGCTGAAGATAATTTAACAGTAACATAATCCAGTAAAGACTTAAGTTTAATAGTAGCAAGCACATGTCTTCTGACCTATTAGTCCTTTTTTTTTTTTTTAGAAACATAGTCTGAAGTTCTTGTATAGTAGGCCAAGATTTGAGGATCCTAATGTGGCATTAGTGACAAAACTGGAATCCTTTAGTTACAGTGAGAGGTCTCTGTACAGATATAAGATGGCTTAAACAAGTGAAAAACGTTACAGAACAGTAGGTAGAGTATATGATTCCACTTGTGTTCAATGGGGATTTTTGGAAGGGCACACAAGAGACTTAACAGAACCTATTGCTGGGAAGAGACTCCTCCTCTTCTTGTCTAATCCGGAGCATCTGTTATCTATGCACAGTTAAATCTGACATAAAACCAAGAACTTGAGTCCAAGAAGTACCCAAGGCTTTAAATCCATACCTCTGAGTGAAGAGCTGTCTGACAACAGGAGGATGGGACCCGGGAGACTCACTATCATTTTCTCTTCCTCAGTGGCTCCTGTGGCTGGAAACAGATAGTTTGACCTCTGGGATAATGAGTAGTGGTAAGAAGTATGCTGAAGGATTACCTAGAGCAGCTCCCCATGGAGCCCCTGCTCGAGGTGGTTTTGCCTGCCTTCACAGGAGAGAGCATACACCTTACTGTAAAAGCAGGATGAACTATCAAAGAACATCGGAAGACAAAGTTCAGAGTCTACCTAGACTCAGGAAGAGTAACTGAAGTCTACAGAGGATCAGGCTACACCTCATGTGCAAAAAAAAAGTGTCCCTAGGACTGATGGAGAACCTGTCTATCTCAGACTCAGGTTTCTCGTGCTCTTGGGACTAGGTGAAGAACAAGGGCACTCGTTCTTAAATTCTGAAAGGTTGAGGCTTGCTGTAAACTCACATTAATGAGGACTTGAAATTTTTACCTCGCCTGCTTCTGGATGACACAAGGCAAGTCACAGAACACAGAGGGAAGTCAGGAGAGAGTTGATTGCAGATTGAGGCACTGCAGTGGAAGTAGACCTGGAGGTAGAACAAGAGTTGAGTAAAACTGATGTCTCACTTTCGACCTGTCCCAGGTGACTTGTTAATCACTTACCAAGTGAGAGAACGCTTGGGCCTCTGACACAAAGGCAAAGGTCTTCACATCAAACCTCTGATAGTGATTAGGATAGGTCACAGAGGAGCCAACCGGATGGAAGGTGGTTCTGTGGTTGTCCAGGTTGTATTCACAACTGGAAGGTACATTTCAGGGAGGGACATCAGCTGAATTCACCCCAGAGTCTAACTCAGCATTTGCTCAAATTCAGTCACACGTAACACCTTCTACCT
The DNA here is from genome assembly GCF_003676395.1 of Aethalodelphis obliquidens. Taxonomy (NCBI): domain Eukaryota; kingdom Metazoa; phylum Chordata; class Mammalia; order Artiodactyla; family Delphinidae; genus Aethalodelphis; species Aethalodelphis obliquidens. The sequence continues at coordinate 21,657,392 of NW_020837974.1, read as the reverse complement.
GTATCTTTTTTTTTTTTTAATATACCTCTGATTTGGCCTATCCAACACTATTCATGGAGTTATAAGTTGTTCATGCTAGTTTTTCTTCTACTATGTGTTAATACAATTTCAGTACCAATTTGTTTGCCAGATAAATTCATCAAGAATTATGTAACTCTTCAGATGACACTGGCTTAATTCTTATTAGTCTGAGTATCTTTTTTGTCCCAGGCAGTTAGTCTATGTTGCTGAAAAAACAAGGTGGAGAACTCCTGCCATTTTATATCTTAGATGCTAGCAGAGTATAGTAGCTATAAATTAGTACGTTAGGTAGCATGTAAGTACTAACAAAAGAAGAGTTAGACCAGGGTAAGGGTGCAGGAGGGTCAGGGTAGGCTTCAAGGAGAAGTGGACACTCGAGCAAGCCTTGAATGGGGTGAAGGAATGAGCTGCATGAATGTGCTGGCTACCATGATCGTGGAGCAGGAGTGCACCTGGAGGATACAAGCTTAACAGATTACAACAGATTCAGAGAAAGATAAGGTGCAGTTCTATCTAGGTGCCAGCAGAGCCAAGAGGATAAACACCAACATACAAGTGGGTAGCCACAACTTCAGAGCACTGTGACATTCAGATCTAGAGTCAGATGGGCATTCATGTTCTACCATTTACTAAATATTACTTTGGGCTAGTTGTTTAAGTAGCAAGTTTGGGTTTCTTTATGAAGTGAGGTGGCTAGTGTCTCTCATAGAGTGATGAGGTTCAGGTAATGCATCTGGAGCACATAGCACCATGTTTCGCCTATGGTAGGTATTCAATAAATGGATAGGAACTAGAAATCTCTTCTCTCCAGATATTGGCATATTAAAGCCAGATTTCCTTGGGAGGGATCTTATACTTTTAGATTCAAGGGTAATAGGAAAGCATGAGTCACCTTATTTGACCAAGGACTGGTTGCTAAGAAACAAGAACAAAAATCAGGGCCTTTGACACAGTGCTCCTCTCAAGCCCAAGATCATTTTATTCTTTTTACTGGCAGTTTGATTAGCTGGGATACCTTATATGGAAAATACATACCCATCCACGACAATATTCCACTGAGGGAGAGAGGCTGGGTCCATGGTGGATGTTGCCCAGCAGTCATCTAAGACCAGCTTGATGTTGGGGTCAGTCCTGTTTATGACTCTCACTTCTAGGTAAATTGGTTGGCGGAGGTATCTCACCACAGGGTACTCCTTCTCCCCATATGGTTGCAGGTAGGAGTTATCTGAAATGGAGGAGAAGCCCCTCTGGTACTCAGGTAGTTGATGGTCACAACAGAAGCTTAAGCATCGCTACTACTCTAGTCTGGTGGCATCAAAGTTCATTTTAGGGAAGAGTTCCCTGAAAGTATTTAAGCAGATTTTTTAGGTTATAATGTCTCACCTGGGTAGGTTTGCAGGGTCAAAGCAAGTGGACCCGGCTTCACTGAGGCCACTGGAGGAGGAAGGCTTTCAACACTGGTATTTATTAGCATGTTACTGCTGCTGTAATAGCACCTCACCGTCATTCTGTAAGAGTGGGTGGGTGGAGTTGTTAAGAATTTTAGAGTAAAAAACTGCTTGAGTTTAAGCTGGGGCTTAAAAAGTCAAGTAGCAATTGCGTTCACACCTGAACTCACTGTCTCTGGAAACTGTGCTTGGAGGAAGATCTGCCCAGAAAGCATGGATTTCATTTTCATAGATGACTTTGTCATTCTTGAACTTAGAGTAAGGTTAGAGAAAGTGGTTAATTAGTTATCTCAAAAGTAAGTCTTAACCTCTTGCTATGGGCCAATACTAACCTTATGTCTTGTTCCACATCCATTCAGGGGTATGTGAAACTGCACCAGCCCCCGAGATGGAGCTTTAAAGATTGGCTGGCAGGATGAGTCTCCCACCCTGAGGGTATCCAAGTTGAGAGCCGGTTTTGTTTGATGGCTGTAGACCTCAATGTCCATAAACCCATCCTGAGTACATAGCTCCCCTGAAACTAGATAGTGGTGGAGAGTTAAAAAAAAAAAAAAAATCTGTCTGCCATGTGACTATTGTCATCTACCAATTTGAAGTGTGATGGAAGTTTGAATTTTTATCAGGAGGCAACAGAATTTGTCTTAAGTCTTTGTTTGGGAAAATACCTTGATAAGCAGCTTGAGTTACGAGGGGAGACCCTTAAGATGCCAAGACAAGAGTGAGGCTGCTCTGTATGAGCAGAAGGATTTTTCATCCAAAGGAAGAGGCAACAGGAGACGTGGGGAGAAGCACCAGGTGAGGTAAGAGACCCATGAGAAAAACCTGATGAGGCTTAAAGTGCCGTCCCTTGTGTCATAATGTCCCTTCTTTCAAGGCTCACAAATCTTGGTGGTTTAAGGGGAAGTTGAAGAAGCAACTGATTTGTCCCATTTGGCTTTGACCTGATACAGGTCAGTGAATAAAAGGAGCAAAGGGGCAGAAGCAATACTACACAAGAGGAAAGACCTACTTCCATATTCTTTGAGGGATTTTTCAGGAGTTTGGGGAAATACTTGTAGTCCCTGTAGTTTCAGGTTTGAAGCAATCTTGATTTAGATGGTAGGCTTAGGCTCCTAACATGAAGTATATCCAGGTTACTTAAAAACATGAAACAGTTGTGAAACCTACCTGTATGTGTATCTTAGAAGTGTTATCTTTCTTAGATCCCTATCACAGCAGCTTAGACTGACATTTCTGGTCTGACCAGCCTTTCATTTCCTCAAAGTATAAGCAATGCAGAGTCTGAACTTCTATACACTTTCCCACATGCAAGAGCTAAGAGAGAAAGAATGTAGGAAACCGTTTAAGAAAAATGGTCTTTACCGATGGAAACTGCTGACTCACAGAGACACTCCGGATAAATCACCATGGATACCATCTCCAGCTGAATGTAAAAGGTCAGCTTGAGTGACGACAAGTAGAACTGATAGGGTAGGCATTTTTCAGAGAACTGAAATGAAAGAATGTCATTTAGCAACCACAGCCTGTTGGGACCCAGAGCAGTCAAAGGAGGGAGGAAGGAAGTACACTTAAACCTTCAAGGCACACTCCAGACTTATTATGGTTTCCCTTTAAGCCAGAACAAGAGACCCTATCACTTCTCCAGATCAGGATCCTTCCCTAGGAAGGAAATTTCTTTCTTTAAGCTCATGCCCTCCAGTACCCAGTACTGTATGCTCTTTGTACTAGACACTGGAATTTGATCTGTTAATTCAACCTCTAAAGAACTGCCAATCCAGGAGTTATAAAATGTTATTGCAAAGCACACACCAACATAAAATTATTCTTTGTTGTCCCTGGCAATTGCCTCAGTCAAGACTGGCCTCAGTGAGGACAGCTGGGGACACTTGTTTGGCTCAAGCTGTCCTGTTTCAATAGGGCATGAGAGGTTCATCATCAGAAGCTTGATAGCAGTTTGTTCTATTCAGTGAACTAAGAAACTTAGGAAAACTTCCATTGCAGTTAAAGAGGCTTGGTGTTTGAGAGTAAATTTCAGTTACTTGAGAATTCACTTATGCAAGGTGTTCAAATGAGGCCTTCCAAATTTTGAATTTTTTACACCAGCAATTAGAATTTATGGACAAGTCAGCAGCTGTATCAGGGTAGCCTAAAACGCTATGCTTCAAGTCAGGCTTCCATAAAGCTCAGTGACTGACAATGGAACGTACTTTTGTTTTGAGGAGAGTTTTGCTGAAATGCAACCTCAAGCCATTTGTTGTTTCCACATCAACCCCACTGTTGTTCAGCTGGCTCATAGCAATGTTCCTATTTTCAAAGCTCATGGATTTTAACTTCCCAGGAAACTCTGGTATGGTGAGAGTCATGTGTGTGGCATTACAAGTCACAGGATCTAGAAGGAATGACAGAATGATCAGTTTTCATTAAGCCCCTAGAACAACGTCTTCCACAACTGGAGTTGTCCCTTCCTAGGCACTTACCTGACACACAAATGAGTCGTGATGATAAGACGATCGTCTGCCCAGGAGATACGTGCGTAAGCTTCAGAGGCACCATGTAGAGGTGGCTGTTACCTTGCTGAGGAGAGGCATTTTCAAAGACATTGGTTTACCTGAATTACTTGAATTTCTAACCAATGCTGGAATAGTCAGGGCAAACATACTCAACTATTGGGCACTGTCTTGGCCCAAGCAGAGTTCAGGCATTTTGTCCCAATTGTTCTGCAGGTGCTCTAGTTTTAAAATCTTGTACTTCGTAACATCTGGCAAAGTAGTGTCTACTGATATGACCTGTAGCTGATCATTTCTAAGCAGATATGAGCTCTTGTTTTATGACTATCTTATGGTATCAGCATTCAGGGAGAATGTTTAAGATTCAGCATATGCTCAGTGTATAACAGGACTGTTAACGTGGCTGACATTTGAGCACGTAGGTGCCAAGCCCTGTTCTGAGTATTTTGGCACATTAACTGATTTAATGTAGTGTCATGATTGTTGGTCCCCAAAGTGCCGGTACCTACTGTAAACACAGTACAGGGCAATGATAAAACAGAACACCTTAATTGGTAAAAGGATTTCGTAGTACCCTAGCTCCGTATTATGTAGTTAATTTAGATCTATGGAGGAAGAGGGAGAACAGATTGAAGTCAGGACCATATCTCTCTTGTTCACCATTGTATCTCACCATTTTATCTTTAGTACTTAGTACAGTGCTTGGCACATGGTAAGCATTAAGATACCTGTTGAATGAGTCGTATTCTCCATTGAGGACATGGTTGAGATCATGCTTGGATTTAGAAATACTGGTTTGTGCCTGGATGGCGGTACAAAAAGATTCACACCTACCGAGTAGCGAGTCACTCCAGTGGCGTGGAATGACACTTGGATGCTTATCTTCTGGTTGTCAATCAGGAGATTATACCCTTGGGTCATAGCCTCCTGAAGGGTCAGAGTTTGGGCTCTTTCGCCATCACCAACTGCAAAGGTCCATCCCATCTGAGGTTTGGGATCCTAAAGTCACAAGTTTCATTTAGAGGGCTGGTGCTCACCTTCACCCCAAGACTATTGTCTATTTCATATTTTAACCAGGATGGAAGTTATGTCACCTTTAATATAGAACTAAAGGTTACTTAGGCTTGTAATTTAAAAAATAACTTTCATACCCCACTTTCATCAGCCATGCCAGGAAAAAAGTGAAAGGTAAACTGGAAGAAAAAAAAAGATGATGTGAGGCTTTGATTTGGAGATTTCTGAAAGCATGTTACCTGAGAGGACGTGGAAAACACCCAGAGCAACTGCTGTGTGCTTCTTACACCACAACGCCTAGTTGTGGGATGTGGTAGAAGCACAGGCAGTCATGAATCCTAGCAGTGCCCTTAGACATCATTTCCTCTTTGAGCTTTTGATACCAAAAGGCAATTGGAAGATCTAAGCTCCCTTTCAGTTGTAAGCTGAGATACTAAGTCCTTAAATATACAGCTTTTTACTCTGTGCATAGAAATCAAATACTCTGTCAAGCTGCAGTTCCATCACTGTTAATGAAGTGTGATTATTTTTGTGCACTGTTGATGTTCGCTGTTAGACTATAAAGTCCACGAGCATGTGATCGGTCTGTTTTGCTCATTTGCTATATCCTAGTATCTAGCGTAGGGCCTGGCCCATGATAAGTATCCAGTTTGTCAAGCTACCAACTGAATCCTTTTTATGGCTAGATGTGATGTGCTGAGTGCTGTATCTGCCTTCTCAGTCAATTCTTAAAGCCATCCTATGAGGTATTGCTGTCCCCCACTTCAGACTTAGAAACAAAGTCTCAGTGTGGTTAAGAAATCAATCCAAAGCTACACAGCAAGTCAGTAGTAAAATACAGATTGCAGTCCTGATCTTGTTCTGAAGCCCAGCTCTGTCTAGACCACATTTCCCCCGCAGTAGCTGGGTGAGAAGCAGTCAGCCTGCTTCACTCACAGACATGAAATCCTTCAAGCAGACTGTGGATCCCAAATGCTGCTCGTGGCTTTCTGCTTGCATAACTGGACAGCTGATGTCATACATGAGAGCCTCTTGTCTTAAGGCAGCATTGTCGTCCATGAGTTTGATGGTCATCTGATGCTGGCCAAGCTGTATGAAAACGGCATAGTAAGGACAGCGTGCTAGTACCTCAGTGGGAAAGGGGATTCCAGAGTACCATCTGACCCAGCTGATTGGTAAAACCCTTAACGTTGACAAAACCCCTAATGTTGGCAAAACCCTTAAATTATCAGTGCCACGGGTTCTAGAAGGTCCCTCATTCCTGTACCAGGAGATGCTATAGCCTCTTTAGATATCCCAGGAAAGACTCATACATCGGCAGAGAATAATAGTTCCTTGAGTTTCAGGGCTCAGAGTCCAGTTTTTATTTTCTTTTTACATTCACCCTATATCTGAATATCAAGGTCCTGTTTGGTTTGGGGCCTGTACCAAGATATTCAAATACACTTATTGAGCACCTATGTAGCAGCCATTGTGCTGGGTGCTGGACGGAGCCATCTTTGCCATTTCCCCTGGCCCAAGGAACTCACAGTCTAAAGCAGGAGTCAGCCAACAATTTTCTGTTAAGTGTTAGTAAATATATAGACCTTGTAGGCCACATACGAGTGCTAACATGTTTTAAAAACTCTTGATAAAACAGAAAGCATTCTTAGCTTGAGGACCATCACACACACAGATCATGGGCTGGATGTGGCCACCCACAGGTGATACTCTGTAGGCCTCTGGTCTAAAGGAATGCAACCCTAAGCTCCCTAAAGTTGGGAAAGGCCATTTCAGAAGGGAAAGTGTTAATTACCGGAAATCTTCACTATAGAATCAGATGAAGTAGACGGTTAAACTCGCAGACTTCTAGGATGCACCCCAGACCTATTAAGTCATCAACTAAATGAACTAATTCTGTACTTTCCAAGTTCCCTAAGTGATTGTTTGCACACTCAAACTTGGAAACGACTTAGGTCGCTTTTACTGCTCCTAATAACCCTGATTGGGCAGTACTATTGCTTAACAGTAGAAAAGCCTATTGTTCAGCTTCTGCTGGCCTTCCAACACATGTTTTTACAGCCTAGAGGTACCAGCACTCTATTTGCCAGCCCCCAAATAGCCTCCCCTTTTCCATGGGGGTTACAGATCAAAATAGCTCATGTTTGATCATTTGTTGTGTCTAGATGCTATGCCAAGTCCTTCATCTGTATTATGTCGTTAATCTTTAGACACCTTATGGAGAGATATCATAATCCATTTTCCAATGGGCAAGTAGAGGCTTAGAAAGAGTAGCTAACTTACCCCAAATCACATCTAGATAGTGGCAGAGCCAGAAATCAAGCCCAAATCCTCAACTCCAGGGTCTCTTAACCTCAGCGTTGGCATTTGGGTTCTAACATGTCTGTTACCGAGGGCTCCTCTGGGCAATGGAGGCTATTGAGCAGTATCCTTGGCTTGTACCCACTAGACGGCCAGTAGCTGCCCTTTCCCACCCCACCCCTCAACCACCTGTGATAACCAGAACTGTCTCCAAACACTGCAGGATGTTCTCCGGGATGATAAAAGAAATCACCCTGATTGAGAACTACTGCTCTACTCCAAAGCCTTAACTCCTGGGTTACTACTTCCCAAATCACTCCTCAAACAATTACTTACTACTCTTTTGGTACAGGTTTCATATGGGGCCTTCAGGGTGAGCTTTTCTGGGTCCAGAACATAAGTGCAGTTCAGCATTTCAAGACCAAGGGGATCTACAGAAGCAAGAGCAATTTAGACAGGAGATGGCCAAGAAGTACATTTCAGTGACGTTGAGTCAACCAGAGGTACATAGCCAAGACTGCCAATCCATTTCTAAGGTACTTCAGTCACTTCACCTTTTATTTTCCCACCTGAGTGATATAACCCAAGCTCTGGGAAATGCTGTGATTTGAAGATAGATGTTTCCTAGGGGATTCTGAGATAAGACAGATTTCCAAAGAAAGACAGGGTCTTCCACTCTCGGAGGCATCATGCAATTCAGGGCCCCTGTGTCATCATGGGTTTTGGGTGCCAGTTGCTCCAGGGTTTGTGTGCTCTGCTCACCAGGAAATGGAGATGGCCTTGAGCCAAGGGCTTCTATTAAGTAAGACTAAGATGAGATAATACACATTACTTACCCACCACAGATGCGTGCTGTATCTTGTTGGCAAGAATGCTTGGAAACGCCACTATCATTCTATTTTCATAGCAAGTGACAGTACCTGAAGAGCAAAGGAAACACATGGGGCATCTTTGAACACAAGAGGCATGATTCCTACAGAAGTGTATTGAGGGAACTCTCCTCTCCAACAGACAACAGGGAAGATGCCAGTTGGGAGAGGCAAAGCTTGCCTACCACCCTTGAGGAAATTACAGATTGGTGGGAAAGATATAACTACAATGCGAGATACCAAGAACTGTAGGGAAGGTATCAATTTGGTGCCTAGGGCTTTCTGAAGTACTCCAGGATAAGCCTGGATTTCGGTTAACACACATGCATGCAGGAACCAGGCTGGAACCCTGATGGAGATGGGGATGGTAGGTCTGTGAAGAACTGGAGAAAAGTTTTGTCTAAGATTTTTCCATCTGAAGTTTAAAAAATGCCCTAAGTAAGCCCAAGGACACACTTTTTAAAGACAAACCAATCTGCCTATAACCTGACACTGTGCACCCTCTGGCTCAGATGAAAATTTTGAAACACTCATTACAAGTGGAACGGCTCTGATTTTGTCTGTTATGTTGACGCTTTCCTTAAGCGTGAGCATGTGTTTGAAGACGACTGCTCCCAAAGATGGGGGCTTAGTGTGTGGTGTGCTACTCTTTGGATGCCGTAAAGCTTGAGGCAGTGAGGGAATAGAAGGTAGTACAGGTGTTTTTGCACACTCCTCCATTTAGCTGGTAGAGCAAGCTCTAGGTAAGCAAGGGAAAAACTGTAGTGACTTGATCAAGCTTATAAAGGGAAGGAGTGGAGATTGTCTAACCTATGTTTGTGTTTCCTCGCCATCTAGGCACCCTAGGTGCAATCTGTTCGAGAGATGCTTAAGAGCACTTCCCTCACCCAAGAGACCTACCTGGGAAGGCAGGATCCACCAACTGATGAACACGTATTGAGTTCACCGAAGTCAAAAGGGCGAAGAATAGAGGAAATGACCTGTAGGTGCTGGAGGGCATGGGGGAGAGAGTTAAAGAGGGACGAACTTCAGCAGACACGGACATTATGTCCTCTCCCTTCTGCCCCCAGTTACCTCCAGTCTGCACTGAACCAGCTTGAGGGTCTCCCACTGTCTCCTCTCTGCCTGTATGCCATGACCGAAGACACCACCAAATCAGCCAGGCAGAGGGGTGTGCTGCTCTGTGCTTTTATAGCAGGAAGCAGGCCATGATCCCGCCCTCTCCCCACTGGAGACACCTGAATCTTCTCCAGCCCTCCCAGCTGAGAGGAGGGGACTTGGGAAGGGAGAGCCTTTCTGGAAGGCCTGAAATAAGTGGAGTTCTGCGCTTTCTGACACTTGCCTTGCTGTTCCACCAGCTGCTCTGCGGGCCAGCCATGAAACCAGAGTTCCCTGAAACTGGCTCCAGGTGAATGAATTGGTGCTTTTTTTCTGTAACACTGGGAAAAATTAGGATCTTTTGGACAAAATCTTTACAGCTCAAATGCACAGTGAAAGAATGTGGTGGGATTTTTTTGAGGAAAGAACGTCTCTTATTCACGCTATCTTTAAGTAAACCTTTCCTTTAAGTTACTCCTGGTCTCCTGGCTATTGTGGACACTATCCTGGCAATGTGCATGAAGAAGTACCTTTGAAAAAAATGGATGAAGCATTATTTTCCCCCAAGAACAGATTTTAAGCTTACTTCAAAAAATGTCGACAATTACAGAAGGATATGGAGAAAAGGAAAAAGTCATCCACATTTTACCACTGCTAATACTTAGGTATGTAACTCTATGGTCTTTTTCTACGAACACCACACACACTTAAAAACAACCTGAGATTGAAGTATAAATTATGTTTGTAACCTGCTTTTCCTACTTTATATGTCATGTACATTTTCCATATCAAACATAAAGATCTCCATTACCATTTTTAGGGTTGCATAGTATTCAATGTCTAGATAAATCAGTGTTTAACTGTTCCCTAATGATGGACATTAATATAGCTTCCTGTTTATCATCATTATAAACAATAATCTGATGGACATTCTTGTACATTTCCCTGGTTAACTCTCAGGATAAATTTCTGGAGGTAGAAATTCTGAGTCAAAGGGAATAGTGATCTAAATAAGAATGTCACTGTGTAGCAATTGGGAGTTTACAGGTGGAGAAACTGAGGAAAAGCAGTTTGCCCAAGCTGGGTGTCAGGGCCAGGGCCAGACTGAGATACCTAGATGTCTGCAGTCCATGTTCCATAACAGGTGATAATGCTTAAATTCTGTGCAAGTAGTGGGGTGGCACTTGAAATATTTATTTATGTGTTGTTTTTTATGTCTTTGTGTCTTTATGATATAACTTGAGGAGTAATCTTCATTCCCTGTCATAGGTGTCTGAAATATTGCTGGTTAGAGTAGTGGTTTCCCCAACTTCCTTGATCAAAACGATCACATGGGGCTCTTGTTAACATCACAGATTCCTGGGGCCCACCCAAAAGCTGCTGAATCAGGCTCTCTAGGGGAGGGGCCTGGGGTACTGTATGTTTAACAAGCCAGGTGAGTCTTATGATCAGGAAAATTTGGGAAATATCTGGAGGGAGGCAGGCAAGAAACTGAATGATTGCCAGTGATTAACTAACTTCTTTATGGGAATCAGTTGATTATATACTAGTGGAATGGGGGAGAGGGAGCAAAATCCAGGATAAGCAGGGTTTTGAGGATAGAGATGGTGAAAGGATTTAGATTCTGAGCAGAAGCATGATAGCAATAGGTACTCCTAAGCATATTTTCCGAAAAGTGGGACCTTTTCTACAACTGTGAAGGTAATTTGCTACCACGATGGTTAAGGCTATGATAAGAAGACCATTGGAGAGATTAGAAGACCATTCCAGCCATTAGAGGATGGAATGCAGGAGCAAGATTCAGAGAGACCTGTTAAGAAGGTGGTCAGAGAGGTAATAGATTAATGTGTTGCTCCTGCTTCCCAGGCCCCACCCACAGGCTTGCTTCCCCCAATACTGTACCTTTTTTCCGGAGTGTGGGGTCTTGCCTTGGAAAAGGCAGCTCTGGTCAGAGCCCTAAACTGGGGGCTCTGGGAGACTAAGGGGCAGCACAAAGGCCCTGAGCAGGAGGCATGGAGAGAAGGAGGACCACTGTGAGAGCCGGTGAGGGTGGTGAGTGCACCAGAGATTAATTTCACTTGCCTTGCCTGACCCAACCAATGCTGTGCTTGGGACAGTCACTGAACAACTAGCTCCAGGCCCCTAAGAATCAATTCTGCATAAGGGCACAAGGATACAAATGTGTTCAGTGTAGCCAACTTTGAGAATGAGGAAGACATGGCTCTCTACAATAAGAAGGTGTCTCATATCACTAGGTAGGAAAACTAAAACCTTTACAAAAATAATAGATCCTTAATATTTTACTAAATAAACCGTAGGATCTCTTTCAGATGTATTTCTGTTTTCCACATTCTTTTCAATGAGACTTTTTAACTGTGTTTATAACTACAATGTGTTCCCTCTCCTCTTCTGTGAATGCCTGGTCTCTGCTTGACGTATGAGGCCTCTTCTCACCTGTTGCTAATCACCAGGCATTTCTTGAAGAGAGTTTTAGGTTTTAATGCATAACAACAATGCATATTTTTTGCCTCCTTTGGGCAGGTGCCCTCCTCACTTTCTGAAATGCAGTTCTTTCAAACAATAGTTCATAATTCTGAATTTCCAATCCCGTTGCCTTACTTTCCACAACAACTGTAAAAGTATTAATTGAAGATGACCTAACTGTTATCAGCAGGAGATGGTTAGATAAACTCCGGAATACTGTTCAGATACTAAAATAAATCTATGGATTCAACTGGATCTATAAATGCTGATATTAAAGACATCCACAATGAATTGGAGTATTCGAGCTGTATGATTAGTATGTTGTCATATTTTACTTAGAAAAAGAAAAATGAGAAACGTGTGTATTTTCTATCCATTTATGTGTCTATGTGTGGGTATAGAAATGTGTGTTTGCATTTATATGCCAGGGAGCCAACACGTTACCTGAGGGAGGAGACAGTGCGGGCATCCAGGCAGTCCACACCCATCCATCTGTGCTGGACATTCACAACTGTTGTCTGTTCTGATTTGTTTGTGCTCTTGCTGTACTGGTTATAAATATATGTGATGCATCATTCCCAGAATAGGAATAGGGAGATGAGAGACTCATACTTTTTTTTTTTTTTTTGGCATCTTTATTGGAGTATAATTGCTTTACAATGGTGTGTTAGTTTCTGCTGTATAACAGAATGAATCAGCTATACATATACATATATCCCCATATCCTCTCCCTCTTGCGTCTCCCTCCCACCCTCCCTATCCCACCCCTCTAGGTGGTCACAAAGCACTGAGCTGATCTCCCTGTGCTATGTGGCTGCTTCCCACTAGCTACTTTACATTTGGTATCATACTTTTTTTTTAAACTTCATTCACTTCTGTATTGATTGAGTTATCCTGGTGATAAATAACCAATTAAAGTAATTTAAAAGTGATAACAGTAAACCTGATTTGTATATAAGTGATCTATAGAGCTATAGAATTAAAGGCCGATGAATTCAAGCTTCATGGTATAAAGGTATATTGCCCAAGTGAGTAGATTTGGTTCATGAGGCTTTCAAAGTCCAACTCCCGAATATAAAATAAGGAAATTAAGCCTAAGAGGTTCTGTGACCTGCCCAAGGTCATTACAGAAAGTTAGTAGCAGAGCTCCAGGGAGAAACCAGATCTTCTGATACCTACTCCCAGGCTCATTCTAATTCATTATGATTTTCTGTGTGTGTGTGCTTGTGTGTGTATGAGGGGGTGTTTTAAAACTCAGTGCTTCTCTTGCAGTTCACTTAGCTTTAAAAGTACAAGATGGCATTAATTAGACTTTAGCAGTATTAGATAAATAAGAAATACAGAATTTTCTATCAGGCTAACATAGCTTAAAATAGCTTTCAAATATGAAATATGAATGTAACTTGGAAAAATAAGATAGACTATGTTAATAAGAATGTTCTTGAGCATCATATAGTAGTTCCTTTAACTATACAATGTAACTATACAAAGTTAATGTCATTTTCTGCCTTTGGATCTTTAGACAGATCAAAATTGAATGAGCCTTGTAACGGTGATGGATTCAGAAAGAAATAGGACAAGGGCATAAAAGGGTTCATTGATCTGTTAATGTAAAAATAGGGCAGCTTAGATAAATGAATGACAGAGAAGGCTCAGAAATTCTAAATAAAAGCTCATTTACATACAAATATTAACACAGATTATAGGTAGTAGCTAGGGTAATGGTTACCATAGAAATAAAGAAAATGCAATACAGCGTAGTCCTTTTAGTTGATAGAATATGAAATGTTAAAGTTCTTAAGGTGATATGGTAGGTTAATTGTAAAGGTGCCAATCTTCCACCCCTCCCTGGACTCCCATCCTTGGCAGCATGGTTTGCAGTTAGCCTGGTCCTCCTACCCGCTGAATCTGACTGGCTTTGTAGCTTGCTTTGGCCAACAGAATGTGGTGGAAGTGATGGTATGCCAGTTCTGAGACTAGGTCTCTTGAGACCTGTACACATATGCACTGTCTCTTAGCATTCTGCATTCACTGTGACAACAAACGCAGGGTATCCTGCCGGATGATAAACAATCACAAGGAGCAGAGACAGGTCATCTAGGCTGAGGCCATCCTAGAGCAACTAGTTCCCAGCTGACCTGCCAGTTGACTGCTGATGAATGAGTGAGCCAAGCCGAGGTCAGCTGAGCACAGAGGAGTTGACTGTAGACTTGTGAGCTAAATCAATGCTTATTCTTTTAAGCCACTTAATTTTGGGTGTTTGTTAAGCAGCATGACTGTGGCAGTACTTGTCTGTGACTATTATTTAGAATTCCTGTTTCAAAATGAGCCCAATTTTACATTATGAAACTGTGGGTATTCTCCGAGGGAGCATTTACCGACCAGCTATAAAACTGTGAAGTCTCAAAAGAAGCAACACACACATTTGTCCAAGTGCAGACAAAGACTGTCTTTAAGGGGTTTGCTTTCTGATGGGAGAGACCCAGTGACTACTTATGTAACAAATAAAACCTAAGCATAAATAAGTAAACTTAAATACACACAGGTATATTCTTTTCTGTCTGGTATCCTTTTCTCTTCTTTTGGTAGGAACTCTCTTTCCCATTAGATATAGTCTTGGGGAGACTTTCAGTCAAGCTGCCTCCATGACCCTTTGGACAAATGGTAGACACATGACTAAAGCTAATCAAACAAGATCTATGGAATTTCAGTCTTGATCAGGGTAACCCAGGTCGAAACTCAGCCCATTTCCTGAAGGGTTGTCTCTTATTCAAGTAACTCCTAATTCTGTTAAATCTCCCTTCACTAAATCTCCGTAATCCACCCCTTTCCCTTTGGGTTTCCCTGCGGGTTCTATAAATCCATGCCTTTATAATTCACATTTCACACAGAGTACTGGGAAAGAGTAGGTGGTCCTCAGAAACGCTGTGATTTGATGAGTCTCTGCAGGAAAGAGGGAAGGGAATTTTTGTTCAGGTCCGTTGTGTATAGGTCCTGTGCTGGACACCGATGTATAAACCTTCAAGGTAGGAATAAGGAAAGGAAATTAAGGCTCCTCACGGTGAATTTCCCCCGAGTTGATAGCTACTAAGTAGAAAGCTGTTATGGAATGAATTTGTCCTCCTCAAAATATTTTTGTATTTTATTGAAGTATAGTTGACTTAAATGTTGTGTTAATTTCTGCTGTACAGCAAAGTGATTCAGTTATACATAAGTATATATATTCTTTTTCATATTCTTTTCCATTACTGTTTGTCACAAGATATTGAATATAGTTCCCTGTGCTATACAGTAGGACCTTGTTGTTTATCCATCCTATAAATACTAGTTTGCATCTGCTAAGTCCGAACTCCCAATCCTTCCCTCCCCAAACCGCCTTCCCCCTTGACAACCACATAGAGAAATTCTGTTCTCTATGTCTGTGATTCTGCTTCTGTTTCATAGATATATTTATTTGTGTCATTTTTAGATTCCACATATAGGTGATATCATATGGAATTTGTCTTTCTCTTTTTGACTTACTTTATTTAGTATGATAATCTAATCTAGTCCATCCATGTTGCTGCAAATGGCATTATTTCATTCTTTTTTATGGCTGAGTAATATTCCATTATATATATGTACCACACCTTTTATTTTTAAGTAAATTTATTTATTTGTTTATTTTTGGCTGCATTTGGTCTTTGTTGCTGCATAAGGGCTTTCTCTAATTGCAGCAAGCAGGGACTACTCTTTGTTGCGGTGCGTGGGTTTCTCGTTGTGGTGGCTTCTCCTGTTGTGGAGCATGGGCTCTAGGTGCACAGGTGTCAGTAGTTGTGGCTCACAGGCTCTAGAGCTCAGGCTCAGTAGTTGTGGTGCACAGGCTTAGTTGCTCTGCAGCATGTGGGATCATCCTGGACTGGGGCTTGAACCCATGTCCCCTACGTTGGCAGGCGGATTCTTAACCACTGAGCCACCAGGGAAGTCCCTGTACTACATCTTCTTTATCCATTCCTCCGTTGATAGACATTTAGGTTGCTTCCGTGTCTGGGCTATTGTAAATAGTGCTGCAATGAACATTGGGGTGCATGTATCTTTTCGAATTATGGTTTTCTCTGGATGTATGCCCAGGAGTGGGATTTCCGGATCATATGTTCATCAGTGATATTGGCCTATAGTTTTCTTTTTTTTGCAGTATCTTTGTCTGGTTTTGGTTTCAGGATAATTATGGCCACATAGAATGAGTTTGGGAGTGTTCCTTCCGCTGCAATGTTTTTGAAACAGTTTCAAAAGAATAGGTGTTAACTCTTCTCTAAATGTTTGATAGAATTCGCCTGTGAAGCCATCTGGTCCTGGACTTTTGTTTGTTGGAAGTTTTTTAATCACCATTTCAATTTTAGTACTTGTGATTGGTCTGTTTATATTTTCTATTTCTTCCTGGTTCAGTCTTGGAAGATTGTACCTTTCTAAGAATTTGTCCTTTTCTTCCAGGTTGTCCATTTTATTGGCATATAGTTGCTTGTAGTAGTCTTTTATGATTCTTTGTATTTCTGTGTCCATTGTAACTTCTCCTTTTTCACTTTTAATTTTATTAATTTGAGCCCTCTCCCTTTTTTTCTTGATGAGTCTGGCTAAAGGTTTATCAATTTTGTTTATCTTCTCAGAGAACCAGCTTTTAGTTTCATTGATCTTTGCTATTGTTTTCTTTGTTTCTATTTCATTTATTTCTGCTCTGATCTTTATGATTTCTTTCCTTCTACTAACTTTGGGTTTGTTTTGTTTTTTTATAAATTTATAAAACTTTATAAAATTCTACTAACTTTGTTCTTCTTTTTCTAGTTTCTTTAGGTGTAAGGTTAGTTTCTTTAGGTGTAAGGTTAGATTGTTTATTTGAGATTTTTCTTGTTTCTTGAGGTGGGATTGTATTGCTATATACTTCCTTCTTAGAACTGCTTTTGCTGCATCCCACAGGTTTTGGGTTGTCGTGTTTTCATTGTCAATTGTTTCTAGGTATTTTTTGATTTCCACTTTGATTTCTTCAGTGGTCCATTGGTTACTTAGTAGCATATTTATTTAGCCTCCATGTGTTTGTGTTTTTAACAGGTGTTTTTTATTTCTGTAATTGATTTCTAATCTCATAGTGCTGTGGTCAGAAAAGATGCTTGGTACGATTTCAATTTTCTTAAATTTACCAAGGTTTTATTTATAACCCAAGATGTGATCTATCCTGGAGAATGTTCTGTGTGCACTTGAGAAGAAAGTATATTCTGCTGCTTTTGGATGGAATGTCCTATAAATATCAATTAAGTCTATCTGATTTAAGGTGTCATTTAAGGCTTGTGTTTCCTTATTTATTTTCTGTCTGGATTATCTGTCCATTGGTGTAAGTGGGGTGTTAAAATCCTCCACTATAATTATGTTACTGTCGATTTCCCCTTTTATGGCTGTTAGCATTTGCCTCATGTATTGAGGTGCTCCTATGTTGGGTGCATATATATTTACAATTGTTGTATCTTCTTCCTGGGTTTATCCCCTGATCATTATGTAGTGTCCTTCCTTGTCTCTTGTAACAGTCTTTATTTTAAAGTCTATTTTGTCTGATATGAATATTGCTACTCCAGCTTTCCTTTGATTTCCATTTGCTGGGAATATCTTTTTCCATCCCCTCACTTTCAGTCTGTATGTGTCCCTAAGTCTGAAGTGGGTCTCTTGTAGACAGCATACATACAGGTCTTGTTTTTGTATCCATTCAGCCAGTCTATATTTTTTGGTTGGAGCATTTAATCCATTTACATCAAGATGGCGGAATAGAAGGATTTGGATCTCACCTCCTCCCACAAATACATCTACAAATGGAACAGTTCTCACAGAACACCTGCTGAACACTAGCAGAAGACCTCAAAAACCTGAAAGGACAAGAAAGATCTCCATGTAACCAGGTAGGATGAGAGGAAAAAAAAAAAGAGGAAGTGGGATGGGACCCGCGGCCTTGGGAGGGAGCTGAAAAAGAGGAAACATTCCCGCACATTGTGGGAAGCTGCCTCACTGGCAGGGAGACCAGCTGTGACAGAAAGTGAGCTTCAGAGGCTCAGAGGAGAGCACCACAACTGGTTGGTGGCAGGCAGAACAGAGAGAGACTTACACAGACATTTGTGCCACCACCCTGCTCATCGTGGCCTGAGACATGAGTCCGCTGTTATGGGTGGGGCTGGGAGCCAAAACTCGGCGTTTAGAGGACAGACCCCGGGAGAGGAGTGCTGTTGGCTGCATGGAGACAGCCTGAAGGAGCTGGAGCGTGCTACAGCCGCAACGGGGATTGTTTGTGAAAGAAACCCGGGCCACCACAGAAGTGAAGCGCCGTTGTTAAGTGGCCACAAAGGGAGGGGTGGTGCTGCCTTGGTAGCTTTTTTCTCCATGCACCACTTCCTGCCTACAGGGGCTCAGGGAGAGCGCATCCCAGCCGCCAGCTCAGCAGGCTTCTGTGCCCCAGCTGCCACCTCGGGGCCTCCCCCCTCGGTGGCCTCCCATGCCCCAGCCGCTGCCTCGGTAGGCTCTGGGAGCAGATGCCACCAGGTTGCCCACACGCAGAGACAGGGCTGGAACCACAGCTGAGTCCCAGGGCCTGGGCGGCTTAGGCAGCAAGGCTGAATGAAATCTCTCCCCGCTGGCTGCGCGAGCCACGGATTTACACCTCCACGGCCAGCTTTGTAAATTCAGCGCCTGCAGGACATCTGAGTGGACAACGGGTGCTCCTGTGGCTGGGATGGTTCTGGCTTAGCAGCTACGGGCTTTGTGGGCACCTGCACACGGGGCCTGGGCTGGGCCAGGGTATGAGCTGGCTCCGTAGCACTCATAGCGGGTCCAGGGGCATGCCTACTGCAGTCCTCGGGCCTGATTTCAGTGGATATGCACTGGTTGCCTTGTAAAAACAATACCTGATAGATACCAGGGCCAATTGCTGGCACTCCCAAGGTTGAGACCTGGCCAAGGCAGTGCCAACGACAGTGTACTTTGTGAGCCTACACAACGGGTGACAGGCGACACAACAGAGCACATTCACTGGTGAACATCTATGGTGGAGGAATACTCAGTGGCTGCTCTCCCAATGGGAGAGCTCCAGTCCCACCTACCTCATACGACAGCTCGGAAACACAGCTCAGAAATGGATCTGGGGGCCTCTATTCCAATAGCTAGGGAAGAGACCTGGCCCATGACAACCACATAGCAAAGAGGAGGCCCCGCTCAATGTCCAGTGCAGGCTCTGGTCACCGCAACACTAGTCACACCTCCTGTCAAGGGGATAATGGCCAGCATACACCGAGGAAAGAGGTGGCAGCCAGCCACACTAAAAACAGCCCTCGCACCAAAAAATATTAAATCCACGCAGGCTACACAAGGACACTCCCACATAAAAATAGCCCTCCAAGACCACGGTATATAATTGTTTCTCCTAAACTTATGGAGCAAGAGACATAAGTAAAATGAAGAAGCAGAGGAACCACTCCTAATGAAAAGATCAAGAGAATTTCCCTGAAAGAACAATGTAATAGACCTCTTCAGTCTAATAGACACTGACTTTGAAAAAAGAGATAATGAAAATACTGAAGGAATTGCAAATGACTATTGATAGAAATGCTGATTACTATAAAAAGGAACTAGAAACTATAAAAAGAAACCAAGAAAAATTAGAGAACTCATTTGCCGATATGAAAGCTGAGCTAAAGGCAATGAATAGCAGAATGAAAAATGCAGAAGGATGGATAAATGATCTGAAAGATAGAATAATGGAAATCACCCAATCAGAACAGCAGATAGAAAGCCAAATGAAAAAAAAAATGAAAGCAATATAGGAGACCTATGGAATAACATAAAGCGTGCCAATCTATACATAATAGGGATCCCAGAAGGAGAAGAAAGAGAAAAGGATTGAAAATGTATTTGAAAAAATTATGACTGGTAACTTCCCAAACCTAACAAAGGAAACAGATATCCAGGTATGGGAAGCATAGAGGGTTAATATACTTGAATAACAGGGTAACCACAAATCAAAAACATACAGTAGATTCACAAAAACCAAAAAGAAGAGAACATAAGCATAATACAAAAGAAAATCATCCAACCAAAAAAGGGAAAAGAAAAGGAAAGGGATAAAGAAGAAATATAAAATCAATAGGAAAACAACATTTAAAATGGCAATAAATATATATCTATCAATGATTACCTTAAATATTAATGGACTAAGTGCTCCAATCAAAAGACAGAGTGGCATATTGGATAAAAAACAAGAGCTTATAATATGCTGTTACAAGACACCCACTTTGGGGCAAAGGACACGCATCAATTGAAAGTAAGGAGGTGGAAAAAGATATTTCATGCAAGTGGAAATGACAAGAAAGTGGGAGTTGCAATACCCCTCAAAATTAATGTTGAAAAAAAAAAAGAAAAAAAAATGTTGAAGCCTCCCCCGCAAAAACCAAGGTACCTCAGAATGTGATTGTGTTTGGAGCTAGGGTCTTTACAGAGGTGATTAACTTAAAATGAGGTCATTAGGGTAGGCCCTAATGCAATATGACTGGTGTCCTTATAAGAAGAAGGAATTTGGGCATAGGCATATACAGAGGGAAGAAAATGTGAAGACGCAGGGAGAAGATGACCTTTTACAAGTCAAGGACAGAGGCCGGGAACAAATCTTTCCCTCATCACCCTCAGAAGAAACCAATTCTGCCGAAACTTGGATCTCAGACTTCTAGCTTGCAGAACTCTAAGCAAAAAAAAAATCTGATGTTTAAGCCACCCACTTTGAGGTACTATTTATGGCAGCCTTAGAAAACCAGTATAAACTCCCAGATTGAAATACAGCTCTGTGTGACTATAAAATATATACTCTTTTTACTGTGTTGTAAGGTATAGGATGATAAAACCCCCAGGACCAAGTTGTTGTTCTTATTATCAAAAAGAAAAATGCAGAGGAAAGAGAAGAATGTTTAAGAAAATGCAGGGTCTAGTTTCTAACTTAAGAATCTATGTTCTTAACCATACTGTACTCTGGCTTTATTTCAGTGCAATGCTTGACATTCACATTTTCCTGTCTTCTCAGTCCAACTATCAGCTTTGAGAAAGTTGAATGGTTTTGATGGTATTTGATAATCTGCTTAACAGTGCTATACCACACCTCCCTTGTGGTAAATTCTACCATCTTGAAACAAAATGGCCACTGATGTAGGTTTCCCAGTGATCATTGTTCCTGAAGTTTTTATAGGACTTAAACTTTGTGTGAGGATTTAGGTCATATGATTATGTTGATTGAGGTCTTCAATTCATAAAACCATAATTAATTAGGAAGGGGAAAAGACATAAGATAAAAGGAAATTTGTCCAGCTAACAAAGTCAGTTAATTCAAGCGTGGAATTTAAATTCATAGCCCCTGCTTAGACTATCTAATATTCACATTTTAAAGAATTTGTTTTTGGAAACCTTTATAAAACTCTCCACTGTTAAAATGTACTGCCATCTGGGGTTTAGCATTTATAAAATGTGCAGTTAAGAGATGCCAAGAGATTCCTCATGCAAACCAGATGGTATAATAACAGCTCTATTTTTCTGGCAGAAAAAAATAGGACTTTGAGTGTCTTGAAACTTATGTGAATAAATTAAGCCCAATCAATACCTCAGGGACATTACAATTTCAATACTCAACTTATCCACCTAAATATTTTCATAAATGTTTTCATTTGGAGAAGAAAAAACAAAAGGGAAGACAATGGTTCTTTTGATTGCTTCATGTTTGTGTTTAAACAATGCTTCTAAGGAAAACACCACCAATGATCTTCAGTGTGGGAAAGAAAGTCTCTGTATTTTAAGAGTTATATATGAGTTTAAATGACAAGCAGGATTGTTGAAATCTCTTTTGAATAGAAAAAGTCCACATCAAATAGGTTGAACAGTTTTATTACAGTGATAAAGAGGAAAAAATACACATGTAAGTGACATTTCTTAATAATCCATATGAAAATGTCTTTACCTCAACAGATATATTTCTCATAAACCCATTCAGCACATGCAGTAGTGTGTTAACGATGCTTGGTTCTGCTCTTGCCTGATTCCTCTAAGTTTTCTGGGTAACAACAGGGCTTTTGTAATCCCCTTTATTTTCATTTACTTTCTGCTATTGTTTTTATTTTCAATAGAATTCATAATAAGATGCTCATTAGATGAAGTAATCTTGTTAAAAGCAAATGTTCTGCTTGGATATTTTCTTTTTCCTTATTACATAAAAATGTGCTTCCCTACTATACAAGTGAATTTCCTCTGTAATTAGATGTGAGTAGCTTTGAAGAACAAATAATGTCTGCTTTTGAAAGCCAGACCTCTTGCGGTGCAGGGGGCAATCCCATTAATAAAAATATAGGTTGCACAAGCTGTTGAATTTCTTTCCCAAATAGCAGTGAATGGTTTTTCAGAACAAGGGAGAAGTTTGTTTTTCACTTTGCTGGCATTGGTTTTTCGTGGGGTAGACTGGAATTATCAACCACCACTAGTCTTTGTCCCTTCTTTTCCTCTCCCGAAGCAAGGGAACATACAGGATTCTGTTTTATAGATAGGTCAAAGCCCTGGATAAATCCTCCATCCAAGGACTACTTGGCCAGGATTGCATTCATGGTATATGGGACTCCTGTTCAGACCACTCAGCTATCAGGTAGCTGCTATTAAAGCAGGAGAGGTCACAGAATTATAAACACAACAATGAAGAGTTGAAAATGGCATTGCTCTATGGGAAAGAGGAGACCCACTGGTGAGAGAATCTCTCCAAATGCTGTCCCTGGAAGCTCGTTAACCCCGTTTTCCTATGAGTCTTTGGCAAAAAGAAGTGGTGTCTAGGCAGAAGGGGTCTCAGAGTTACATTCTTGGGGATCCTGGTAATAGGCTGAGTTTCTAGCGTTTTAGAAAAACAAAGGAGGAAATAGAGTCTACCCCTCTGAACCTAAGTAGCAACCAGAACAACACAGAAGACACTTGCAGGATGTTTCTCTAAAGTTATACTAATATTGCAGGAGTGTAGTGAGTTGAGGGCAGCAGGGTTGATTCCAATAGGATGGTTGATGAGGGCCTTAACTTGCTAGCTAATAGAACAATACAAGGGAGGGTCATCACCACTTAAATCTAATCCTCAAAATCTCTGTGTATATGGCAGGTCTTCTCTGACCTTCCAAGCGTCCAGCAGCATACTGTTGGAACAGACTCAAATACTTATTTCCATAAGAAAAAAAACAGTCAAAAGTCACAATTGCCCCACAATTATCCAACCCCTCATAAGGAATTCGTGTCTACATTATACGTAAATCTGTGTTAGTTATTTTCATTAATCTTGGCCCTTACCATCTTCTACCAATTTTGCTTTCTTTGGGCTTTGGGGAATAAGGAAGTAGACCAATTACTGAGCTATAGCTCTCTCTCCCTGTCCCCTAAGCCACAATCACACTACTTCCAGTTTGTAATACCGTGCTTTATAGTCTGTAAGGAATTTTTTAAATCTCATTTCACCCTTATTCCTGTAAGCTTAGGTGATGATGATAGGATCATGAGCAATTTCCTCCAATTTTATCCACAAAGAAATAGAGACTCAAATAGATAGTATAACTTGTCCCAGACCATATGGACTCTAGGCCTTCTAGCTCCAAGTTCAGCCTTCTTTCTCAACCTCATCTTGAAGGGATGAAGTAAGGAGGATCTTCAGATTCATAAAGATTTGTTTCTGCTTCCCCTCTCCCTCCCCATCCATTCTTCTCTCAAGGAAAAGTGTCCCAAGGAAATGCCAGAGGGTGCCAATATCTTCACCATAAAAAAAAAAAAAAGCTCAGTTTTTTAACATTTCATAGGAGAGTTTAAGTCCAAGTCGTAAGTACTACTGGAGTTGAGAAACTCTTCCTTCTCCTCTTTGTCTTGCATTTCCAATTCTTATTCCCCTCCTCTATAATTGTTCTGTCCTCCTTTTCCTTTGCTTCTACCCTAATTCTTCTCATTCTGCTCTTCTCATCATTGGTATCATTATCATTAATATCACCATCATCATCTCTGTCTGGCAGCAGACTCCTTGTTTGATTGGCACTTAGCATTCTATTACTGTAGAATAGAATAGAATACTGTATAATAGAACAGAGTGTTCTCTTCTATTAATCCATCTTTGAGAAGCCCTTTCTCAGGTTACATAAGATTTTCTATTTAGAGTACATTAGTGAATGCAATTGTGTCTAAATTAAAGTGGCTCATGCAAAAATGATAGAGCAACAGTGTTCCATTGTTCTCAAAGTGCCCACAATCATGTTTGGATACTTCACTTTCTCTAGGCTAAAAAAATTCCTTTTTTTTTTTAACAAACAAATAATGCTGCCTTCCAGGCTTTGCTTCTACAGCTTCCACTGTTGTTCTCATAGAAACCAAAAAAAGGAACACACGTTGACCTTTAGAGCTAATTATTGTGAGGAATTTGCAGATGAAAGCTTTGTACTATTTCAGAGTGGGCAGATAATTTATCTTGGACTAAAGACTTGGACAAAAAGAGATAAGAAGAATAAACAGTCACAGACTTCAAATATATACCTTCCTCACATCAATTACATGGACTATTATCCAAGCATATTAAATATTTTATAACAATATGGGAAATATTTATGACGTATTAAAGAGAAGAAAAATTACAATGCAAAATGGTAAGTATTTGATGATGAAAATGATGTAAAAGTTATATCACAAGAGAACATGTGAACAGTTAATCAGTTGTATAAGGATGATGGTTTCTAATTTTATTGCAGTGTCTTCAGAGAACATGGTCTACATGAAGCCTATTATTTGATGTTTGTTGAGGCCTGCACCGGTTCTATTAAGTCGGCAGTTTTTATAAATATTCTCGTGTGCTTGAAAAGAACATGCATTTTCTATTGAGTGCAGTGTTCTATATAGGATTGTTAGATAAAGCTTCTTAATTGTGTTCAATTTTTTTATACCTTTCCTAATCTTTAGTCTGACTGATATATAACATTAAGGAGTTATGTTAAAATCTCCCACTATGATTGCAGATTTGTTCTTTCTCATTAAATTCTACTACTGTTTGTTTTCTCTATTTTGAGGTTATGCTATTAGGTACATACAAGTTTAGGAGTATCATATTTTCTTGATGAATTGTTCCTTTTATCGGTATGTATTATCTCTCTTTATCCCTGGTAATATTTTTGGCTTAAACTATTTTTTTGTCTGATATAAATATAGCTGTACCCATTTGTTGTTAGTATTTGCTTGATATAACTTTTACATTTTTTACTTTCAATTTTTTTTGCAATTTTATATTTTAGATGTCTGTTGTAAATAAGACATACCTCAGTCTTCTAACGGGTGAATTTGGTCTGTTTACATTTATTTTGATTGCAGATAAATTTGGACCATGTTTTTGGTCTTATAGTGTGCTCTTTATTTACACGAATTTTTCTATGCTTTTCCTTCTTTCCGTAAGGTGGAAGTTTAAGTTAAGGATTTGAGATCTTCTTTTCTAACACAGGCATTAAAAACTGCAAATTTCCCACGTAAGTTTTGTTTTAACTGCATCCTGTAAATTTTGCAATGTTTGCTTTCATTTTCATTAAGTTCAAAATATATCTGATAAAAATTTGTATCTAGAATATATAAAGAACTCCTATATAACTCAATAATAATAAGACAACCTAATGAAAAAATGAGTAAAGAATTTTTTTAGAAGATGTAAGAATGGTTAATAAGCACATAAAAAAACATGCTCAACATTGTTATTCATTAGGGAGATGAAAATTTAAACCACAATCATACCACATCACACCCACTAGGATGGCTGAAAATGAAAAGACAGATAACAAATGCTGCAAGGACATGGAGAAATTTGAAGCCTCATACATTGCTGATGGAAATGAAAATTGTACAGTCACTTTGGAGAGCAGTTTGGCAATTTCTTAAAAAGTTAAATACAAATCGTCATGTAATTCAGCAATTCCATTCCTCGGTATATACCCAAGAGACATGAAAATATATGTCCACACAAAGACTTGTATGTTCATAGCAGCATTATTCATAAAAACAAAATGTGGAAACAATTCAAATGTCCATAAACTGTTGAATGAATAAAGCCAATGTGGTATATTAGTATAGCAGAAACTATTCAGAAATAAAAAGGAAGGAAATATTGTTACATGCTATAAAATGGATGAACCTTAAAAAATTATTTTAAGCTGAAAAAAAGCTAGACACAAAAGACTATACATTGTATGATTCTATTTATATGAAATGCCTACAAACAGCAAATCTGTAGAGACAGAAAGCAGATTAGTAGTTTCCTGGGGCTGGGAGTAGGAATGAGGATTGACTACAAATTAGCATGAGGGATATTGGGGGGGTTATGGATATGTTATAAAATTGGATTATGGTTGTTACCAAACAGAAGTTGGGTCTGCTCACCCTCAGTGCAGCAAAGCCAATCTACTGAAAATACAGCATTTATTGCAGGGTGCCAAGCAAGAAGAATGGGCAGCTTCTGTTCAAAAGACCCAAACTCACCAATGGCTTTCAGGGAAAGGTTTTTAAACACAGTGTAAGGGAGAGGGTTGCAGGGTGAGCGATCAGCTCATCCACAATTCTCTCATTGGTTGATGGTGAGGTAACAGGGTGATATTTTGGGAATCTCAATCATCAACCTTCTGGTTCTAACTGGTCTGGGGTCTATGTGCTGGTGGTCAGCATGCAGTTAACTTTTTTCACCTGGTGAGGGTTTTAGTATCTGCCAAGCAACTCAAGGATATGGTTCAGGATATTATCTATAGTCCTTGAGAAGGAACTAAAGGCCCTTGACTTTGTTTTATGGCTAAACTGTTATTATTTTGTTTTGCTTGATGGTTTTTCCTTTGTTTCTGTCTCTTCTCCCTTCTCTGATTAAGTTTGCTCTTTAGAACTCAGGGAAGGCCTAGGAGCCTACAGCTTTTCTATAAACAAGAGGTGGGGGACTAGGTGAGGAGGGGGTCTGTCCCTGGGAAGGCCCCACAGGATCCTGCTTGGTTTCATGGTGATACTTACAGAACTCTAAATTTAGTAATGATCATTGAATTGTACACTTAAAATGGGTGAATTTCATAGTTTGTGAACTATACCTCAATACAGCACTTTAAAAAATAGACCTCTCCAGGGAGCTAGACTAGTTCTGAGTTGTTTTGAAATTATTTTCTACGTTCTGTGCCTAGATGACCAATATTACATTCAGGACTTGTTAAAGGACAGAAAAAAAAACAGTGCCTCAAAACATTCAAGATGAACACAGCAGTCCTCGGTATTCAATGTCATGGCCATTCCAGAAAGAAAAGGTCTAAGTTCAGTGCTGTGAACCTTTCTGGCTGCCTTCCATGGAGGGAGGTTGGAATGAGCTTTGCCCTGGGCTGACACTCTTCCTTGTCACTTATTAACAAGCTTCGTGGGAAGGCTGCTTCACTGACATCCTGCTCTGCCTGGAGAGTGATATTTGACAAAGCTTTGGTGAGCAGAAAAGATGTCCACTCGCTACCACCAAGCTGCTAGTGATAGCTACCTGGAACTTCTGAAAGAGGCTACCAAGAGAGATCTGAATCTTTCTGATGAAGATGGCATGACTCCCACACTCCTGGCAGCCTACCATGGGAACTTGGAAGCCCTAGAAATAATCTGCAGCAGAGGGTAATATCAACCTGATGGTCTTGATTGGAAACTGTTTATGGTAGGGTTTTGCAGACAGCAGCAAGAGGCAGGGAAAAAGTGAAACTACTTTGCTTTCTTTCTAGTCTGTGTAAAAAATTGTCTTTTTAGAGAAAAGGAGAAAATTCTCCAGAGATGCCCTCTTTTCACTCTGAGAACTGGCACCATGTGTTGGCTGATCCTTTATGAGCCACACACACACAGATCCTGAACTCTAAGGCACTATTATTTGCCTTGGGGGAAGATATTTTAATTCTGTGTCTTTAAAAATCTTTTCCGGGCTTCCCTGGTGGCGCAGTGGTTGAGAGTCCGCCTGCCGATGCGGGGAACATGGGTTCGTGCCCTGGTCCGCGAAGATCCCACATGCCGCGGAGCGGCTGGGACCGTGAGCTATGGCCGCTGAGCCTGCGCGTCCGGAGCCTGCGCTCCGCAACGGGAGAGGCCACAGCAGTGAGAGGCCCGCGTACCGCCAAAGAAAAAAAAAAAGGGTGCCATGTTTTACAGGCTTTTGGCACATATTGTGCCAGGAAATTTGAACCACTTTATGCTTCCTCCAGCATTGTTCATTTCCTCCCACTCCTGCCAAAACTGAGTAGTAGAATTCTTTTTATTTGTTGCCTATCTGATAGGCAAATAGATGGTGGTGCGTTGTTTTCACTTGCATTTATTTGATTACTAGTGAGTCTAAATATTCCTTGCTATGTAGAAAAACATTTCTTGAAAGAGTGATTTATTTTCTGAGAACAACTCCAAAAAAATCAAATCAACTTCAAAAGGAGAAACTGAAATGGAACAGATTCTCAGAGTAATTTAATATAAGCAAATTGTCTATTTTGTGACAGTAATAGCAATCCAGCTCTAAAAATTATTGCCCAAATGTACTAATCTACAAAAAAGCAAGGGCAAAATATGATTACTTAAAATCTTTTCATTGAGTTTATCTTTTGGGAAAAAAAGGATAGGAAAAAAGTCAAATCAAAATTTTATGAATTTAGCTGAAGGAAACGATATATTGAATAACATCAGTATTGGACTCAGATCATCAAATGAGTTTGTGACTATCTGGACAGGTATGTGTAATGGTTCTATCAAGAAATGTGAAGGATATCAGGGATTGAAAGACAAAGACTGATTTTAGAAGGACCCCCAACTTGTCAATAGTAAACGTTTTGATTTAAGTTGTACATTAATTTGGAAAGTTGTCTGTAAACAATTTATTTCAAGTGGAAATAGCTTAAATGCACCAGGGAAACTCATGAATCAGCTTACTGACAGTTTCATCTTTAAATTTGGAATTTTGTGTTTCTTAAGAGAAGAACAGTCTTTGGGGTCACCTCAGATTTTCTTCATGTTCTTCCTATCTTGAAGGATCATTTAAGGTCCCTCAGGATGGGAAAATTCCACTATTTTATGACCTGAAGCATGTAGATTTAACCCAAACTTTTTAATACCTCTAACATCCTTACCACAGTTCACTCCTCTCAATAATTTCTCTTTTAACTTACCCAATCTAATTTCAGGCAAACTTAATCCATATGTTTATGTTTACAGTAATGTCTTAGATGTTTTACAATCCCTCTTTTATGTCTTTTGAGTGTGGTGTTTGGTTAAAATAAATAAGAAGTGAAACTCCATCTTTGGGGGTGAGGTACTGTGCTCCCCTAAGATATACAACTATTTTAAGGTTGAAAGAGGTTTCCTTTGATCCGAGACAATTAAATCAGGAAAAAGGCTGTGCAACAGAACTGTGTTATTTAATATATTTGCTTTCCTTAGATTCAATTTTATTTTCTTTCCTTCCTCTTTGAACTTATTTCCCTTCCCTTATCTCTGGTCACACTGAAGTATACTCCTGGTGCCACAAATATGTAACATCACCTATATGTGCGTCTGCTTACACTCTTCTCTCTGCTCAGAAGGAAGTTGCCAACTGCCAGCTTATGGCTGGATCTAGCCCACAAATGTGTTTTATTTGGACTTCACTGTATTTTTCTCTTAAATTTGAGCCAACATTTAAAAATCAAAAAGCTTCACATGAAATTCTGGATTTCTGGCTTTGTTTGGAAAATGGAAACTCTGGCAATATTGTGTCTGCTTTTATTCAAGGTAGCAATCAGCCACAGCTGATCAATGTCTATTCTTTTAGATGGAATTTGCACTTAATTATGACTTTGTTGAAAGAACAAACCTGGCCCCATTAAGTTACTTACATTACATTCTTGGCTTCTTTAGGTTGAGTTTGAGACATCTGCTATGAGATATGGATGATATAAAGGACAAAAGACACAAAGGACAAAAGACACAGGTTTTGCCCTCTGAGACATATTATCTAGTTGGGGGGCAGGGCATATTTGACAAATTAAGACTATAAGTGTTAAAAAGCCACAAGAGTCATTGCAGTGCTGCAGGAATTTACTTGATGGGTGTGAGAAAAAAATAAATATATGAAATTAAGGATTTTGAGTTTAGAGACAAGGGAAATGGTAACAGGTAAAGTTTATTGAGTATTCATTCTGAACCAAGCACGTTTCTAATGCTGTATGTATGTTGACTGATTCACGTAATAGTTGTATGAGTAGGTAATATTATCCTAAATTTATAGATGAGGACACTGAGTCCTAGAAAAGTTGAACTTGAGGCGTCACAGCAGGTAAAAGGGAAAAGCTGAGGTGAGTTAACATAAGACCATATCGTGTTGGAGACCAGTAGACTTGGAGGCAGGCCTGATCCAAAGTGTATTGCCCGTGTACTGGTGGGAAAATCAATTACATGCTTGGAGTCTTATTTTACCCCTCTGATAATTATTCTTTTCTTCCTTCTCTAAGAGAAAGATTGTGCTTGTTGGTGGTGGGGTGGGGGGCAGAGAATGTGTAAGTGCTTTGTAACCAAAATGCATGAAGAAGCCAAGGATTCCCATGGAGGAATTACAAATCGGATTCACCAAATTATAGGACACTGGTTGGGTCACCGTAACTAGTACAGCTCTCAACCTGCAGTGAGCCTAACCTGGGGATCTTGTTAAACTTCAGTTTCTGATTCAGGAGGTCTGGGATGCGGTCCAAGATTCTGCAGTTCTAACAACTCGCAGGTGATGTTACTGCTGCTGCTGCTGCTGGTCCAGGGACCAAATTTAAGGGGCAAGGAATGGAAGGGCCACAGTGCATTAACATGCCAGTCGCAAGGGCATGGACCTTCTCTCCTGTTTCCACCTGATACTTACCAGGAATGTTAAGAGGCCTTCTCAGGCTCTCTCTCCTGCCATCCCATGGGGCCAGCCTGGCCAAAGTTTACTGAGATCCTGATTTTGGAGTCTAGACTAGGGCAAAGGAAGATGCCCTTTAGTACCTGTATTATCAGAGTTCTCAACAGTGGCTTGGGGTCAGAGCCATAGTTAATAAGTTATTACTTTACTTTTCATTTGTGCCTGTTTGTAACTCAAGGCCTCACAGGAGAAGGGCAAGGGGTGGGGGTTAGAGCCTGGGGCAGGATTCCAGTAGATATTCATTCCTCAAATCTTTTTTATCTACCATGTACCCGATTCTGTGTCAGGCATGGGGTCCCTGGCCATAATGCTATCTAATAATGCCCCGAATTCTACCTTAAACCATTGCAGAACTACTCATAATTATGTGGAAATAAACTGAGGAATCAATAGACTCTTTGTACAAATATTAGTTGTATTAGACACTGTTTGCTCCCTGCCCAGTATCCATTCGTCTCTTCTTTTTTTGGAATACATGTTTTTTAAATTACTTAATTTATTTATTTTATTTATTTTTGGCTGTGTTGGGTCTTCGTCGCTGCGTGCGGGCTTTCTTTAGTTGCAGTGAGCAGGGGCTACTCTTCGTTGCGGTGCGCAGGCTTCTCATTGTCGTGGCTTCTCTTGTGGAGCATGGGCTCTAGGCATGCAGGCTTCAGTAGTTGTGGCACGCGGACTCAGTAGTTGTGGCTTGCAGGCTCTAGAGCTCAGGCTCAGTAGTTGTGGCGCACGGGCTTAGTTGCTCCGCAGCATGTGGGATCTTCCCAGGCCAGGGCTCAAATCCATGTCCCTTGCATTGGCAGGCAGATTCTTAACCACTGCGCCACCAGGGAAGCCCCATTCTTCTCTTCTTTCTTGCTGATGGGGAACCAGTTTTGTTCAGTTTTCACTTCCCTACCTGTGACTCAGAGGAGGGTAGCAGTGGTGTACTGGAACTGTAACTGAGCAAGTGGGCTCATTGCCCACTGTGCAATGGAAAGATCAAGGCAATGGTCTTTTGCAGAGAGAAAAGGCTTTATTGTGGGGTGGAAAACAAGGAGACAAGAGGCACTGCTTTAGATCTGGCTCCTTGACTGGCATTTGAATGGAGTATTTATCTTGGAAGTAGGGAACAAGAGGGAGAGGGTGCTCAGAAATGATTGATGGAAAGTAAGTGCAAGTTTCAATGTAAGTTTCGAGAGTTCACGGGTTCCCTGCACAGGCCAGACAGTCCTTCATGCCTCTTCATGGGTTGCATGTACAATTTCAGAGGTGGAGGAGTCCAGTACATAACATGCAGTGGATTTTCAGCCTGCGGCATTCAAAGTGTGCTCTCAGTCATTCTAGTCCCTCAGTGCGCCCGTGTGATGCTCATGCTCAATTGGAGGGGCTGTCAGCAAGTTGTTTGCATATCTGTGGTCTCCCTGATACTCTGCGAAACAAGCTTGGTGTCCTCCATGTTACGATTTTTGTTTCTATCTTGTTTCTACCTTAGGGACCAAGATCCTTTAAAGTACAAGGTATAGTTTCAGAACCAGCTCTTACCAGCTCAGGAGAGACGACTGCTAAATTTTAGGAAGTTTGAATCAGATAAACAATCCATTATTAAAAATAAAATTATATAAACTTAAAATTTAATAAACTATATTAAAAAGGTAATACTCAAAACTTACTACTTTCTAACTATTTTACCACATTTTACTGTTATCTTTGCTCTTAAGATTACACACATCTATTAAATATCTATGTGGTGGGAATAATTTATATTCAATTGACTGTGCACCTCTTCCAAATTCTGTGTCCAGTAATGTCACATTGGGAGCTTGAAATGTGCTGTGGTGGTGTGTTTACATCACAGAAACTGGCGCATGCTATATAAATCAGACCTTGATTTTTTTCCTGGGTGAGCTGGTTGTTAACATTTACCAGCACACCACGGGGTCATGCTATACAGGGGAAAAATCTAATTGATTTAAGATAAACAAGGTAGCTCTATTTCCTTTCCCTTAGGCACGTGGCCCAATTCTGGCCAATGAGACAAGAAAATTGCTCATGTTGGGAGTTTCTTAGAAAGCTTTTCTTGCTTCTAACGAGGAGATACAGGGTAGATATGGGCTCTTTCTGTTTCTGGCCATGTGATGTCTGGATGTGACATACGTGGACGTTCAGAAGTTATCTTGTAACAGTGTCAAGGCAGGATTAACATGCATTTTGTTCTTTTAGTTTTTATTTTTTAGACCTCATGTTCAGAGAAAAAAATTAGCATGTATTTTTTATATTTTCTCTTCTAGAGGGGATCCTGATAGATGTGACATCTGGGGAAATACTCCTTTACATTATGCAGCCTCCAATGGCCATGCCCACTGTGTCTCATTCCTGATCAACTTTGGAGCCAACATCTTTGCCCTGGACAACGATTTACAGTCTCCACTGGATGCTGCTGCCAGCAGAGAGCAGAGTGAATGTGTTGGTCTCTTGGATAATGCTGCCACCGCCCAGAACATCATGAACCCCAAGAAGGTCACCAGGCTGAAGGAGCAGGCTCAGAAGAATGCCAGGAGGCAGATCAAAGAGTGTGAGAGGCTCCAGGAGAAGCACCAAAATAAGATGGCCCGCACCTACAACAAGGAGGAATCTGGGACTCTTTCTTCTTCCAAGGGCACTTTCTCCAGGTCATCCCTTTCAAATGTTTCTGCTTCCAACACATTTGGGTCACTGTCTAAGGGCATTAAAGACACCTTTAAATTAAAGTTCAAGAAGAACAAAGATACAGCAGAGCCGTTAGGGAAGGAGAGAACAAGTGGGCCGAAGAATGTGATGGAAGTGTTCAGAGAGGAGGACGAAGACCCCTTCTCAGGGGACTTCAAAGAGAAGCTCCAGTTCTCAGTAAAGGCGGACAGCTGTGTGCAACACGAATCCATTCTCAACCGTCCAGGTCTAGGAAATGTTGTTTTTAGAAGGAACAGAATATTGAGCCCTGAAGACATCTCAGACAGCAAGAGGGAGTTGGGGTTGAAAATGCCCAGTGAATTGCTTCAGAGACAAGGAGGACCTGAGGCTGACGAAGAGGGAGCGGAAAACCACCATGAAGATGATCTGCCTTGGGATGAGGATGAAGTGGAATGGGAGGAAGATGTGGTTGATGCTACTCCCCTGGAAGTGTTCTTGCAGTCCCACTACCTGGAAGAATTCCTTCCTATTTTCATGAGAGAGCAGATTGATCTGGAAGCTCTGCTGCTTTGCTCTGATGAGGACCTTCAGAGCATACAGATGCAGCTGGGTCCCAGGAAGAAAGTCCTTAGTGCCATAAACAGAAGGAAGCAGGTGCTACAACAGCCTGGGCAGTTGGTCGACACCAGCCTCTGATGGAGTGTTGGGTCAACTGGGTGAGTCTGCAGCAGTGGCGTGATGCTGTGGCCCACTGGAAACATTTCAGGCATTACCCACTCTCTACCCAGTACCAGACTACTGGGTTTCTAGGGTTTTGGAGGTGTCCATCTAAGAGGCCCAAATTCTACTCTGAGAAATACTCTATACCTGTCCACATAAACCGCTAATGAGAAACTCAAGGAGACCTGGGAATAAGAAAATGACATTTCTCTTCAATTATCTTTTTGATACTTTTGAATACAGAAAGGATTAAATGGATGACAGAGAAGGGAAAAAACTTTCTTCACTTTCCTAACTCTGGATTTAAAATTATAATCTCTCATCACATTAGCTGCTGCTTAATTTCTGATCCTCATAGCTAGGGATTCGAACTCCAGTTCTGTCCTTAGCTCTATGACTTTACCTGTTGGTGGAGACTAAAGTTCCTCCATTGGCCCGTGGTGTGATGCCCAACTTAAATGTGTCTAACCCTTCAACAGATGTTTACATGTTTACAAGTAATAGAAATGGGTCTATAGTACTCCTGCCTGGGAACAGAGAGAGGATGGCAGGTAGAGAGAGAGAAGAAAGAAACGGAATGTAGGGTACCTGTATGGACTGAATTTGCTCCCTCCAAAATTCTTACGTTGAAACCGTAATCCCTAATGTGACTGTATTTGAAGATATGACCTTTATTAAAGAGCTGACTAAGGTTAAATGAGGTCATAAAGGTGAGGCCCTAATTCCATATGACCGTTGTCCTTTGAAGAGGTAGAGACACTGGAGATGTGCACACACAGAATAGGCTATGTGAAGACACAGCAAGAAGGCAGCCATCGGAAAGCCAAGGAGGAAAGCCTCAGGAGAAATCAAACCTATCACCTTGATCTTGGACTTCCAGCCTCCAGAGCTATAAGAAAATAAATTTCTGTTGTTTAAGCCACAAAGTCTGTGGTATTTTGTTACGGCAGCCCTAGCAGACTAATACAGTGCTTAAGCAAGAGAGTCAGGGAGGAGAGAAAGAAGGATACAGAAAAGAACTCTGGCTTGTTAGATGATGTTTCCTAAGGGTAAGTGCCTCCTGAAACTTAAAAAAAAAAAAAGGAAAAAGAAATCTAGGTTCTCTGTAGGGAAAATTCAATTGTAAAAGTAAATTTTACCTTTTATGCTTATTATATACATATCTTTTATTTACTGTTGTCTATCACCATTTCTGCACGTCTGAATACATGTAGGTTCTACAATATAAGCTGTCAACACTAATACTGCTGCTGATGTTATTTAAATGGAAATCCCAAATTTAAGTTGAAACCCTACTTGAATAGCTAAGCTTCACTGGATTTTTATAGCCAGCCTTGCATTAAATGGAATTTACCATTGATTATGGGTATAATATAGAAAAAGCTTCAGCATGCTTCCTGATTCACAGCTGTCTGTGTTACTTTAAGAGGCACCATGGAGGATACAGATGCTTAAATCTGATGAACAACTGGCACATTCTTCCTCAATGAATGGATCGAAAAGGTTGTCAGTCATTGAATAAATATGTTACACTAGGGGATGATTATGTTCACAAATACTGCATTTCATTGTTCTGGAGTAAACTACAGTTGTACATGAAATAATGTACATGAAAGCAGTAATCACATAGAAGGCACTCAGAAAAAGTTTGTAGTGTCTCAGTCTTTCTCTATTAGTATGTCCTTATTGTAGATGCCAGGATCCTCTCTCCAAGTAACCCCCAGAATCTGCCTAATGAGACACTCATTGCTAGGACATAGGAGAAGTATAAGCCCCTAGGAAGGTACTACTGTTAACAAAAAGGATGCTTTCCATCAGTGCTTTGTACATCATTGTCAGAGGTAAAAATAATATAGAAAGCCTGACAATGTATTCTAGCAAATGAGAGGTAGCATAAAGCATTTTGAGCTGGCAACCAGCAATGCTACTTGGAAGATGCTAGAATAGTAAATGGAAAGGTACTCTTAGGGAAAATAAGAAAAGACAGGCCAGCAAAAACATTACTGGAATTCAGCATTATAGGATTTAGTCCTGCTTCATGGGATTTGATTACTTCTAGTTGGAATTTGTCCATGTTGCCCTACTGGAAGGGTAGCAATTTGCTCAGAAATATGGGAAGGGGATGTTTGCCCAGCAGGACTGGACGTTCTCACCAGGACCATCCCATTGGACTTTATGTCAGTTCTGTGATGAGATAAAGGGATATGAATTTGAAGAACACCTCAAGCGAGTACGTGTTCTGTGGGTTTTAAAACCTCACATAAAACTTCCTTAACATTGCTGGATTAAAAAGGAGAGAGCAAACATAATCCCTTTATGTAATAACAGTGAATAACATAAAACACAGTGAGGCCAGAATGGGTTGTTAGAAGGTGTTGGGGTTTTTTTCTCCAATAGTTGCGTTTTATTTTTATTAAGGTATCCCAGCTTATAGACTCCATAGGCTCATCTACCATTCTCTGAATAACTCCTGTTCCATTTAAAGGTAAATACTATATTGATGATTATTGCAAAGACTGGCTTAAAGTGTATGAACCAAACAGGATTACTTTTGGTCTTACATATCAAGGAGCAAAGGAGGCAAATTAAACAGTTCCAGCTCCTGGGAATTCTCCTATGCCCACTTCCCTAGCAGAGAAGCTAGGTTCTGCCCTACGACAACGTAAGCTCCTTTAGGACAGGGAATTTGCTCTGTCCTGTATTCACTGATATATCCCTTGTACCAAGTGCCAATCCATCACACAGCAGGTATTCAATAAATATTGCTGAACAACAGAATGTGATGCCTAGGCTGAAGGCGGGATGCAGATTACTCTGGTCTGTTGATTCCTGTGATTCTGACCGACTTCAGGGGTTCACATGGCATTTGAGGTGGGTGGGCGATGTGAAATGGAAAAGAGTTAACTTTGAAAGGCAAAAAACTTCTTATTGCAACACTACTCTCGATCCATTTCCTGCCCTAACTCTAATATAGTTGGAGAGAGTCATCTGTGCTCTTTGGTGTGAGGACTATTTCTTTTCTGTTAGCAGCCTAGCGTGAGTTATTGTAGGGACTCTTATGAATGAAAGAAGAAATCTATGAACAAATTAAGGTGCTTTTGATAATCTCATCGTCACACACCCTTCTCTACACATCCTTAGAGTTGTGACCATTAAGATCCCCAGAAAGACTCCATAGTCACTTGAGGTGTGCAGAGCAGGTCACGTGGGGATTTTCTTCTAGCACAAAGGCTAGACAGTCTGGCAAACATGATAAACTTTTGGGTAAGCTACCTACAGCATGAAGAGGACCTGCCAGGAGGAATTTGGGTAAGAAAACAAAGCAAAATAATATGCTTCTCTTTGCTGCTGACTTATAACCAGCCTAGGGATTGGAGAGAGAGTATTTGAATGGGTCTTTGACAGGACACGGACAACACAGCTCTGCTAGTAACCCAGGGGACCTGAGGAAAGCATTGCTGCAGCTCAGTTTTCCCACCTGTAAGTTGAAGAGGTTGGACTGGATGATTCCTAATGGCCCTTCAACACGGATACTGTAGGGCACACCTGAGATTTTGCCTACCCAACATACAGTCCTCCCCCTTTTTGGTAAGAGACCCCTTTCCTTTTGTTAGCTAATGTGGTCAGATGGGCTGATTGCACCACTGGCTTCAAGGGGGGGCATGTGACCCAGGCCTGGATAATAGGGGAATTAGATCCCCCTGGATGATGCAGTGGTTCAGGGATAATAAGCATATGGGCCTGACCTGGCCAAACAGCATATTCCATTTCCTTTAGCCACTATGTTAGTTATGCATATGGACATAGGCCCTAGATGGTCCAGTGTGTCTCCATTCTGAGACTTTTAACTGTTAAGGAAGAGAATGTCTCTTTCTGCCAAGGTTGCTGAAGAGGACAGACTATGATTCAAGAGCTGCTGGCACCCATCCTGCCACTATCAGGGGAGAGCTTACTTGATAATGCAGCCAACACCAAAGAAAACAGAGCCAAGGAACAGAGAGAGCAAGACTGGGTCCTGATGACACTTGGACCCCCTGGATCCAGCTATAGCTGAAACCAGCTACCTGTGTACTTCTTAATTATAAGAGCCAATGAATCCCATTCTTCACTCACTCATTCATTCAACTTAATGTAGTTTGAGTTGTGGTCTCTACCGATTGTGACTGAAGGAGTTCTGACCAATAGAGAAGCTCTGCTGTTCCTTGAAATTTCAATTATAAGAAGCCAGAAACAAAAGGCTACATAATATGTGATTCCACTTATATGAATGTCCAGAAAAGGCAAATCTATAACAACAGAAAGTAGATTAGTGGTTGCCAGGGGCTGAGAAGAAGGGGGAATGGGGACTGGCTGCTAATGGCTACTGGGTTTCTTTTTGGAGTGATGAAAATGTTCTGAAATCAGACAGTGGTGATGGTTGCACAACCCTGTGACTATACTAGAAAACACTGAATTATATACTTTAAACTGGTGGATTTTATGATATGTAAATTGTATCTCAATTAATAAAATAGAAAAAATTTAACTATAGCCATCGGAGCTCCTGCAGGGAGTGAACGGGAGCATTTGATCCCCTCACTTTCCTTGCTGTGAGGGATAGAAGTTACCAAAGCAAGAACTGCAGAATTGGGAAAAGCTTTATTTCAAGGGATTACAAAAGGTAGTGAAATACAGGGGAAAGGGAGTGCTAATATAATCCGGCATAACAGAGAATGGCCACTTAGGTTTGCTTTCTAACTACAAACACAAAAGGGGATCTCATTATTTAAGGTAAGACAGGATAAGCACAAAACTATAGATCACTGGGCTCCCTCATCTAATCTAGAGATTATGAGACAACTAGTTTAATACCCCTTGAGCTGTAGCATCCATTCAACACAAAGTTCCTTCGTTTTATTTACCAGATGACCAGGAATCGTACACAAGTTTGGCTGCAACCATGTCTTCCACCGCCATTCCTGGAATGGACAGAAATTTGGTTCACCTTTTGTCAGAACAACTTTTCCTCAAACAGCCCAGATCCCAGAACTGGCAGTCCCCTGATACAGTGTCCATCAGGGTAACAAGGACTGATGCCCAGAGGTGAGTTCAGGCTTGAAGTATTGACAAAGGGCAGAACAAGGCAAGAAACGCCCACCAAAGAAATTTTACGTATCCTTCAGACGTTAGTTCAGGGGTCAGAACACTTTCTGTAAAGGGCCAGATGGTAAAGATTTCAGGCTTTGCAGGCCAATTACTTGCAGTTACTCAACTCTGCCATTGGAGTGCAAGGGCAGCCACAGACAACAGGGAAACAGAGGAGCCTGACTGTGCTCCAAGGAAAGTCTCTTTATGGACACGCTAGTTGGAATTTCTTAAATTTTCACATGTCACAAAACATTCTTAATTTTTTCCCCAATCATTCGAAAATGTAAAAACCATTTCACTTGTGGGCTGTACAAAAACAGGTGGTAGGTTGGGTTTAGCCCGTGGTCTGCAGTTTGTTGGACCCTCTGGTCTAGTCCAAACCCTGAATCCTTCAGCAACGGACCCTCTGTCTTATAGTTTGGGGCACAAACCTTAAGCTTGAATGGACATATGTTCTTAAAGGCCAGGGGCCGGTTTTTATTAACTTTTGTAGCTACCACTGCACCCAGTGTGGAGCTTGATACGTAGCAGGTATTTAAGGTGCACCTGCTGGATGAACGGCTGTGCCGATAAACCAGTCCCCAGAAGTGAGAAAGGAAAAATTGCTCAGAAGTGTAGAGCAGGGCTATGCGGTGCTGTGTCTCCCGAAGGGAGCCGGCTGACCTCTGATCTGCTAGGAACAATGAGACTTTCAGACCCAACTAGACCACTGTGATGTCTTTGAACCAGGCTCTCGATAAAGCTTATACTGTGTTTGCCTGTCTTTCTGTGCATGAGATTTAAAAAAATATATATAACAGATGGCAAGGCATGGATACTGACTGACTGGCATGGGTGCTGGGTGGTCAGAGTACTCTTAATACTCTGCCAGGCATTAAAGCTTTGGTTGCTTAATCATTAACAAATATGTAAGGTCTGGTGAGGCTGAGGGGCTCAGGGCAGCAAATATTTACCAACCATTTTGAGAGTATTTCAATATTTTAGGTGTAGGAGCTGAATATTAGCTCTGTTACCACGTGTGTCCATTTCCTTAAATCTGGTGGGATGGGAGAGCTGGGCTGAGGGGCAAACCAGCCGCTGGGAGCCCCTTCTTTGTTGGGCTTCTGCCTGTGCTAACTCAGGTAGTAATGGGGCTCCCCACTGAAGACCTTCTTAAATCAGCAAGCAGAAAGGTAGGGAAGGAGGGGAAAAAAAAGGTCTCAGGCTGTACTTCCTGTCTGGGTCTCCGTCAGGTTGGGGCTCCCTGCTATTTCTCTTAAGCTCCCTGTTTTTAAACATCTTTTTCTCCTGTCCTTCCATCTCTGAAGGATATCTTCTTCTGAGTGTCATTGTCTTAATGCTGACACTTGCTGTGTGCACATTGTTTTATATACACATCTCACTTAATTCTCACAAAAACTCCAGGGAACAGGTGGTGAGAAAACTGTGGCTCAGAGAGGTGAGGTCACTTGCCCAAGGACGCGTGCCCAGGGAGTGGCAGAGAAAGGAATCCAACCCAGGACTGACCAGTTCCAGAATTCATGGGCTTCACCACTATGCCGACGTAAATAATTGACCTGAGTGATAGATTTCACAATGCTTCAGCTGTGGAGCCTGCTGACCCATTCCTCTTCCCACCCGTGGGTAAACCTACCTTGTGCTCTGGTTAAGTTTGTGCCTTGGGAGCAATGGCTCTTACCCAAAGACTTGAACACCGTAGTCTTCTCACAGTGGGCTGGTTTCACTCCCTTTACCACTTCTCCGAGCTCAGCGAAGATCTCGGCCTGTGAAATGAACACACACTGACCCAGGCCATGGGGCTAATGTCTGCTCAGGACCAGCTTCTGAAGCCAGGACAGGGTGTCCCTGAACTGGATAAGGGATAAACTTGATAAAAGGACCTTTTGTAAACTGGATGATGTCAGGAAGGAAGCCTCCACCTTAAACCTTTTTTTTTTGGGGTGGGGGGTGCGGGTACCATCTGCCTCTGTGATACTGTGATTGCAGAGATGCAAATCTGTAGCCAGGGGAATGTCCTGCCAGGATACTGTCAGTGAGGAAATAGGCCTGTTCTTATCTGAACACTCATTTTGGCAGCCCCCTTCTTGCCTCTATGCCCTGATTACAAAAAAAAAAGGGCCAGAAAGTGGCCAACCCTAGTCCTAATTTGCTGGCCACACTGGGGAAGTTTCCAGGCTGTAACAGGCTCCTATCTTCCAATCCTACTGCTCTATAGGACAGCCCAGTCCAACAGAAAAGTCCATCAAGCCGCTCTCTTCAGGCAAAGGGGACAGGAAAACACATCACCACATAATGGCCACATTATTCTGGGGGGGGATTAGAAAAGGTTGAGAGATGTTTGGGAGTTGTCATCCCACAAAGAGGTAAGGGTTACCGAGGTCTGAAGCAGGCCAGACAGAAGGAGGTGTTAATGAAACCCTGGGATCCAGGTGAGGCCATCCAGGCAACAGCCCACCAGAAAGGAGGCTCACCCCTGACAAGAGGACATCTCCAGACTCTTTCAGGGCGGCCTCCTGGGAATCCACATACAGCACAGCCTGTGTCATGAGCTCATCATCCAGCTCTCTCCAGTCAGGTCTGCTGGCGCCGATGGCTAAGAGACAGCAAAACAGACCCTGAGCCTAGAAATGGTCACAAGGGATACCAAACACTCCAAAGAAGGAAAGGGGTGGGGAAAAGGAGGTGACAGAGGACACATGGGAACAGATGTGGAATGCCCCATTTCCCCAGGCCAACTCCCTCCCCATCGACGAGATTGAATTCACTAATAAGAATGATACCTGGGCATTTTTTCCTTTCCATTTCATATCCATTCTCATTACTAAAAAAAGATTTCGAGGCAACTTAGCATTAATTTACTGTGTGCCTACTATCTGTGGGATGTTTCACACATACTATTCATAGTCCTCACAAGCACACTTCACATCTGATTCCCATTTAAAAAGTACAGACTGAGGCTCAAAGAAGTGGTACATGCCAAGGTTAAGTATCTAATAAATGCATCTATAGCTCTGAGACAGTACATGCCTTTCATGCTTCTTCCACTTATCAGGAACAGAGACCTCCTTACAAAACCCCTAAAACAGAGACGTTACTTGGAGCTTATTCAGACCCCGCACTCCTCTATCTTCTGTCTGTCTGCTTGCTCTTCAATCATTCCCATCCCTCACCCCCAACCACTTCTCTCTTAATTCACGAGAAAAGAGCCCAGTGTTAGGGTCAGAGAGAAGCCCCAATAAAGAGGAAACTGGCTGCACCCTGGCACCAAGGTTTCACATCCTCTGCAGAGCCCAGAACCATAATGATGAATCCAAGGAATCGTGACTCCTGGCGCTGGAACACAGGAATACGCAGAGGCTGCAACCAGATGCCTGCAGGGCCAGGAAGGTAATGAAAATGAGCAGAACTGGTCAGAGGAAGTGGATTGGAAATGGTGGAGACTGAGGTACAGAGAAGAAAGCAGACCCTTCTAAAGCGGACAGTTACTGTTCAGCTCAAGCTAATTGTTGCCATGTGAGAATGCAGGGCCACTGTTAGAAAGCCTCCCCTATCCCTGCTCCTTTTTTAAAAGAGAAGCAGGAAATCTCTTTGCATGTGTTAGTTCTTGATTTTCAGAACACTCTATGGTCTGAAAAAAACACATCTGCTGGCTGGATCCGGCCCATGCCAGCCAGTCTTTGGAAACTGCTATAAAGCTTTATACAAATATAAGGCAGCATTTACAAGCCTTCTCTCACTGCCATCCAGTTTTCTCTACTTGTTCCCTCTCCTGCTGTTCTCCCTCACTCTGATTTTCAAAGAGAGTGGTGTAAAAATGTCCATCTTGAAGGCTGTTTGTGTGAGAAGTTCTATAGAACAGAAGCACCAACTAATGAAGCTCATAAATAAATCATAAGCTGGTGGGAAAAACCCTAGCTTCTCAAGCCACCTCTTCTGATTGCTCTTGTTGCCCCCAATCTGGAGGCAGGGTGAGTTCTCGAAGGGCTGCATAAGGCCACTCAGGCTGATGGAGATGGTCCGGGTAGCAAAGGGAGGGGCTTGACTCGGGCTGGGCCTTGGCCTTCCTGCAGTGGGGCGAGAATGGGTGAGGGTCAGACGCTGGCTGTTGGGCTGCAGGGATAGGATGAGGGACGTGCAGGGGAGGTTGGAATTGGGCGTATCTTTAGCCAAGCTGTAAAGTAAGTAAAATCTGTGGTTGGTGTTTCCCTGTTGACTGCACTTACAACATACTTAAGTATATTTAATGCCTCTGTGAATACATAAACCAATTTCGTCTTTAGGCTAGGGAAAGATATGAGATGGCTTGACTCTCCTTCCTGGAGAGAGACTCAAAGTGTGACAGGGATCCAACATGAGGGATAGTCTCTGTTGTTGGCTTTGAAGGTGGAGCGTCCACATGAAAAGGAATGTGGACAGCCTCTAGGAGCTGAGAGCAGCCCCAAGGAAAAGGGCACCTTTGTCCTACAACACAAGGAACCTGCCATGACCATGTGGGCTGGGAAGAAGACTCCGGGCTCTGGATAAGACTGCTGCCTGAACAACACCTTGATTTCATCCTTGTGTGAGCAGAGGACTTAGCTAACCCATGCCCAGACTCCTAACCACAGAAACTGAGATAATAAATAATTGTGCTGTTTTAAGCTGGAAAAAAAAAAAAGAAAAAGCTGAAAAAATATCAAGTCAGTCTTGCTGAAGATTCAGCTCTTGTCCATTTCACCAAGAACTGGTTTCTCTTGATTCCCTAAGTCCTTCCAGAAATGGTCTTACTGTTCGAGTCTGGCTTTGTGAAGAGTAAGACCTACCCCCTGGACCCACATTCATAATACCAGTCCCACACAGGCTGAGACCTTCAATTTGCTATGGCCCATTCCTCAATCATACCACGTTTTGTTTCCTTTATAGAACTTATCTTCAGCTGGAACTATCTAGCTCATCTATTTGTTTACTTGTTTGTTGTCTACCTCCCTTCTCTGGAATGTAAGCAGCGGGAAAGCAGTGATCTTGATTGCTGGTTTACTGTGGCATCCTCAGCATCTAGAACAGTGCCTGACACATGGTAGGGATTCAATACATATTTGTGAATGAACTTGGCCCTTGCATGTGTGTGCAGACATTTTAGACTCTGAGTTCACACTATGTGCTTGTCACTAAAACATGGGGCACTGATACCATGTTTAAATTCTTGAGTCTTCAATTGTTTGCTCATCAGAATCCAGTCTTCTTATTGAAAGATAACATAGGGTATCATTTAAGATCTTGGGCTCTGAGGGTGTATTAC
The DNA here is from genome assembly GCF_003676395.1 of Aethalodelphis obliquidens. Lineage (NCBI taxonomy): Eukaryota > Metazoa > Chordata > Mammalia > Artiodactyla > Delphinidae > Aethalodelphis > Aethalodelphis obliquidens. The sequence continues at coordinate 21,612,903 of NW_020837974.1, read as the reverse complement.
CGCAGTTCAAATCCCAGTTTTGCCTCTAAGAACCTCTGACTTTGGGCAAGTTTCTTAATCTTTCCATGCCTTGGTTTACCTACCTGTAAAATGGGGGTCATGATAATAATAGCTCCTACTTCATATGGTTGTTGTGAGGATTCAGTGATATAGTACATACAAAGAACTTAGAACAGCACCTGCAATAGTAAGTATTCAATATAGACCAGATCTTGTTATAACCCCCAGGGCCATTTGAGGATCTTCAGAGGCCCCAGGAACTCTTACGTTTAGAGTCCCAACCATCCTATCCCACATATTAAAAAGCACCCACATGTCACATTAAATGTCTTTGGTGTTGTAATTTTAAAAGATTTGTTTTTGTAATTCCAAGTGTTGTTAAAGAACAAGTGAGTCATTTGGCTTTTGTAATTTAAATTTCATAACATTTAAGAACTGAGCTATAATTGATCATTTGCTATAATGATACACTTTATAAAACTTTAATTAAATTTATTAGTTTCAGGTTTGTGATTTTTGTTTCATATTTTGGAGTATCATTTTTTTCAGAACTCAAATGTTTCTGAGGCCATTAAAACGCTCAAGCATGTTGTGTGAGTAAAACAGCTCTGCAGATGCAGCCCCCTTGGTCCAGCCAAGGGAGAGTCTGGCCACCCAAGGCTCATGGAGCCACTCTGCTTACCATTGATGTGAGCCCCAGGCTTCACCCATTCACCAAACAAAATGGGCTCCGTTGCCATGGTGACTGTGATGATCACATCTGCCCCGGTCACAGCCTCCTGAACCGATGAACAGACCCGTACCTCTCCTTGCACTGTGTTCGCAAACTTCTCTGCATTTTCTTTGGTGCGGTTCCATATCCTCACCTTCATTGGGGGTAACAAGAGGGACATTGGTGCCATGATTATCTGGCTGTTTATGTTTCATTAAGCCCAGGGGTGCAAGGAAAAGTTGAACCACTCTGGGGTTAGGGCTGTAGTTATTTAAATCATTCCGTATGGCGAATGTACATTTGTCTGGGCCAGATATTTGAAAATGACCTTTCTCTATCCCATTCCCCTTTCAAGAAGGGGGGACGTTTTTCACTTCTAGCTTGGGACACACAGCCTCAGTAGCTTAATAGCTACTATATAGCTTAATGATTAGCAGAGCAAGTTCTGGAGCTAAACAGGCTTAGAATCAATCCTTGCTGTCACTTACTGTTTCTGAAGTATATTTAACTTCATTCAGCCTAAGTTTTCATGTCTGTAAAATGCAAATGATAACAGGCAAAGTCAGTATCAAACTCACAGTTTATGTTTGGGAGTCTGTAAAGGAGTCATAACAGGCATGAGATTCACAAACAAGATGTGCAGGGCTGTGCTTGGAATAGCTTGATCTCTGAAGGATATGTAGGGAATTAAAATCTGGAAGGGTTTCAGGAGTGAATGGTGCAGCAGAGTAGAAGGCCAAGAGTAATAGCTACAGTTAGATTCCTGGGAAGCGCTGGCGGGAGAGGGTGCGTCACTGGCATCACCAGGAGATGGGGACTTCCTAGCTTGCTTAACAGATTTTGATGTCTGTGGTGGCAGCTGTCAGCCTTCAACTGAAAATAAGGCCTAAAGAATCTCTCATAAGGAAATATAATAAATATGGAAATAAATGTTATGTCTGAGTAAGTTCATTAACTAAGGTGAAAAACAATACAATATGTCCATTTATAAGAGAATGGTTAACTATACCATCTTGCGTGATAGAAAAATATGAAATACCATACAAAAATTAAGTAATCTGGAAAAGTGATGGTGTTACAACATTCAGTGAAAATACAGTATATACAACTGTGTATATCTAACATGATTAAATCTTTAAGAGGTTAATATTCAAAATATACAAAGAAATTATAAAATTTAATATTAAAAAATAAAGCAACCTTATTTAAAAATGGGCAGAGGGCCTGAATAAATATTTTTCCAAAGAAGGCATACCAATGGGCAACAGACACATGAAAAGATGCTCAACATCACTGGAACATAGGGAAATGCAAATCAAAACCACAATAAGATATCACCTCCATTTCCCTCGGCATGACGACTATGCACAGACCTATGGCCAATTAATCTCTGACAAAGGAGGCAAGAATACACAATGGAGAAAAGACAGTCTCTCCAATAAGTGGTGCTAGGAAGACTGGGCAGCTACATGTAAAAAAATGAAATTAGAATATTCTCTAGCACCATACACAAAAATAAACTCAAAATGGATAAAGACCTAAATTTAAGACCAGATACTATAAAACTCTTAGAGGAAAACATAGGCAGAAAACTTTTTGATATAAATCACAGCAATAACTTTTTGAATCCACTTCCTAGAGTAATGAAAAAAATAAACAAATGGTACCTAACTAAACTTAAAAGCTTTTGCAAATGAAAGTAAACCATAAACAAAACGAAAAGACAACCCATAGAATGGGAGAAAATATTTGCAAACGAAGTGACCAGCATAGGATTAATCTCCAAAATATACAAGCAGCTCAATATCAAAAAAACAAACAACCCAATTAAAAAATGGGCAGAAGACCTAAATAGACATTTCCCCAGGAAGACATACAGATGGCCAAAAAGCACATGAAAAGATGCTCAACATCACTAATTATTAGAGAAATGCAAATCAAAAGTACAATGAAGTATCACCTCACACCAGTCAGAATGGCCATCATCAAAAAGTCCACAAACAACAGATGCTGGAGAGGGTGTGGAGAAAAGGGAACCCTCTTGCACTGTTGGTGGGAATGTAAACTGATAAGCCACTATGGAAAACAGTATGGAGGTTCCCGTAAAAAACTCAAAATAGAGCTACCATATGACCCAGCAATCCACTACTGGGCACATACCCTGAGAAAACCATAATTCAAAAAGAGACATGTACCACAATGTTCACTGCAGCATTGTGTCCTGGCTATTAATTTACAGTAGCCAGGACATGGAAGCAACCTAAGTGCCCATCAACAGATGAATGGATAAAGAAGATATGGCACATATATACAATGGAATATTACTCAGCCATAAAAAGAAATGAAATTGAGTTATTTGTAGTGAGGTGGATGGACCTAGAGTCTGTCATACAGAGTGAAGTAAGTCAGACAGAGAAAGACAAATACTTTATGCTAAACCATATATATGGAATCTAAAAAAAAAAAAAAAAAAAAAAAGGTTCTGAAGAACCTAGGGGCAGGACAGGAATAAAGACACCGATGTAGAGAATGGACTTGAGGACATGGGGAGGGGGAAGGGTAAGCTGGGACAACGTGAAAGAGCAACATTGACATATATACAGTACCAAATGTAAAAGAGATAGCTAGGGAAGCACCTGCATAGCACAGGGAGATAAGCTCGGTGTTTTGTGTCCACCTAGAGGGGTGGGGGAGGGAGGGAGGGAGGGAGGGAGACGCAAGAGGGAGGGGATATGGGGATATATGTACACATATAGCTGATTCACTTTGTTATACAGCAGAAACTAACAAACCATTGTAAAATAAATAAATAAATAAATAACCTCCAATAAAGATGTTAAATAAATAAGTTAAATAAATAAACCACTTGTGGTGATTTCTAGAGGGGGAGGGTTGGGGGATGGGTAAAACAGGTGAAGGGGATTAACAGGTACAAACTTCCAGTTTCAAAATAATTAAGTCATGGGGATATAATGTGCAGCATGGAGAATATAGTCAATAATATTGTAATAACTTTGTATGGTGACAGATGGTAACTAGACTTATCATGGTGACCATTTCGAAATGTATATAAATATCAAATCACTACAATCTACACCTGAAACTAATAAGATGTCGTATGTCAATTATACTTTAATAAAAAAAGCAGAGAAAAACCATACAGCTATGTTACAAGAAGCAGACGAGAGAGATTGGAAATGTTAACTACTTGTCTTTGAAAACAGATAAAAGGGAATTTGTCTTTTGTTTTCTTCATTACAGTCTTCATTTCTCAAAGCAGAAGTATTATTTTTATCATAAGAAATCATACCTTAAATATACCCCACCCCTCTCACACACACAGAAAAAAATAAAATAAAAGTAGCATCAAATGTATCAAAAATAATAGGAAGTGTGAGCCAGCCAGAATGGGGAAAAGTAGACTAACATCTAGGCTGCAGAAGGCATGCTGTGGCCTCCTGCTCTCTAGGCCTCATTCCCAGCTCCTGGATCCCTAAGCCTGAATACTTAAGGACCCCAGATTCTCCTAAGAGAAACAACAGAAAGGGGCCAAAAGAACACCTGAATGTATGTAATGGATATGACACAATCCTTTAAGTAACCGAGTAGGCTCTCTGTGTACTTCGGCATACCCTGCAAACTGAGAAACTGGAGGGGGTGATTCAGGCCTTTCCCCCAACTCTTCACGTCCAGTGGGACTTCTGGGCAAATTGTTAAAAGAATGGTCTAGGGGGCTTCCCTGGTGGCGCAGTGGTTGAGGGTCCGCCTGCCGATGCAGGGGACGCGGGTTCATGCCCCAGTCCGGGAGGATCCCACATGCCGCGGAGCGGCTGGGCCCGTGAGCCACGGCCGCTGGGCCTGCGTGTCCGGAGCCTGTGCTCCGCAACGGGAGAGGCCACAGCAGTGAGAGGCCCGCGTACAGCAAAAACAAAAAAAAGAATGGTCTAGGGACTTCCCTGGTGGTGCAGTGGTTAAGAATCCACCTGCCAATGCAGGGGACACGGGTTCGATCCCTGGTCTGGGAAGATCCCACATACCACAGAGCAACTAAGCCTGTGCGCCACAATGCTGAAGCCCGCGCACCTAGAGCCTGTGCTCTGCAACAAGAGACTCCACCACAATGAGAAGCCCGTGCACCACAACAAAGACCCAATGCAACCAAAAATAAATAAATAAATAAATTTATATTAAAAAAAAGAATGGTCTAGATGGTGGGACTCTCAACCTGACAATTTCAGCATAACCCACACTGTAACAAAGGAGTACAGAGAAAGGTCACTGCTACTTCCTCCACAACCCTCCCTGGACCTACCTCCTTAAAGGAGAACTGCTCTGTGAAGACCTCATAATGGCTATAAGCCTGGACGCCAGCTCCAAGGATACACAACACTTCACTGCTGGGGGGTTTCAAAAACTATTTGAGAGAAATGAGATAGAAAAGGTCAAGGGAGACTCTAGTAGCCAGGAGAAGATCAAATACAGTTTGAGAATCAGGTGAACTTCAAGACCTCTCAGGCAATCAAGGAGATGTCATTGTGTATTTCCGTTTCCACAGAGTGGGGAGGGAGGGAAGGAGCCTTCATTGGGTACCTAACATATGCCAGTGCTTAAGCCTCATGATCTCATTTAGCCCAGACAATTGACCCTATGAGCTAGATACTCCCATTGTTATCCTCCTCTCACAGATAAAGAAATTGAGGTCCAGAGAGGTTAAGTAACTTGCTCAGGGCCCTATGACTACTGAATGGCACAGTGAGGCTCTAACACCACATCTTTCATTCTCCAAAGCCCACTTGCTTTCTGCTGTGCTACCCTACCTCAGGGGCGTGATAAGCCACACCTACTTCTGAGAGCTGTTAGTTGCTTCTGGAATCTATGAATCCTTGCGAGCCTAGGTTCTCAGCTATATTTGCTGTGCCCACTCTCTGTTGATCCTGACTCAGCCTCCGTCCTCCTTTAAAGAGGGATGTAGAGATGGCATTTGTGGCACCTGCTAAGGGTGTTATGTGTGTCTTTATTTGTGAGTGAGGTTCTCTGATCAACTCTCCAGTAAAGTCTTTCTGACCACCCTGATAGATTTCACCACTTCATAGCACTTGTTTGTTTACAAATTTATTTTCCTGTACTGGTATGTAAGCCCCAGGAAAACACAGACAGTCTTATTTGCACAGAATTGGCACATATCTACCATTACCTATGAGAAACAGAGCAGGGTTTCTTGACCTCAGCACTACTGATATTTGGGCTGGATAATTCTTTGTTGGCAGGTGGGTGGGCTGTCTTGTGCATTATAGGATGTTGAGAAGCATCCCTGGTCTCTGTCCATTAGCACCCCCTATGTCCTCAGTTGCGACAACCAAAACTGTCTCCAGACATTGCTAATTGTCTCTGGGGCAGCTGGCCAAATCGTTTTCAGTTAAGAACAACTGGCATTGAGGAATGACAACACTTGCTCCTCAAACCATCCATATTAAATAAGACCATCTTCTGCCTTTCCTCTATTTCATTTAATAAAAATTGAGCTCCTTGGGGCTGCTCTTTCTTACAATGCTAATTTTTGAGATTCTGGAGTGCAACCTTAAAAATGAAAGTATTCTTAATTATTAATCACTTGCAAAAAGGAGTCTCAAATATTGGCAGGTGATTAGAGATGATGTCTCCTGTAGCTGCAGGAGAGATAGCATTTTGTGCCGTCAACTATAGTTCAAAGAACCTTGATTTGAAAAGTTTTCAAAATGACAATATCCACAAGACTAGTAATCTTATGCTTATGTAATTTTTCCTTAACTAAATTTTTTTTTCTGTTCTCAGTTAATATGAATCTATTCTTGGAAGTACACGTGGGCTTCAGAAATTGTTGCAGTATCCTGTAAAGTAACCTTTAACCTCTGATAGAAGAATTAACCTGGTTGACCATCAGAATCAACCAGATACCATAAAAAACCAAAACACCTAGTTTCTTAGGCCCTACCCTCAGCGATTTCAATTCAGTGGTTTTGGGAATCTGAATTTAAAAAAAAAAATTCCCCAGATGCTGCTGCTGCTGCGTAGCCTGGGTTGGAAACTACTGATCCGGGACGAGAAGACCCACAGCTACCTGGGTTGTCTGACTACAGGAAACCCTAGACTCCATTTCCTTCTGCACAAAATGAGGCCAGTAATACTTGCTCTGCCTTCCTCCCAGAAATCCAAAAATAAATCAAACAATGGTTTGGAAATTATTTTGGAAAAGATCAAAGTCCTTTTCAAATGTAGGGCAGTATGGTTAGAGTCCCTCTGTTCCTAAGTTACCAGGGAACATACCTCAGAGTCCCTTGATCATTTCAATCTGAACTGGGTCTGCATATAATTTTTCAAAGCCAGTTCATCAAGCTGCACACTGTAGTCTACTCCCTTCCTATGTAATTACCAGATTTATCCCCACAGTCTTCCCTCCCCATCATGTGTTTACAAGACCTTAACACACTCACAATTTGAACACCTGGTCTTTGCTCCTCCAACCCTCCGATAGACCCTACATTTCCTTTATGCTCAGGCCTCATAAACCGGCATTCCCAGACCTTTAATGTGAAAGATTCCAGCCTTTAACTGTTCCTACAGATACCTCGTCTTCTTAACCCTAGCCTCTAAAAATACTGTTCTTCTTGTAGGATGCCCTTGTAGGATGCTTAGAAATATCATCACCTCTATCACTTGCTTTTCCTTCTGCCTGGAGAGCTCCTCCCCTCTTCCTGTTTCACTCACTCACTTCTTTTTCAGTCTTTACTCAAATATCACCTTCCCAGTGAGGTCTTTCCTCGATAATTTAAAATATCACCCCTTCCCAATGCTCTCAATTCTGCTTTATTTTCATCCTTCTAGCTGGTGGTGGGGGTGGGCGTGTTATTTTTTTAAAGCAAGTCCTAGCCTATTAGTAAACTCAAAAGGGGTTTGCTGTTGGTTAATTATTTTTTTTAGCAAATCATACTATGTATTTTACTTTTAATTTTATTTATTGTCTCACCTCCCCTCTGCATGTAACTCTCTGTTTCGTGCACTACCACATCTCTGACATTTAGAACAGTGCCTGATATGTGGTAGGATCTCAGTCAATACTTGCTGAATGGATACATCTGTGTGGCTTGGATCTGTTTATCTCCTCCTCTGCTTCTTATGCAGTACTGACTCTAGCCTATGGGGCAACCACACTGATTTGCCAGGAGCAGTGTGGTAGAGGGGAAAGAAAGCAGTCCTGGGAGTCAGAGAGGTCAAGTTTTAAATTCTTGCTCTGCCACTTGTTAGCTGTGTGACCCTGATCAACTCACACAACCTCTCTGAGCCATATTCCTTATACCTGGCAAATGGAGATAATCATATCTACTTTGCAAGGTTGGTGTGAAGATCAGGAATAGCACATGTGAGGTACCTGGAATCTTGGGCTCATTAAATGGTAGCCAATCATTTCGTGAATCACTGTGCTCAGCTGACATCCCATATTTGGCATATGAAGTTCCAGCTATGTCCAAAGAAGTTCCAAATGAGTTCCTCACTTCTACCTTACACATTCAAACTTGAGACACTCAATCCCACCCACCAGCTCAGCACAGCCAGGCACTAATCTCACCTTGGTGGCGATGGCAGACACTGCAGCTGTTCTCTTTGCAGTTATGATATTTCCATCCATGACCTTGGAGGAAAGGAGAGACAGTGAACAAGGGGCACCCCTATCCACCACTTAAGCAGAGAGAAGACGCTCTAAAAGCGTTAGCCCTAGGAAGCATCATAATATTCTATAAAGAGAATGCTTTGCCTGGATACAATCCCTCCACTTATAAGAAATACAACTTTGAAAAAATATCTTAATCTTTAAGCACCAGTTTCCTACCTGTAAAAATAAAGATAATGGCAACCACTCAGAGGGTTTTTGTGAAGATTAAATGCACTGGCATACGTGAAAACATCTAGCATATGGCGAGCCCTCAAGAATTGCCCATTTGCTTTACTTGCCCTGGGATTCTCAAAACATCAAATGAAGGAGAAACTTCAGGAATAAGAGTAAGTCACTTGACATCTGTGCAAGGGCCCTGAAACTCTATCTCAGTGGCTCGCAACTCCTCCTGCACATGTGGGGAGGTTTGTGAAGATACAGATGCCCAGACATGACCCTTAGGTTGACTGAATCTGAACACTAGGGATGGGACCCAGACACTGTTGTTTTTAAAAGCTCCCCAGGTGATTCTGAATTACGCCTTGCCAGTAATAACTCCCATCCTTTGCACTGTTCTCTGTTTATATTAATCATCTCAATTGGTCCTCGCCAAGTAGTATCAGTATTCTCATGTTATGGACAAGGAAGTGAGTTGCTTGGCTACTGATCGGATTCAGGAAGAATCTCAGGCCTTGTCATTTAGTTCCAAAGCCTGAGGTGGTCCCGGTTTCCTGGGGAAGCACTGTTGGTAGGCAGTATGGATGCCATTTCCATTGGATGAGCAGAGACTGGGAAGAGCTACAGACTCTTTTCAGGGGAGTAATAAATGGGCAGCTTCCTTGGGGAACCAGAAATTCTGAGAAGGAGAGTCTAAGGATCCAGGGGTGGTTTGGATTAAGGAGTCTGTCCCTGATGAGGACTCAACCGGCTGGCCTCAGAGCCAGGCTGGAGGGCAAAAAGCACTTTCACTAACCGGTTGTGTGACCTCAAGCAAAGTGACTCTAATGCTCTGAGCCTCAGGAACCTCAAAAGAAAGCGGGTGGGGAGGTGAGGGTGTAATAAAAACTCCCACAGAGGAGTGTTGTCAGAATTGAATGAGACCAATTTCTCCTGCCTGGTACATGATAAGTGCTCAGTCAACAGCAGTGAGAAAGGCAGTAGAGAGCATAGTCTTAAGACAGTATAGGCCTTGGACTTACACAGAGTAGGTGTGAAGTCCATCCATGCCACTATGAGCTATGGAAATTTTGGTAAGTTTGGCATAGCTGCTCTATGACTCAGTTTTCTCATCTGCAAAATGGAGGTAATAAATTTACTTACCTCACAGAGTGGTTCTAAGTATTAAGAGAATTAACACATACAAAGTATTCAGAACAGTGCCTGACGCACACAAGGGGCTTAATACATTTGGACTACTACTATTTTTTGATATTACCATTAAATGTTAAAACAGGTCATTGTGTACCCCTTAGAAAAGAACTCCCAGGTATTAGAGAGCACCCCTAGTCTGTAACTCACGTAACTCCACATTGCAGAGATTCACTAAAGAAACGTTTCCTTGGCTACTGGGTTTGTGCAAGCTGTATATCTGGAGTAACCGGTAGAGGACAAGAACATTACAAGAATGACGAGATTATTCCTTCCACACTGTCACACGCTTAAAGCAGCAGTGGGCTCTGCTGCTGGGTTATGCATCCTTAGGCAGTCTGGAATCAGATACACAGTCACAGATAACCTTCACTGTCACTGGCATCCAGTCACTCAGAGAGGGTCATGGGTGGTCACACTCAAAACTCCCCCTGGTCGACAGAGAACTAACTTCTGAGCCTTGCTCTGTGCACAGGGGCCCTGACCCACCCCTGGCCAGGGAGTTGCTCACCGCCAGAAGGGAGCCATCGCTCGGCTGGAAGAGTAGCACAGTGGCCTGATGGGAGGGGACAGTGGAGGTGGTGCTGTGGCCCTCATAGAAGGTGACCAACTTGGTGGTCAGGGCGTCCTCTGCTGCACTGTAGGCGGGCATGACCCCCAGGAAACTACAAGAAGAGAGGGAGCAGCTTCAACCCCTTCCTATCAATGCTGAGGTATCCTATCAAGTCCTCATGTCCCTTCCTTTCTCTTTCCTCGCTCAATGCCCTACTGGCCTTCTCCCTCGCCCCCCACCCCCACCCCCATCCGTCTGCCATTCCCTTTGGCAGTATGCTGAGTACGTTCAAGAATCCGGCTCTGGATGAGAAAAGTCACCCCAGTTCTGCCACTTACTAGCTGCGTAACCCTGGGTACTTCACTTCACCTCTCTGAGTCTCGGTTTTCCCATCAGTAAATGTTGCATCAATACCTACCTATATATGGAGTGTGTTGAATTGAACAAGGTAATTCCTGTAAAGCGCCCACTTGACACAGTGGGTTGCAAAAATCAGGTGGGAGCTGTTATTAGCAGTGGTTAGGTAAGCCCTCCCTTCCTTCCTCCCGCTGCTTCCATTCTCACCCCTCCTCTTCCTCCTTTCCAGTTTCTCCAGACCCTGGCCCGGCCTTCCTCACTCACCCACTGTGTTTGGCCACGGGCACCACGGTGCGCACCGGCTGCATGACCCCTCCTTCGGGGCCGCTGGAGAAGTTGGCCAGAGCCGCCTCCAGAGGCGGGATGAGTAGGCTAGAGCTGCGGAGGTGGTCCTGCACATCTGCCGCGCTCAGGAACGCTGGCACAGAGCTCATGTCGCCGCGGGCCTTCTACCTCCGCGAGCTCAAGGGGATCCGCGCTTCCAGCGCTGTGCCCTATGCGAGAGCGCCCAGGGCGCGCTGCCGCCTACAGGTCACCGCCCAGCTCCGGGGGCGGAGCAAAGCTGGTTTCCTCCAACCCCCATCCGCAGGGGTGGGCGAGCTGGGTCCGCTCCAGACACAGGTTCCCCGAGATTGGAGTTGACGCGGCGGGCTGGCTGGGAGTTAGTATTCTTGGCTCCACTTTCTCAATTCCTGTAGTTAGCTGTAGTCACATTCCTTGCAAAACATGTTAGTTTGGCGCCCTACCTTCTTCCCTCCCCCCAACGCCTCTATTTGCTGTCTAGGTCCTGCTGCCTGGGAAAGAGGAGACAGAGGGAGATGGGGGCAAACAATGATGGGCTCCCTTATTTCTTAAATTATTGCCTGCTTTTTAGGAGCTCTTAGATGAAAGGAGATAGAAGGTTATTAAAAAACATTTTCCTTTCAATTCTGTCCCCATCTGGAGTCCCTTATCCCAACCTCGCTCCCACCCCTACCCCATCCCCACCCCCAGATCCCGGGCTGTTGACCGCTTCGAGTGCACAGTATTCTCCTGGGCTAATTAATTGAACTAACCTTCACCTTTAGAAAAGAGGGAAGTTCCCAGGACAAGATATAATGGCCTTAGTCACAAATCGCCAAATGCATAAGATGTCATGTCAGCAGAGGAGTTGGGATCTGCCCTTGAAGTGAGACTCCAGAACTCTACTCCTAGCCATTAGGCTACATTGGCAGAAAGGGTGTAAGAGGGCATTTCGGGCCAGGTTAAACCCAGGGGTGGAAGGAATGTTGTCTCCTCCTTGAGGACAGAGTTGGACTGGAACCAGGGACTGATATCTAGGAGCACCAAGACGTAAAACTGGGATGCTTCTTGAAGTCAAGCAGCTAAGAGGGTGATTCTTTGGAAGGGAATTACATGGTTAAAGAGATTAAACATTTAGATAGAAGGGTCTTGTACCAATGCAGAGGGTGAAACAAAGGAGCAAGAGTGTAGCCTGGGAGACAGGTCAGGAGACTCCAGTGCGTAAGTTGTGCTCCCCTGATATTTTCACTGGGAGCTACATAGGGCACTTCTTAGGAAATGGTCACATCATAATGAAAGACAGTGTAGTAAGTGTCAAAATACGTACCAATGAAATAATAAATCACATGTAATGTACTTAGCACAGTGCTTGGCACAGAGTAGCCACATAATAAATGAAAACCTCTTGTATCATCAAAACACAGAGAAGATGTGGCGGTGGTTGGAAAAGCTTATTTCAATTACACAAATTTGTTTCTTCAGTTCACCATCCTTAGAAATGCAGGCCCAGGGCTGCTGGGATTACGGAAGTGTTTACGGCTCATTATTTGTGTTGTTATAATTATTATGATGTAACAATTACTGGGTTTAAAAAATGACAGAGGTATAAAGAAAACAGCAGTGTGTCTCATTATTCTTGAGGGAAAAAAAGCAAAACCAAATACTCACCAACTAAAAGAGAAATGAAATAGGAAAGCCAGATGGTTTTTTGTTTGTTTCCATTGTGTATTTAAAAATTGAGCCCTGGTCAAGTAGAAAGCTTTTGTATTTGTTTCTAGCAAATCCTGTAGGAACAGGACTAGTCTGTAAATCACCTCAAATCGTGTTCTTTATAAAGCTTTGCGTACCATCACCCAGTCCCTCACTAAAGTAGCGCTGGGAAAATTGGTCTTGATTGAATTAATTCTGTTGGGACTGGAGACCCAGGGAACTAACTGGTCCCAAGTAACCAGAGCCTTTCCAAAATGAAAGTTATGCAATATGCAATATCTGATTAGGGTCAGAAGTTGTACAACCTGGGCAGGTAGAAGGGAATTCTTAGGTGATCACATATGCTATGAGTCCAACTGCCATGTTCTGTTGAAGCTCTAATACCTCCTTGAGATCTTTTATTATTTACTTTAAATATATTGTGTTAAAATTTTTACTACTCTTTTTAGCTTCACTAGGAGCAAAATGAGCCTGCTATTGTAGTTTAATATGCTATTTCAATCATTTTGAATTTGCATCAAAATAAATGTATGATTATTCAAAAGACAGTAGGTCTGTGAGTCACCTCAAATCATCTTCCTCATATGGCTTTGGGTGATATCACCCAGGTCCTCAGCAAAGTTTTAGCTGCCAAACATGGTGGTCTGGTTTTAGCTCAAGGGTCTGGAAAGAAGTCGTCATAAAAGGGGAGGGCAGCCTTCTTCCTCCTTCCCAGCCTGGTGGTAGCAGCAGTGGTTCTGGGGAGGCTGGTAGGAATTCCAGGGGAGCAGCACAGGTCTGGTGGCCAGCTGAAGATCAATGATCTAGAATATAGGTTAGAAGCTGTTTTGCACTGTGGACTGACAGCAGATTAACCAGTGTACAACAAACATTGGCCCAAATTGTCCAGAGGGAAGGGGGTTGCTGGTGCTACACCACTTGGCTGGGCTATGGAGTTAGCATACTTTTGTATAACATGTAAATAAATACCTTTCTAGGCTTAGTTTACAAGGAGCTTCCATGGAAATTATCATATTGTTTTTTTTAACTCATTGATGTGATACATTGTACGAGCAGATATCCTAACATCTCAATTTGTTTCTAAGGTTTTTATTGGAGTTCTAATGCTTTGGAGATGAAATCCCCAAGTCATTTCCAGGTAGAGGATTAGGAACTTTGTACTTTGTGATTCCCAAGTAAAGGCTCTCTGCTCAGCCAGTTTGGATTTGAATCCTAGTTCTGCCACTGTACATGCTGGATGACCTTAAACAAGAGATTTAACCACTCTGATCCTGTTTCCTGCACTGTAAAATCAGATAGTATTAGTAATATTAGGACCAACCTCCCAGAGTTGTGGTGAGGCATAAATGAAATCATTTTGTGAAGTGTTTAGCTGGTAGGTGTTTAATGAGTATTATATTATATAAGTATTATTGATGCTTTTTAGTTTATATTATTAAAATAATGAAACTACTATTAGCAGTAATGACACGCCTAGAGGGTTTACAGGCCCCTGTGCCTGCACCTCTGGAAGTTCCTTGCTAAGCCTCCGTAGACTTTGGGGAGAAGGTGGCCACTTGCACTTCCCTACCCTTCCGTACTGCCACTACCACACTAAAGCTGACAGTAGGGCAGGGCTGTCACTAGGGTAAGCCAAGCACAGTGACTTAAGTACTCACTTCCAGCGCAAAATTTGGGGACATACTCAGAACTCAAGATACTCAGTACTGAAGATTTTTTTTTTTTTTGCGATACGCGGGCCTCTCACTGCTGTGGCCTCTCCCGTTGCGGAGCACAGGCTCCGGACGCGCAGGCTCAGCGGCCATGGCTCATGGGCCCAGCCGCTCCGCGGCATGTGGGATCTTCCCGGACCAGGCACGAACCCGTGTCCCCTGCATCGGCAGGCGGACTCTCAACCACTGCGCCACCAAGGAAGCCCCTAAAAAAAATTTTTTTAATGTAATATTGAAAAAAAAAACACTAAAAAAATTCCATGATAACGAAACTACCAACATTTTAAATAAATCTAGGATCAGGATTACTGATTTTTCCTTTTGTTTTAGCCTCCCATATAGCACCTCATGGTACTTTTAAGCTTTTTATTTTGAAAAAATTTCTAAATGTCATATTAAAGTATTTATCTTGCTTATTGAGTTGGTTTCCTCTTAAACAGGCAAGCAAGGCATCCTGGTTACTGGCCCCTACATTACTAATAAGTTTATTAATATTCTTCCTATTAAGTCATTACTACTAATAGTAGTTTCATTATTTTAATAATGTCAAGGCAAGCGTCTCACTCCTCTCACTCCTAGTCTGTCTTCGGGAAGTGGGGGACTGTGTGGTGGGCCAGGAAGAGCAAGTGGTAAAATATTTGGGAAACCTGAGACAGGTGGGTTGGGCGAGCCAGGAGCCGGCAGGCTGCCAGGAAGGTAGGGGCTCCACGGTCCGTGGGCGGGAAAGGGGCCGAGGCAGCGCTTGCTGGGTCCTCCCGCCCGCCTGGTACGGGGTCGGGCCTCGCCTTTGGGGGGGTCCGTGCGGGGAAGAGGCTGCAAACCTGTCCGCGGGGCCGCCGGCGGGGCGCTCGGGTAAAGCGTTGGAAGGAGGTACCGCGCTCGGTCGACTGGCGCCCCTCAACGGCGGGGCGGAAGCAGTTACCAAGGCCTCGGCCGCGAGTGTACGGACCTCCTCGCCCTTCCTCCTCCTCCCTAAGCCCTCCAAATCGGGATGCTCCGCCTACCGCCCCCCCCCCCGTCCTCCTTCCAGCCCAAGAGCGCGCTTCCTTTCCTCCCCCCGCCCCAACTCCCTACAAACACGCAAAAACCCACTAGGGACTTAGAGTTAATTTTTAACTGTTTTTATTTTGGTTGTAACAGTGATTAGAAGGAAGGTTTTGGGAGGTTCAGTCAGCTTTAATTTTAATTTGACTTTAGACAAATGAGTTGACCTCTGAATCTCAGCTATTATGTAGGAATATCATTTTACCCATCCCATAGGATTTTTCTTTTTTAAAAAAAATTGAGGTAAAGTTCACCATTTTAAAGTATTAGAATTCAGTGGCTTTTATTACATTCACAATGCTGTGAAACTGTCACCACTCATTCCAGAACATTTTAATCTTCTCTAAGATAAACCCTGTACTCATGAGCAGTCATTCATCATTCCCCGTATTTCCACCCACTGGCAACCACAAATCGGCTTTCTGTCTGTATGGATTTGCCAATTCTGGGCATTTCTTATGTGGATGGAAATAATCAATAAGCCAATTAGAGCCAAATTGAGGATGATCGTCCGGGAGACGGTCTCCCAGATAACTCTGAGGAACTGCTCCAGAGAAGCATGATTTTCCGCATAGTTTTATATCTCATCAGAACAAAGAACACCAAACAAGTCAGGAATACATTCCTTCAAGATTTCACAAAAACAAAAAAAACAGATCAGCATGTATACAGTGAGTCAGTATGGCCTTGGCACCTGGGAAGGGAGTCTTATCGAAGAAGTATGTAGCACTGACATCCCAGGAAGGGAGGCGTTTAATCTTTATTTTTTAAAAGGACATTCTTTACTTCAGGTACCCTTTTCTTTAATGATTAAAGCAGATGTACAATGTATGTTTGATAGGCTACAAACAGGCTGTTTTAGCTAGCATAAAATTCAAGTTAAATCCTGTATAAGCTAGAATGACTGCCTCATAACTCAATATGTGAAAATTTCTTCCATCACATTTATATATAGAATCATTATAATATATGGTCTTTTGTGTTTGGCTTCTTCCACTTAGCATATTTTCAAGATTCATGAGTGTTGTGCCATGTATTACATTTTGGATAACACCACATTTTGTTCATCCATTCTCATGGACTTTCGGGTTGTTTCCACTTTTTGGGTATTATGAATAATGCTACTGTGTACAAGTTTTTGTGTTGACATATGCTTTCCATTCCTAGAAACCTAGGAATGGAATTGCAAGGTCATATTGTTACCAAGCCCAAGCTCCTTCTGCTCATCGCACAACAGGCCAATAAATCGGGAGAGGAGTTATTGCAACAAGGAATAACGATTTTAATGGGAAAGCTAGCAGACCGAGAATACGGCAGACTAGCGTCTCAAAAATCCACCTTACCTCAGTCCGAATTCGGGCTCCTTTTATATACCAGAGGGGGGAGGGGGCGGGGCCACTGTGGCACCGACCAATGGCTGAGCGAGGCTGCTGCAGCTCGCGCCTGCCTCTCAGGTCTCACACCCTGAGTAGAGAGGTGCGACCCCAGAAAGCCGCCAGGTCTGAAGAAGTACCAGGTTGCTCCAGCAACGTCGTCCTCCAGGTCTAGGTGAAGCGAGGCGCAGAAGCCGCTGAGACCCCGGTGGCCACGTGGAGGCTGTTGACACACCCTTTCCTGGGATCGCTGTCTGAGGCGGCGGGCCCCCTGGGCTCAACCCGCGGCTGGCCTCACCGGTCAGTTCATGACTGATGACGTGGCCTGGGAGCGGGTGTCCCCAGGGCGGAGCTCCCGCCCGCCTGCCCGCTTGCGCAGTGGGTGGCCGGCAGGTGCGGGACCAGGCCGGTGGGCTAGGCCCAGCCGGAGCGCGGAGAGGAGCAGCGGAGCAGCCCCTGCCCCAACCGCGCAGCCGCCGGCGCCAGAGAGGGAGGAGGAGAGGGCCCGTCACAGTTTGGGTTCGGGCTGGGGAGGCCGCTATTACAATATGGTAATTATATGATTAACTTTTTGAGGAATGGCCAAACTTTACCACAGCTGCTATATACCACGTTACAGCCCCACTAGCCGTGTGTGAGGGTTCCAGTTTTCTACATTCTTGCCAACACTTACTTTCTGTTTAAAAAATTAAAATGTTTTTAAAATTATAGCCCTCTTAGTGGGTAAATGGTTTCTCATTGTGGTTTTGGTTTAAATTTCCCTAACAGCTATGTTGAGCATCTTTTCATGTGCTTGTTGGCCATTTGTATAATTTCTTTGGAGAAATGTCTATAGATCCTTTTGCCCTTTATTTTGTTGGTTTGTCATTTTGTTGTTGAGTTGTAAGAGTTCTTTGTTCGTTCATAACGTGAAATCCTTATCAGACATATGATTTGAAAATGTTTTCCATTCTATGACTTCTCTTTTCACATTTTTGTCCTTTGATGCTCAAAAGTTTTGATTCTGATGAAGCCCAATTAATGTATATTTTCTTCTGGTGTCATATCTAAGAATGCATTGCTGAATCCAGGTTATGAAGATTTACCTATGTTTTCTTTTAAGAGTTTATTGTTTTAGCTGTTACTTTTGGGTGTTTGATCCATTTTAAATTAATTTTTGTATATATTGTGAGGTAAGAGTCCAACTTTATTCTTTTGCATGTGTCTGTTACCAGGCCCTCTCCAGATTCTTGGACAGCAATACCATAGAAATGAATTTCACTCCCACAAGGCTCTTAGGTAAGCAAAGCTTTTTATTAAAAGGATAGTTTGTGCACAGGGGAGAAGGCAGAAAAGAGTGCCAACTCCCCAAGGACTTTCAGGGAACAGGTTTTAAAGCGAGTGTGAGGGAGGGGGCAGCAGGTGCCCGATCAGCTTGCGCTCGATTCTCAGATTGGTTGGCATCAAGATGAAGTTTCAAGAATCATCAACCGTCAACTGGTGTGGGGGTCTATGCACTTGCGGTCAGCAGTTTTCATCTGGTGGGGATCTGCCTCCTGCAAAAACAACTTGGGAATGTCTGCCACGCCTTTATCTATATCTTTCAGGGAACTGGAAAGCTTTAGGCACTTTGTTTTAAGGGATCTGTGAAGCCTGCTTGCGCAAGGTCTTTCCCTGGGTCCTTTTCAAAAATGGCTGTACTCTTGTCTTCCAGTCTCACACCTATTTAGTTGTTTAAACACTGTTTGTTCAAAAGACTGTTATTTATTGTTGAAAATCAATTGACCATAGATGTACGGGCTTATTTTTGGATTCTCAATTCTATTTCATTAGATTAAGATATATCTATGCTTCTGCCAGTACCAAACTGCTTTGATTATTGTCACTTTTGTAGAAAGTATTGAAATCAGGAAGTGTGAGACCTCAAACTTTGTTCTTCTTTTTAAAGAAATTTTTGGCTATCCAGGGCTCCCTGCAATTCTATATGAATTTTAGGATCAGTGTGTGCATTTCTGCAAAAAAGGCAGCTGGGAATTGACTGACTGTAGATCAATTTCGGGAATACTGCAATGCTAACAATATTGAATTTTTCATGAACATGGGCTGTCTTCATTTATTTAGGTGTTCTTTTTTTTTTTTTTTTTTTTTTAATTTATTTATTTTTGGCTGTGTTGGGTCTTCGTTTCTGTGTGAGGGCTTTCTCCAGTTGCGGAGAGCGGGGGCCATTCTTCATCGCCATGCGCAGGCCTCTTACTGTCGTGGCCTCTCTTGTTGCAGACCACAGGCTCCAGACGCGCAGGCTCAGTAGTTGTGGCTCACGGGCCTAGTTGCTCCGTGGCATGTGGGATCTTCCCAGACCAGGGCTCGAACCCGTGTTCTTTGCATTAGCAGGCGGATTCTCAACCACTGCGCCACCAGGGAAGCCCTATTTAGGTGTTCTTTAATTTCTCTTCCCCCAGTTTTATTGAGGTATAATTGACAAATAAAATTGTACTATATTTAAAGTGTACAACATGATGATTTGATATATGTATACCTTGTGAAAGAATTCCCACATTCAAGTTCATTAGCATATCAATCACTTCACAAAGTTGCCCCCTCTCCTTTTTTTGGTAAGAACACTTACAATTTACTCTCTTAGCAAATTGCAATTATACAATACAGTATTATCAACTATAGTCACCGTGTTTTACATTAGACCCTCAGAACTTATTCATCTTATAACTGAAAGTTTGTACTTTTTTGCCAACCTCTCTCCATCTCCCTCACCCCTTAGCCATGGCAACCTAGAGATTACATTTAATCTATAGATGACTTTGGGCAGTAGGAACATTTTAACAATAACTCTTCTGATCCATGAACATGGGATAGCTTTCCATTTATTTGTGTATTCAATTTCTTTCATTAATATCTTGTTTTCAGTGAATACATCTTTCACTTCTTTAAATTTACTCCTTAAGTATTTTATTATTTTTGATGCTTTTGTGAATGGGATTGTTTTTTGTCTCCTTGTTGAACCTGTCGTTTTGTTCTTGTATTGTCTTCCTGATTTCATTAAATTGTTTATGTGTTCTCTTGAGCTCTCTGAACATCTTTTGAATAATTATTTTGAATCCTTTGCCAGGCAATTAAACTATCTCCATTTGTTTGGGGTCAGTTACTGGAAGTTTGCTATGTTCCTTTGGAGGTGTCATGTTTCCCCAATTCTTTGTGACCCTGGTAGTCTTGTGTAGGTGTCTGCACAACGGAAGAAATAGTCACCTCTTCCAGACTTTATGGACTGACTCTGGTAATCAAAGACCTTCTGTGGGTGGGAGCATGCTGGAATCTGTTGTGACTCTGTATCTAGTGGCGCAGGCTGCCAAGGGCAGGGGCATGTGGCAGCTCTGGGTCCAGGGTGGGGGGTGGGGGCATGATGTCTCTCTCGGTCAGGCCACAGGGGTCCACAGCATTGACAACTATGTGGTCCTTGGTGAGCATAGTGGGGTATCTGCAATGGCTACAAGGGCTATTGGGGTCCTTGTGGTGCCTCCAGGTCCAGAGGCTACACACAAGGGCAGGCAGCAGTGGCATGGAGCTGGTGGTGGTGTGTACATACCACCAACTGGTGCCTAAGTAATGGCAGAGGCTGGTTGCGGATACACACACAGTGGTAGGGGCCAGGGCCAGGAACAAGGGCCAGGGCCACGTGAGGGTACACAGGCAGCTTCAGAGGCCCTGGATGTTGGTGTATGTACATTCTGTGCCTGCAGGATCTCACATCAGACATGCACAGCAATGGAGGCTTAATGGGGATCTAGCTGGCTGGGTGCAGGTGCACAGTTTATGGGGACAGCTGCAGGTGAGCCTAGTGGTGCAGGCCAGTGACAGGAGATAAGGCCAGAGCTGAGCCCTCAGGCAGCTGTGGGGGCCCCAGCTGTCAGTGTGCAATTCCATGGCAGCAGGATATTGCTACAGGTATGCACACTGCCTTAGAGGCTGGTGATGGGAATCTACTATTAATGTATTGCTGTCTACTTCTCCCTTCAGTTCTTTAAATATTTGCTTTATATAGGTGCTCTGAGGTAGGGTACATAAATATTTATAAATGTTGTATCCTCTTAGTTAATTGATCCCTTTATCATTTTTTTTTTTGAATTTTGTTTTTTTTTTATACACCAGGTTCTTATTAGCTATCTATTTTATACTTATTAGTGTATATATGTCAATCCCAATCTCCCAGTTCATCCCACCACCACCCCTCCCCTGCTTTCCCCCCTTGGTGTCCATACGTTCGTTCTCTACATCTGTGTCTCTATTTCTGCCTTGCAAACCGGTTCATCTGTACCATTTTTCTAGATTTCACATATACGCGTTAATATACTTCCTCCCAGAGGAAGTAGCATTTAACTTAAGATCTAAAGTCTTGAGAGTCTGTCAGGCAAAGAGTGAGGGAAGAGAGCTCCAGGCTGAGGGAACAGCATGTGCAAAGGCTTGGAGAAGCAAAGGAGCCTGGCAGATTTGAGGAACTGAGAGGCCAGTGTGGTTGGAACTCAGAGGTGGAGTGGGGGGCAGGGTGTGATGCAAGACAAGGCTGGTGAGGTCCACAGGGACAGACCAGCAGGGCCTTCCCAGCCACGTTAAGGGCAAGTTAATGATTCTGGGCACAGCTTGGCCTCCAATGCCATCCCACACCACCTTTCATCTGCTCTTCTGGGTCAAGCCCTCTGACCCCAGAATTGCTCTCTACCCATGACTTTCCCTCCAGTCAAGAATTTTCTCAACCATTGCAAGTGTCTCTTGTCATCACTTCCCAAGAAATTCAATTCCTGGGGGACCAAATTCTGGCTCTCCCAGGAAGCATTTGTCAAGGTCTCAGGTACCATCAGGTAGCCCACGTTATGTTGGAATATTTACTAAGTGGAAGAGTGAGTGTTCTTATCCCCATTTTATAGCTAACGAAACTGAGGTTTGGAGAGATAAAGCACACACAGTTATCTCTACACTCTTTTTTTTAATTATTTTTTATATTTTGCGGTACGCAGGCCTCTCACTGTTGTGGCCTCTCCCATTGCGGAACACAGGCTCTGGACGTGCAGGCTCAGCGGCCGTGGCTCACGGGCCCAGCCGCTCCGCGGCATGTGGGATCTTCCCAGACCGGGGCACGAACCCGTGTCCCCTGCATCGGCAGGTGGACTCTCAAGCACTGCGCCACCAGGGAAGCCCTCTACACTCTTTTGACACCTCATTTCTCCCCAGTATTCCCCAGAATTTGGGAAGCTACATGGTCTGGCTGTTAGGATTCTATGACTCTGATTCTATGACATGTCAGAGAGGATGCTAAGGTTTAGGGAAACATGGAGATTTCAGGGTTCTAAAATTCCACAGTTCTAAGCCTTAGCGCTCCAATAAACCAGGTTCCTGATGTGTGCTAGCTAGTCCAAGCCTGGAGAGGCAGGCACCACCCACGAGCCCTTTTCCACCCGGTCTCCTGGGTCCCACCTCACAGACCAGCCAAAGGATGCGATCTGGGCACCCCCCGATAGCCAGGAGAGGATGGGAAGGAACGGGATAGTCGGGAGCCTTACACCCTAGGGCAATGTTCTGGGGCAGAGGCCGGAGTTGAGAGAAGGCGGAGAGTTCCAGGTCCCGCCGCAGAGCAGACCTCCTGCTTGGCAGACAGCCCAAGTGAGCTACAGTGGGGGACCCCGGGAGCCATGGGGTGCACGCGTGATGCCATCCTGGATGCGCTGGAGAACCTGACTGCAGAGGAGTTCAAGAAGTTCAAGACGAAGCTGCTTTCAGTGCCGCCGCATGAAGGCTACGGACGCATCCCGCGGGGGACGCTGCTACCCACGGATGCTGTGGACCTCACCGACAAGCTCGTCAGCCACTATCTGGAGGCGTACGGTGCCAACCTCACGGCGCTCGTGCTTCGTGACCTGGGCATGCAGGAGACCTGGGGCAAGGGGGAGCTCACCTCCTCCACCCTCCGCGCAGAGGTGCAGACCAGTATGCCCTCATCTGTACCCTCCTTCCAACCCGAACATTTGCCTCTCCCCGCGCTTTCGCTTCCTGTTCCTCCTACCCTTTAATAAAAGCTTCTCCTGCTGGGGAGGCTTGGTACTGACCTTGGCTTCCGGACCAGGAGATCCCTGACCCCAGAAAGACTTGGAGACACCACTTAACATTTTCTTACAGGCCCTGGAACCGTGCCAACCGAGATGAAGGCCCCTCGCCAGACAGCACCGAGTAAAGGCTTCAACACCCAACCTCACCTACCTGGGCACCTCACCAGCCCCGCCCCACTGCACCCCTGCACAGCCTAAATCTGTTGTCCCAAGGCCAAGAGCACCCAGAGAGCGCAAAGCTAGGCCAACCCTCCCCACCCACCTACTCACACACCTCCAGGGCCCGAGCCTGGTTGGGAGGAGAAAGGGAGACAAAGTTAAACCCATCCCACTATATGTAGAGTCCCGGTGGCATGCCCACCTTGAGCCCCACCGCTTAGGGTTGCATTCAGGGCAATTTCTGAAGAAAGCCTAGTGTTCAAGAGGGACAGGCTCCAGCACCCACCCTGGTCCCAGCTCATCCCCTCTCCTCCCTCCCGCCCCAGCACTGCACTTTGTGGAGCAGCATCGGGCGGCCCTCATTGCGCGGGTCACAGACGTGGATGGGGTGCTGGACGCCCTGTACGGGAAGGTCCTGACAGAGAAGCAGTACCAGGCAGTGCGGGTGGAGCGCACCAATCCTACCAAGATGAGGAAGCTCTCAGCTTTGCTCAGCCTGGAACCCGACCTGCAAGGATCTGCTCCTCCAGGCCCTGAGGGACACCCAGCCCCACCTGGTGGTCGACCTGGAGCAGAGCTGAGGCATCTTCCCCAGCAGCGGTCCCACAGACGACCCCTGGCTGTTCCAGCCATCTTACCTGGAGTCTCTGATTTTTTTTATACACGATATATGAAAAACCAGCTTGTACTTGGTGTGTTTCCTACTTCCAGCCTGGAAGCACATGCGGAGCTGAGCTACACATCCAAGCCCCACAGAGGCTCAGGTGAAGCTCTAGTTTCCGCCTGTTCCTGGGGCAGCAGGCTCCCCAGACACTTCATCCTTCCTGCCTCAGTCACCATGGAATAGTCCCTCACCATTTTGTGGCTCCTTCAATGCCACCCCAGAGGGTCTGCCCTTGAGACCTGTGAATACAAGTTAGCCTTGTGGCCACGGTCTAAAAGTTAAAATAGAGGTATGTACAAAGGGCCTGGAACTGTGGGGGGCCATATTTGACAGATGCATTTAGAAACAGACTCGTCTACCAAGCTTCTCAATCTCTCACTTTTTCATAGGAAAAAAAATTTGCAAAATGAGAGTAATTTTCAGGGGAAGTGACAAGAGTATCATCTAAACAGGACAGAAGAGCACAAGCCACCGAGTGTCCCTAGGGCTCCTTCTGGCACGGACACCAGCAGGTGTCACTCCTCCTTCTGCTCCCTCCCACCTAGTACAAGAGGGGTTATAGGTCACACTTTGCCCAGAAAACATGCCAACCACAAAAGTAGAACTTTAGGAAATGAGTTCTAGTAGCTGTTCCTTCTCTTGATGGAATTGTGCCAACAAAAGAAAATACGGATATTTATTTCCAGAAAACAGCACTTAAGGGGCCTTTCCAGAGGCTGTTAGGGAACCAGGATCCTAGGACCACTTCCTGAGTACATTTTGCACCCAAATTCTTTCTGGCTTAGAAGGGGTGGACGCAAAGCAACAGGCAGGCCCCAAGGAGGCCAGTTATCCTATCCTTAGGAGTCAGATCATCAGACTCAGGGATCCAGGTATGAGGGTGCAAGGTTGTACCATTCACAATGATACACCAGTGCAGAATGAACAAACCTGTATGAAGGCTTCACCTGGAATACCCTCCCTAAACACAAGAATTAGCAAATGTAGTTTTTATTCCCCGCCTCCCTCCACACACACACACACACACACACACACACACACGCACACACACACACACACACACACACACAGTCTGTGTAACATTTCCCTATTCTGATGACCAGATCACCAGAGCAACAGGAGAGAACAAGTAATTTGCTGTAGGAGGAAGCTACCAAGAAGCTAAGCTAATGACCACTGTCAAGGCTACACAGTCACATGGGACTGCTCCTAATGCCATTTAGGACTCCAGGAGGAAAGCTGAGCTTCCCCCAAATCGGGATCCAGCCCCAATACTGAGGATCCCCTGGGCTTATCTTCTTTAGTCAACCACTCCATAAAATAAATGCTGATGTTCCCCATTTCACCCTCAGCCCTTTTCTACCAAGTCTTCTTAAATCTTATAAACCAAGCCTTATTCAATCCCTGAGATGTGTTTGTTCACTTACGTTCTGCAAGGACCTTACCATTTCCCAAACTGAAGTTGTCTTCCTTTTACTACCCCTGTATCTCGACATATGGCAACAGCAGCAGCCTAACCAGAAAATAAGAAATCCTAGCCTGTTCCATAAAGCCCAGATTTAGTCAGTCTTCCAGCTTATATCCAAACACCTTCCTTTTCAACTTCACTACCCCCATCTGGCTTATGCCTTCATGTCTTACCCACAACAGGCTTCCTGATCTCCCTGCTTCTAGTCAACCACCTTCAAGGTCCTGAGTGATCAAAACTGATGATGGAAATGGACTCCCTTCTAACACTAGGACACCTAAGCCCCTCTTCCAGCCTGATCCTGAATGATCCATCCAACCTCTCCTACCTTCCTTTTCACCTACCCCTGGATCCCAACACTACTTACACCCCATGCCCTAGCACACATTGGTCCCTTAACTCTGGACACCTTGAAACCCATCTGTCCTAGCATGCCCACAGGTGGCCTTCCTCTGGTCTCCAGTGGCATTTTCACCTACTGTCCCTGTGGGAGAGCAAACCATATTGTCATGTCTATTTTCACACAAGACCCTCCCATTAGAGTAAGCCCCATAAAAAGACATATTTTCAACCTCTGTACAGTGCCTTGCATGTGAAAAATAATAAACAGCAGTTCCTGTGTATGTCTAGTGTCTGACAGAGGATTTCTTCAAAAACTTCACAGGAACCCAGTGCTTCTCATGAGATGGAGCCATAACTAACACTTCCCTGCACAGCAGATGCTCAAACAGAGCAGCTACAAAAACCAGGGCAGGCCTGAGGCAAAAGGTATGGTTCGAAGAAACAGCTCCACTAAGTTGAAAGACTTCTTGGGGGCTTTATTTTTCCTTTTTATTGGAGGGGGAGGAAGGGCGAGGCTCAGAGTTCTACCAGCCACAGCATACTGGTTAAGGACACAACTTCTGCAGCCAAAGGATAGATTCAAATCCCTGCTCCACTTCACTCACGAGTTATGAGACTTAAGGACAGTTTGTACCTAAGCATCCCCATCTATAAAGTACGGACAACAGGACACAGCTCATCACCTAACAGCAGATGCCCACAGTGAGCACACATTAGTGTCAACAGTGATCTCCAGGATGTTTTTGTTTGTTTGTTTGTTTGTTTGTTTTTTGCAGTACACGGGCCTCTCACTGTTGTGGCCTCTCCCGTTGCGGAGCACAGGCTCTGGACGCGCAGGCTCAGCGGCCATGGCTCACGGGCCCAGCCGCTCCGCGGCATGTGGGATCTTCCCAGACCGGGGCACGAACCCGTGTCCCCTGCATCGGCAGGCGGACTCTCAACCACTGCGCCACCAGGGAAGCCCTCCAGGATGTTTTTGTTCCTAGCTGCTCAGTGGCCTAGGCTCCTCAGTGGCCCTCAATCTGAAACAATCACCATTTTCTGCCCAAACCTCTAAGCATCACAAGACTGAAAAAAGAACAAGCAGATCAATACCCAATGTTCACTGGGCCTGTGCTAATTAGAACAAAAACCCATATGCAAGACCCAGCCTTCTGTGAGTGACCTTTTTCTTAGCTCCTGGCTCAAATCGTCTACACAGAAAGCTTTATACCAAATCACTTACCCCTTCACAGAGAAGGTGGGGGGAATGAGCAGAAGAGGAGTCTCTGCAGAACTTCAGAGCATGGCTCTAAAAGTGTGCTGCTGAAACAGCAACATCACCAGAGAGCTTGTACCCCACCAAGACCTACACATGGAATTAGAACCCACCTGCTAACCATACTTCCACGTGATTCAGGTACGTATTCAACTTAGACACACAACGCTACAGGGAGGATCTGGCTCTGCCACCTCAGTTAGACTGCGACAGGTTTGCAGAAGCCTTCTTACATGGGGATTTGCCTTGCTTTTCACTCAGGGAAAGAGTACACAGGATGGGCCTGCTTCCCCTCAAATTCTGGGAAAAAATAAAATAAAACAAACAAACAAATGAAAAACAGCCATCAGGCTAGATCTAACAGACAGGTTCTTACCATGAGCAGGCTGCAGTGAGGCCCTAAGGATCCTGCAGAAACAGCTACAGAAAATCAGCGCAGTTGTGCAACACTGCCACCCTGAGGTGCATGTGCAAGACGCCACCTAGAAAGCCTGGCTCCCGCTCCCTTCAGTTTCTTCTTCCCATACCCACCCCACCCCACCCTCCTTGACATTCTCTACCTGCAATTGCCTAAGCTTGGTTCCCCGCTACACGCAAGGAACCCCCAATCTTCGACCCTGTAGGCCAAGCTCCCTTCCTGTCTCCAGTCCCCAAACTGGTGGCTCTCAATCATCCTTCCTGTTAAAGGAGCCCTTCTTGCTAGCACTATAACCCCAAGGTTTAAGGCTAAAGCCACAATCCAAGGAGCTGAGAGAGCACAATCCATCCACAGAGCACTATTCCCAGACCCAAACTCCTGACATCCGTCTGTTCCTGCCTCAAGCATATTAGGAATTTTAGTATGGCTGCACAGGTCCCGGGCCTGAGCCCCGCGTCTGCCAAAGCCTGTGAGGGTCCCGCGGTCCCAACGGACCCGAGCACCAGCCCTCCCCCGTCCAAGCCTCTGTGGTGGCCCATGGGCCGCCCCTGACAAAGCCTCCTCCGCCCACATGGGTCCAGGCGGGCCAAGTGCCACCACCCTCCTAAGCCTCCTCTGGCTGTCCCAGCCCCTGTGGACACACCTGTGGAAGCCTGCGCCCACCTGGCCTACACGAGCATGTGTGCTCCAGGCCAGGTTCAGGAGCAGATGCTGGTAAAAGGAACACATGCAGAGGTGGGGCTGACACAGCAGGTCCAGAGACCTACCTAGAGGTCTCGGAGGGCCTCCTGGGGAGGCGGGGATTGCGTGTAGCTCACTGTAGGCGCAAGGACACTGATAGCAGAGGCACCAGGGAATTTTTCATTTTTTCAATTTTATTTTATTTTTTGTTGCTATCCTCTTTCGTTTTATCATTGCTTCATTTTAATTTTTTTCTAATATATTTTTTATTTTTCTTATTTTATTTTTTATTCTGTTATTGTTCTGCTCTTTTCCACTTGTTGTCTGTTTTTTGTTTTCTCGGTGGTGGTGGTTTGTTCTTTTGATATTTTTGTGTTGTTTTCTTTCATTTTGTTATTTTTTTGCTTTTTTATCTTTTGTTTGTTTTTGTCATTTTAGTGTTTGTCTTTTCTCTTAGCTTTTCTTTTAGTTTGTTTTTTTATTTTGTATTATTGTTTGTTTTCTGTTTAGTTTCATTTCTATTACTGGTTATGGTTTGAGGGCCCTCTTGTTTGTTTGGGTGTTTTGTTTTTTCCTAACCATGTTGTTTTGTTGTTGTTGGTTTGCTTTTTGTTTGCTTGGATTTGTTTTTGTTATTTGTCTCAGGTTTTGTGTTTTCTTTTTTTTGTTTGGTTGGTTTTGTTTTTATTATTTGCCTTGGGCTTTGTCTATTTTAGGGTTTTTCTGTTTGTTTGTTTGTTTTTTGCCACGCCTTGTTGCTTGTGGGGTCTTGGTTCCCAGGCCGGGGGTCAGGCCTGAGCCCCTGTGGTGGGAGCACCGAGTCTGAGCCACTGGACTACCAGAGAACTTCAGGCCCGAGGAAATATTAACTGGTGTGAGCTCTCTCAGAGGTCCTCATCTCGGTAGCAAGATCCAGCTCCACCCAACTGCCTGCAAGCTCCAGTGCTGGACGCCTCGGATCAAACAACCAGCAAGACAGGAACACAGCCACGCCCATCAACAAAAACGAGATGACAGAGAAATGTGTTACAGATGAAGGAGCAAGGTAAAAACCTATTAGACCAAATAAATGAAGAGGAAATAGGCAATCTACCTGAAAAAGAATTCAGAGTGATGATGGTAAAGATGATCCACAGTCTCGGAAACAGAATGGAGGCATGGATTGAGAAAATATAAGAAATGTTTAACAAGGACATAGAACTAAAGAACAAACAAATGGTGAGGAACAACACAATAACTGAAATGAAAAATACACTAGAAGTAATCAATAGCAGAATAACTGAGGCAGAAGAATGAATAAGTGAGCTGGAGGACAGAATGGTGGAAATAACTGCCGAGGAACAGAATAAAGAAAAAAGAATGAAAAGAAATGACTGTCTCAGAGACTTCTGGGAAACAGTTAATGCACCAACTTTCGAACTATAGGGGTCCCAGAAGAAGACTAGAAAGAGAAAGGGTCTGAGAAAATATTTGAAAAGATTATAGTCAAAAACGGCCCTAACAAGGGAAAGGAAATAGCCACCCAAGTTTAGGAAGCACAGAGAGTCCCTACAGGATAACCCTAGGGGAAACACACCAAGATATATATTAATCAAACTAACCAAAATTAAAGTCAAAGAAAAAATATTAAAAGCAGCAAGGGAAAAGCAACAAATGACATACAAGGGAATCCCGATAAGATTATCAGCTGATTTTTCGGCAGAAACTCTGCAGGTCGGAAGGGAGTGACAGGATATATTTAAAGTGCTGAAAGGGAAAAATCTACAACCAAGATTACTCAACCCGGCAAGGATCTCATTCAGATTTGATGAAGAAATCAAAAGCTTTACCGACAAGCAAAAGTTAAGAGAATTCAGCACCACCAAACCAGCTGTACAACAAATGCTAAAGAAACTTCTCCAGGCAGGAAACACAAGAGAAGAAAAAGACCTACAAAAAGAAACCCCAAACAGTTAAGAAAATGGTAATAGGAACATACATATCAATAATTCCCTTAAATGTAAATGGATTAAACAATCCAACCAAAGACACAGACTAGATGAATGGATACAAAAACAACACCTATATGTACGCTGTCTACAAGAGACCCACTTCAAACCTAGGGACACATACAGACCGAAAGTAAGGGAATGGAAAAAGATACTTCATGCAAATGGAAATCAAAAGAAAGCTGCAGTAGCAATACTCATATAAGACAATACAGACTTTAAAATAAAGACTATTACAAGACACAAGGAAGGACACTACACAATGATCAAGGGATCAATCCAAGAAGAAGATATGACAATTGTAAATATCTACGCACCCAACATAGGAGCACTTCAATACGTAAGGCAAATGCTAACAGCCATAAAAAGGGAAATCCACAGTAACACAATAATACTAGGGGAATTTAACACCCCACTTTCATCAATGGACTGATCATCCAAACAGAAAATAAATAATGAAACACAAGCTTTTTTTTTTTAAATTTAACTTTATTTATTTATTTTTTTGGCTACATTGGGTCTTCGTTGCTGCCCACATGCTTTCTCTAGTTGGGGCGAGTGGGGTCACTCTTCCGTGCAGTGCGCAGGTGTCTCATTGCAGTGGCTTCTCTTGTTGCGGAGCACGGGCTCTAAGGCGCATGCCTTCAGTAGTGTGGCACATGGGTTCTACAGTGCAGGATCAGTAGTTGTGGCGCATGGGCTTAGTTGCTCCGTGGCATGTGGGATCTTCCCGGACTAAGGCTCGAGCCTGTGTCCCCTGCACTGGCAGGCAGATTCTTAACCACTGTGCCACCAGGGAAGCCCCAGGAAACACAAGCTTTAAATGACACATTAGACCAGATGGACTTAATCAATATTTATAGGACATTCCATCTAAAAACAACAGAATAGAAATTCTTCTCAAGTGCACACAGAACATTCTCCAGGATAGATCACATCTTGGGTCACAAATCAAGCCTCAGTAAATTTAAGAAAATTGAAATCATATCAGGCATCTTTTCTGACCACGACGCTGTGAGACTAGATATCAATTACAGGAAAAAAACTGTAAAAAATACAAACACATGGAGGCTAAAAAATATGCTACTAGGGAACCAAGGAATCACTGAAGAAATCAAAAATGAAATCAAAATACACCTAGAAACAAATGACAATGAAATCACGATGACCCAAAACCTATGGGATGCAGCAAAAGCAGTTCTAAGAGGGAAGTTTATAGCAATATAATCCTACCTCAAGAAACAAGAAAAATCTCAAATAAAAACCTTACACCTAAAGCAATTAGAGAGAGAACATATCAAGGGTCTTTTCCGACCACAGCTCTATGAGACTAGAAATCAATTACAGGGAAGAAAAAGTAAAAAACACAAACACATGGGAGACTAACCAATATGTTACTAAATAACCAAGAGATCAATGAAGAAATCAAAGAGGAAACCAAAAAATACCTAGAGACAAATGACAATGAAAACACAGCAGTCCAAAACCTATGAGATGCAGCAAAAGCAGTTCTAAGAGGGACGTTTATAGCAATGCCTCAAGAAAAAAGAAAAACTCAAATAAACAATCTAACCTTACACCTAAAGCAAGTAGAGAAAGAAGAACAAACAAAACCCAAAATTAGTAGAAGGAAGGAAATCATAAAGATCAGAGCAGAAATAAATGAAATAGAAACAAAGAAAACAACAGCAAAGATCAATAAAACTAAAAGCTGGTTCTTTGAGAAGATAAACAAAATTGATAAACCTTTAGCCACACTCATCAAGAAAGAGGGAGAGGACTCAAATCAACAAAATAAGAAATGAAAAAGGAGAAGTTAAAACAGACACTGCAGAAATACAAAGCATCCTAAGACACTACTACAAGCAACTATATGCCAATAAAATGGACAACCTGGAAGAAATGGACAAATTCTTAGAAAGGTATAACCTTCCAAGACTGAACAAGGAAGAAATAGAAAATATGAAAGACCAATCACAAGTAATAAAATTGAAACTGTAATTAAAAATCTTCCAGTAAACGAAAGTCCAGGACCAGATGGCTTCACAGGTGAATTATATCATTTAGAGAAGAGCTAACAGCCATCCTTCTCAAACTCTTCTAAAAAACTGCAGAGGAAGGAACACTCCCAAACTCATTCTACAAGGCCACCATCACCCTGATACCAAAACCAGACAG
Organism: Aethalodelphis obliquidens; assembly: GCF_003676395.1. Lineage (NCBI taxonomy): Eukaryota > Metazoa > Chordata > Mammalia > Artiodactyla > Delphinidae > Aethalodelphis > Aethalodelphis obliquidens. The sequence continues at coordinate 21,580,860 of NW_020837974.1, read as the reverse complement.
ACATACTACAAAAGAAGAAAATTACAGACCAATATCACTGATTAATATGGATGCAAAAATCCTCAACAAAATACTAGCAAACAGAATCCAACAACACATTAAAAGGATCATATACCATGATCAAGTGGGATTTATCCCAGGGATGTAAGGATTCTTCAATATATGCGAATCAATCAGTGTGATACACCATATTAACAAATTGCATAATAAAAACCATATGATCATCTCATAGATGCAGAAAAAGCTTTTGACAAAATTCAACACCCAGTTATGATAAAAACTCTCCAGAAAATGGGCATAGAGGGAACCTAACTCAACATAATGAAGGCCATATACGACAAGCCCACAGCAAACATCATTCTCAAAGGTGAAAAACTGAAAGGATTTCCACTAAGATTAGGAACAAGACAAGGATGTCCACTCTCGCCATTATTATTCAGCAGTTTTGAAAGTCCTAGCCATGGTAATCAGAGAAGAAAAAGAAACAAAAGGAATACAAATTGGTAAAGAAGAAGTACAACTGTCACTTTTTGTAGATGATATGATACTATACATAGAGAATCCTGAAGATGTCACCAAAAAACTGCTAGAGCTAATGAATGAATTTAGTAAAGTCGCAGGATATAAAATTAATGTACAGAAATCTCTTGCAGTCCTATACACTAATGATGAAAAATCTGAAAGAGAAATTAAGGAAACACTCCCATTCACCATTGCAACAAAAAGAATAAAATACCTAGGAATAAACCTACCTAAGGACGTAAAAGACCTGTACTCAGAAAACTATAAGACACTGATGAAAGAAATCAAAGATGACACAAACAGATGGAGAGATATACCATGTTCTTGGATTGGAAGAATCAAGATTGTGAAAATGACTATACTACCCAAAGCAATCTACAGACTGAATGCAATCCCTATCAAACTACCAACGAATCTTAAAATTTGTATGGAGACACAAAAGACCCTGAATAGCAAAAGGCAATCTTGAGGGAAAAAAACGGAGCTGGAGGAATCAGACTCCCTGACTTCAGACTATACTACAAAGCTACAGCAATCAAGACAATGTGGTCCTGACAAAAAACAGAAATATAGATCAATGGAACAGGATAGAAAGCCCAGAGATAAACCCACGCACCTATGGTCAACTAATCTTTGACAAAGGAGGCAAGGATATATAATGGAGAAAAGACAGTCTCTTCAATAAGTGGTCCTGGGAAAACTGGACAGCTACATGTAAAAGAATGAAATTAGAACACTCCCTAACACCATACACAAAAATAAACTCAAAATGTATTAGAGACCTAAATGTAAGCCCGGACACTATAAAACTCTTCGAGAAAAACATAGGCAGAACACTCTTTGACATAAATCACAGCAAGATCTTTTTTGACCCACCTCCTAGAGTAATGGAAATAAAAACAAAAATAAACAAATGGGACCGAATGAAACTTAAAAGCTTTTGCACAGCGAAGGAAACTATAAACAAGACGAAAAGACAAACCTCACAATGGGAGAAAATATTTGCAAATGAATCAATGGACAAAGGATTAATCTCCAAAATATATAAACAGCTCATGCAGCTCAATGTTAAAAACACAAACAACCCAATCAAAAAATGGGCAGAAGATCTAAATAGACATCTCTCCAAAGAAGACATACAGGTGGCAAAGAGGCACATGAAAAGCTGCTCAACATCACTCATTATTAGAGAAATGCAAATCAAGACTACATGAGGTATCACCTCACACAGGTTAGAATGGGCATCATCAGAAAATCTACAAACAACAAATGCTGGAGAGGGTGTGGAGAAAAGGGAACCCTCTTGAACTGTTTGTGGGAATGTAAATTGATATAGCCACTATGGATAACAGTATGGAGGTTCCTTAAAAAACTAAAACTAGAATTACCATATGATCCAGCAATCCTACTACAGGGCATAACCCAGAGAAAACCATAATTCAAAAAGACACATGCACCCCAATGTTCATTGCAGCACTATTTACAATAACCAGGGTATGGAAGCAACCTAATTTCCCATTGACAGACGAATGGATAAAGAAGAAGTGGTCCATATATACAATGGAATATTACTCAGCCATAAAAAGGAACGAAATTGGGTGATTTATAGAGATGTGGATGGACCTAGAGACTGTCATACAGAGTGAAGTAAGTCAGAAAGAGAAAAACAAATATCATATATTAAACACACATATGTGGAATCTAGAAAATGGTACAGATGAACCGGTTTGCAAGGCAGAAATAAAGACACAGATGTAGAGAACAAACGAATGGACAACAAGGGGGGGAAAGTGGGGGAGAGTGGTGGGATTAAAAAATAAAGAAAAGTACTGGAGACAGAGATTTGTATGCCATGTTAATCAATTTGAACTTTATCCTGAAAAACATGGGAAATCATTGAAAAAGTTTAAGCAGGTGGGTGACTTGATCAGCAAAATGTTTCTCAAACTTCACTCATTATAACACCTTCATGATTTTTGCCTTATCTTCATATCACCTGTAGTTAATTTACTTAATGTTGTTCAAACTAACCTTTTATTCTTTTACAAACATATGTCAAGAGGAAACTCATTACCACCATTGCTTGCCGTAATAAATATTCAAAATAAATATATAACTATTAAAGTAGAACAATGTTCATTTATGTACCAACTTTAAATCATCTCATGCACCACTATGTAAATCTACCACAGTTTTGTGCCAGAGTCTTAAGATCTGTTTGTTTGTTTTAATATATTTTAGCCACACCACCCGTGGCTTGCGGGATCTCTGTTCCTGACCAAGGATTGAACCCATGACAGTGCAGAATCTTAACCACTAGGCCACCAGGGAACTCCTGCCGGATTCTTAATGACCGGGTCTTAGATGTCACCTGGAATCTCCTGTTAGAGAACCACTTGTAAGTGTGAAGAAATTCGGACATAGGCCGAGGGCATAAATTTTGTCTATGCTCTGTAACGCCTAAAACCAGTCCTTATGAAATTTTAATGTGCATACGAATCACCTCGGGACCTTGTAAAACTCAGATTTTGATCCATTATGTAATCTGAAGATTCTGCATTTCTAACAAACCCCTAAATGACATTAATGTTGGTTTCCCAACCACGCAACGTTGCAAGGTACGAGATTATACTTCCCTGAAGGGGAGGGACCGTGCCTTAATCTTTAGTATAGTGTCTGGCACAGGCAACTTATTAGCTAACACTCGTTGAAGACAGCATGGAATTTTCTTCCCACAAAAGCTGTCACGTGACTCTCCATATGCAGGCTTCAGATCAGAAGTCTCTCACACACACACCACTACTATTCAAAACATTTTAATTTTTCTAAGACAAAACTATATTTCAGTTTTTATTTTCTACGTAATCTCAGCCTAGAATATAAACTCCATCAGACCAGAGACCTTAGTCGTAAGCATTTCCTAAGTTTCGGTCTCACCTATGTGTGTCCCAAGCCTGGTCTGCGAGTTAGAGCGGCGAATTCATTGGACAAGGGCTCCGTTCCTATGGAGCTAATGAGCTAGTGAGGACCTCACCAAGCAAGAGGCGATCATACCCGGCTTCAAGGCCTATGTCTCTGTAGAAGGTCAGATATGGAATAGTCTCCTACAGCCGCCGGCTTCCACAGTGCAGGAAGTCCTGAAGTTCAGAAGACTGGAGCCCAGAGGCCGCGGATGGGATCCGGCGAACCGGGGCTCTTTCATTGGACAGCCGGGATCGGAAGAATCCAAAGTGGAGGGGGGGGGTTGCGATGGGCTGTCGCAGACGTAGTCAGAAGAGGATTAAAAAGCGGATATCCTGGCCAGGAAGAGAACTCAAAAAGCGGTAACTTAAATCATCTAAATTATCTTCTGAAAACTGCGTTACGAAATTATGCGTCTCCCTATCCTGCGTCTTGGAGGAGTTGGACTGTTCCAACATCCTCCAAGGAGCAGTAGAGTGCGGTCGGTCGTATAGAGAGTCCCCTCACGTAGGAGGCGTGGGAAAGAGTGCCGCGGGGCAGTCTGGGCCGCTCCCGCCGTCCGCCGCCATCTTGCTTTACTCTAAGGCGGCTGTGACCGCGGCTCAGAGCAATCTTGAGCCATGAGGCTAATAGCCAGAGCTGGGTCCTTCTCGGTGAGTACAGCTGGCGGGCTTGGGGCAGGGTGGGGGAGCAGATTGTCAGCAAGGTCATACGGACTGGAGGTGCCTGGTTTGGGCTCCCGGGGCCTTGGGTTTTGTTCTGCCCTTCAGGTGAATCCTGCCGGCCAAGTGGGCTGCAGGCTGGGTGGATTGGGCGTTGGAAGGCCAGCTCGTGCTTTGAGCAGAGAAGACTTAATGCTGGAAAACCTGAAGAGAGGGGGAGGGCTTAAGAGCGGAGGTGAAGCGACTCGGGTGGAGACACCTTTGAAGGTCACTGCTGCACTTGGTGTGCAGAAGGAGACCGCGAGATCTGGGCCGCAGGAGGCCGGCGTAGACCTAGTCCCCCATCCCTAACCTATCAACTGCAGCCTCTTCTTGGCGTATCACGGAGCATCAGCTTCCCCAACGGTTAAGTGGGCTTATGAGTAAAATCATAAAGAAGAAATGAGTTAATTCCTTTATAGCTTTTTTCACTGTGCCTGGAACTTGATTGTTACTGTGGTGTCCTGGCTGTATAAAGTGTGCTTTTCTTGATCTCTTGTTAGAGTTTATCCAGGAGGGTTTCTTGGCGTGCCCTCTAGAGCTTCTTAAGACTCCTTCAAGCCCGAGTGAAACACAGCTGTCGCTTGGGGAAAACTCCTCTAGGGTCAGTGTTATATCAGTGTGAACCGGTGGTTGTCAAGGGGGGACAGTCTCAGTCTCTGAGATTTAAAGTTCAGCGAAGGGCTTACCTGGTGGCGCAGTGGTTGGGAGTCCGCTTGCCGATGCAGGGAACTCGGGTTCGTGCCCCGGTCCGGGAGGATCCCACATGCCGCGGAGAGGCTGGGCCCTTGAGCCGTGGCCGCTGACCCTGCGCGTCCGGAGCCTGTGCTCCGCAGCGGGAGAGGCCACAACAGTGAGAGGCCCGCGTACCGCAAAAAAAAAAAAAAAAAAAGTTCAGCGAGGCCAATTTTGCCCCCCAGGGGACAGTTGGCAATGTATCTAGAGACATTTTTGGTTGTAACAGCCTGGGGGGAAGTGCTACTGCTGAACATCCTACGGTGCACAAAGCCACCCACAATAAAGAATTTTCCAGCCCAAAGTGTCAAGAGTACCTGGGTTACTGAGTAACCTAGTAACCTTCTAGAAGGAGGTGCAGAAGACCAGGGAATGGAGTTTCCCTGTGCTTAATGTTTAAATAGATAAAATATGAATTATACAAATAGCTGTAATTTAGACTGTAATTCTCTTACCCTTCTTAGCACACCTAGACTAACCAGTGATTAATAACCCTTAGAGAGAAGCCCGGTTAGACTGGCAAAAGGCCCCAAAAGCTCTTCCTCCATTGCATCCATCCCCACCTTCCAGTAGAAAAAAGAACTCAAAGATAACAGAGTTGAAGAGGACCAATGTAAACAAATTGGAATAAGCTTGAAAGCAATTGTTTCTACTTGTAACACTTATTTTACATAAGAATAAATTTATACATCTTTTGTTATTGAAACAAAATAGTAGTTGTATGGACAATTACTAGGATAATATTTTGCAACAGATTTGAATGGGACAAATTATAGGAAGTACCTAACCAACAAAGTATCACTGTTCAGGCACATTTGAGAGGAGAGCACCTAAATGTACCTTAGCAATAGAACTATGTATTATTTGAACTGCTGTGCCCACAGCAGTTTTTTTACTTTCTGGAAAATCAAAAGCTAGAATCAATAGTAGGGTTAACTATACCACACCCAGGAAATGAAATTGATGATGATAAAGCAAAGCTAATTGGAATTTATAATTTGAAAGCACTAACAGCAAATGAAAACTAGGAACCAGCTTATCGATAGTATAGCACTGATGCTGAATGCACAACAAAAAACCGTCCTGGACAACACGGAGTAGAGGCATTGCAGCTTCTGAGGGGGGTCCTTGGGAAACTCTAGCAGCATGTTCATTTGATCCTGGGAGTACCAAGGATTAACTCTCAACATCTCCACTAGTAACCTTAAGATCCTTAGACATAATCGAAATGAATTATGTGGCATTATATATCATTTGCCAAAAAAAAAACTGAGTAAAGTTATGCATTTTGGATCCATTATCTGACATTTAAGAGGACCCCTTTACCTTTCCAGTGGCTGCGTATTATATATACTGAGAATCTACTATGGATGAAGCTATTGTTAATCTCAGGGTATATTAGTCAAAGAAGATAAAACCTTTGGTTGTGTAGTCTTAATGTAGCACAGAAGAGAGTGAAGATACTATGGGAAATATCGGGGGCTGGAGGAAGTTTTCTTTGATATACTTTGTCTTTTTTAAAGATTACTAAACTGATTAAGGAAATGAAGTCATATTGGAAAATAGACTAAAAAGATGAGACTCTTTGGGCAGATAAGGGAAACAATAATGCTGAAATCTATAAAAGGGTATGAATGTGGCTATTCCACACTTTTTCAAAAAATTCCAAAGCATTAGAGCTAGAAAGGACCACTTGAAGTTTTAATAAGGTAGTTAAAAGGTAAAAGAAAATACAGTAATTCTTTACATAGTACAAAATGAACATGTTCAACTCAGTATTCCTTCAGGCTCTACAAGTCACAAATAACTAGAGATTTAAGAGTGGCATGGGTAAACTGGTGGGTAGTAATTTCATAGTAAAGTTAATCAGCTAAATCCCCCCATGGAGTTCTTTTACCACTGAACATCCTCTATTGCTTGGGCCCACTTGGGTACAATGCACTATTCTTTTGAGAAATGTGGTAACCTGTCTTTTTTGTGTTTAGAGATTTTATTCCCTCAAAGTTGCTCCCAAAGCTAAAGCCACAACTGCCCCTGCAGGAGTGCCTCCACATCCTCAGGACCTTGAGGTTAGTCCCACTGAGTTGCTCACTGGACACATACGTGCCTTACTGTCCTTGGTAATATAAAGACATTAATCACATCCCTATTTTATTTTAAATACAGTTTACCAAATTACCAAATGGTTTAGTGATTGCTTCTCTCGAAAACTATGCTCCTGCATCAAGAATTGGTTTGTTCATTAAAGCAGGCAGCAGATATGAGGACTCCAACAATTTAGGAACCTCTCATTTGCTTCGTCTTGCATCCAGTTTGGTAAGCATCTTTACTACCTCAATATGTTTAGAAATCTGTGGCACCTTGGTCCTACAGAAAAGAAAAACTAAAAGCAACATCCGTATATTAGTTTCCTGGAGCTGCCGTAACAAATGACTGCAAACAGGGTGGCTTAAACAGCAAGAATTTATCCTCTCACAGTTCTAGAGGCTAGAAGTCAAAGTCAAGGTGTCAGTAGAGCCGTGCTCCCTCTAAAGGCTCTAGGAAGAACCTTGCCTTGTCTCTCCTAGCTTCTGGTGGTTGCTAGCAATCCTTGGCATTCCTTGACTTGCAGCTGCATCATTCCAATATCTGCCCCTGTTCTCACATGGCCCCCTCTGTGTCTCTGTGTCCAAATATCCCTCTTATTGAATTTTTCCAGTCATATTAGATTTAGGGCCCACTCTAATCCAGCATGACCTCATTTTAAATATTTATATCTGCAAAGGCTATTTCCAAATAAGGTCACATTTGCGGGTTCTGGGTGGACATGAATTTGGGGGACACTTCCAACCCAGTACAGTCCCCTAATACATCATGAAAAACCACAGGATATTTACCATAGAGAAGCATTAAATTAGTGTCCATCCGAATGTTAGTGCTAGAGCATAAGAAATCAGTAAAAAACAAAATTTTTAATTTTAAAAAAGAAGTGCCAGAAACGGAAAGAAAATTACTCTTTCTCATACGCAAATCTCTTTCAGAATAAATGGATGAATCCAGTAAGCTTTATTTGATAATGGAATTTTTACCTAAATGTACTTTGTATAAAAATCTATACTTGTGCTTTTTGGTCAACTTTGTTTTATAATTCTTAAACTAAAAAGGATTCACTATTTGGTTAGCATTCCTTTTGAATTTAATGACAATTAGAGTTTAGATTTTGACATAAAGTGATGTTTGGCAAGCTTAGCATTAAAAAACTACTAAAAACAATTGTTTTTTCATTTCTAAGACTACAAAAGGAGCTTCATCTTTCAAGATAACCCGTGGAATTGAAGCAGTTGGTGGAGAATTAAGGTTTGTTAAAAATAAGTAATCGGAAATAGTGAAAACACCAGAAGGTAATCAATTGTAAAGGAACTTTTCTCTGTTATCAAGGTGGTTAACAGTTTCTTAAGGCACAAGAAGGAAAAGACTGATGAATTTGACTGCATAAAATGTAAAATATCTTTATGCCTTAAAGTAAAAATTTAAGTAACTAGGAATAGATATTTGCAACATATGTAACATGGAGAGGATTATTTGGAAAAATAAAGAACTACAAATTAGGAAAAAACAACCAAAGAGTAAATGGACAGACATAGAAGAGGAACAGGCTGTTCCCAGAAGAGGAAGCCAGAAACAATGATATTTACTTATAATCAACAGTGTGATACCATTTTATACTGCTGGTGGGAGAATAAATTGATACATCTACATAGGAAAGAATCAAGGACTATCTATTAATGTTGAAAATGAGCATATTCTACAACCTAACAGTTTTTAATCCACATGCACAAAGGGATTCTTTATCGTTATTGAGACTGGAAACAATCTAAATGCCTATCTTTAAAGACATGCATAAGTGAAGTATGATATAGTAATATGCTGGGACTACTATGCAGCAGTTAAGAATGAACTCAATCTGTTTCAACATAGCAGGCTTTAAAACAAAATGTTTTGTGGAAAAACAAGTTTCAAGATTTTTTTAAGGTATGAGGTTTTTAACAAAATAATATGTAATGCCTATGATTATGTTTGTCTCTAGAGTGGGAGAAAGTGTGAGAGTTAGCCTGGGAATGGTACAAAGAGACCTTCAACTTTAAAGTTGCCCTTTTTTTTTAAGTAGTGGTAAAATATACTTAACGTAAAATTTACCATCTTCTGTTGTATAAGTTCTATGGCAATAAGTGTCATTAAGCAACCATCACCACCACCCATGTCCAGAATGTTTTCATCTTCCCCAACTGAAACTCTGTAGCTATTAAACACTAACTCCCCATCCCCCTCTTCCCCTGGCCCCAGGCAACCACCATTCTGTGTTCTCTTTCTATGATTTTGACTACTCTAGGTACCTCGTATCAGTGGAATCATACAGTATTTGTTGTCCTTTCATGACTGACTGACTTCACTTAGCAAAATGTCTTCAAGGTTTATCCATGTGTAACATGTCAGGATTTTCTTCTTTTTTTTTAAGGTTGAAATATTTGCAGTTTTCTTAAGATTTTTAAAAATATTTTTTAAATTTAGTTGAGTGTATTTTTGTTATACTATTATTTATACTTTATGTACTTCAAAATAATTTTTTCCAAAAGAATTGGTTGACTTAACAAAGATATAAGGGAAAGCTTGTTCTTCTGATTTAGATAATTCACTGTAATTTATTTTTGACTCAGTGTGATTTCAACAAGGGAAAACATGGCTTATACTGTGGAATGCCTGCGGGATGATGTGTAAGTACCTTTGTGTGTTTAGAACATCTGCTTTTAAAGAAATACTAAGTTGCTCAGTTGTCTTTTTTTTAATGTGGCATTATGACCTCTGATGTTGGTTTCAGATTATTATTCACAAACTGCCTAAAGTTTAATAATGAGAGCAATACAGTTATGTAGAATGGATGTTGGTTTTAAATTTTTGACTGGTAACCCTTATCTTCATGTCTTCTGTAGTGATATTCTAATGGAGTTCCTGCTCAATGTCACCACAGCACCAGAATTTCATCGCTGGGAGGTAGCTGCCCTTCAGTCTCAGCTAAGGATTGACAAAGCTGTGGCTTTTCAGAATCCACAGGCTCGTAAGTACACTTTTAGATTATATTCCGTTGTTTCTAAGATACTGGGTTTTTGAGAAGATCAATTTGTAGAAGAATAAAATTGCTATCGAAATTCTTTTTCTCCTTGGGTTTGAAAATACCCTCTCCAAAAATTTGTCCACTTTTTAAAACATATTGTTCATTTCTAAACATTTGTATTGTTATTTTTCATCTTTGATAGCAAGTAAATTGACTATAGAATCCTAGGCCTTTTGCCTGTGTCGCCCCACTCCCCCCATCTCCCTACCCATCCACCCTACTGCCCACCCCACCCCACCCCTGGTGTTTTTTCAGTGGTTGTTTTGCTTACACTAAATCTGGCAGCAGTTTATTGTTGCTGCTGCTATTATTGTTTAGCCAACTCACTTTTATTGTGTCTTTCCAAAGTAATCAACTTAATTTTTTTTAAAAAAAACTTTTATATTCATATTTGTGTTTATATAATGTTTAGTTATCTAATCTTGACAAGCACATCTGGCAAAACAAATCTTTAAAAAAAAGCACCACTGATTCTCAGAAGTCATAGTGCTTCTGGTAGGAGCGGAAGTGTGCAGGTAGACCACTGAGGTGTAAGCAGGTGACCAGCTGCAGGGGCTTAGAATGGGATGGATTTCTCAGATGCAGGCCTGTCAAGAGAGGGTCTCCTGTCAAGTGTCTGGAACATAATGAGTGCTTGGTTCCTGTTAGCTCATATTATTTCACGGAGATAACTTTGTTACTCCACACCTCTACCAAAGAAATAGATAGAATGGTAAAATTGTACGAAAGATGATTTCAGTGTCCAGAGTAGCTTTCTTCCGCACTGGTAGCAGTGAGGCTCCAGCCCTTATCCTTTCTGCCTGGACAGTTATTGTAGTCTCCTGGCTTGTGTCTCTGCCCCCAGGTGTACATCTTCCACCAATAGCAATGTACATTTTACATTGCCATTACAGTGATCCTTCTGACATGAAAATCCAGTGAAAATCCTTTAAAGGCAAGCTCTTTAACTTAGCATATATGGTAACTCTAATGATCTGTCCCCTGCCTCCCTCCCTTGTTTCTTGCTCTCCTAGCTGCAGTTCCCCTTTGAATCAGACTGTTGTCATACTTTATGCTTTTGTCTGTGTCCTCTGCCTCAAATGCTGTTCCCAGATCATTCACCTGGGAAACACCTACTCATTCTGTAAGACTCATCCCAGATTTTACTTTTATTACTCCTTTCCAATTCCCACTGCCCTTCCCTAGTGCCCCCGCTGCACTTTTGATATACTACTAACATCACACCCGTAATACTTTATTTTACAGTTTTTCCCCCTCAACATTTTGAGGGCACACATGTGTCTTACTGCTCTCTGTGTTTCCAGCACAGTGCCTGGCATGGAGGGACACCCAAATAATAAGCAAATAAAAGAGACATACCTCAAGCAAAGGCACTGAACCAGGAAAGTAGGAACAGTGCCAGGGAGGTGTACAATTTGGCAGTAGCATTTGACCCCTGTAAGCTAGTAATATGACCTAACACTGATACTTTCATATCTCCTCTTACCCTGACGACTCCTTTGTTACCTCGAGAGGGAACCTAGAAGTAAGCAAAATTCAGATTAGATGACTTAATCAAGGTCACATGGCAAATCAGTGGCAGAACTGTAATTAGATTCAGACTTCTGAATCTAAAATCCATATATGGTTTCTAGATGATACCAGGTCGATTAAAGTTAGAGAAGAGTTTAGGTGGACTCTGACATTTAGAAGCTGCTATCACAGAAACTCTTATTTTTCTCAGCACATTCGAGTGGCAGAATTTTAACAGTTGTTAGAGGTTAAATGAAATTATATTTTCAGTCCTCTTAATACTTGAATTTGATGACCAAAGTTGTGTAGTTTAGTTGCTTTCTAGGCTCTAAACGTCGTGTTGTCTTTATTTAAATCACACTTCTGTAACTGCTTCTTTACTTATTTTACAGACGTCATTGAAAATTTGCATGCTGCAGCTTACCGAAATGCCTTGGCTAATTCCTTATATTGTCCTGATTATAGGATTGGAAAAGTGACACCAGATGAGGTACTGATAAAACACATTACATTTTTTTTTAAATTTAATTTTATTTATTTTTTTATACAGCAGGTTCTTATTAGTCATCAGTTTTATACACATCAGTGTATACATGTCAATCACAATTGCCCAATTCAGCTCACCACCACCACCACCCCCACCGTGGCTTTCCCCCCTTGGTGTCCATACGTTTGTTCTCTACATCTGTGTCTCAATTTCTGCCCTGCAAACCAGTTCATCTGTACCATTTTTCTAGGTTCCACATATATGCATTAATATGTGATATTTGTTTTTCTCTTTCTGACTTACTGCACTCTGTATGACGGTCTCTAGATCCATCCGCATCTCAACAAATGACCCAATTTCGTTCCTTTTTATGGCTGAGTAATATTCCATTGTATATATGTACCACAACTTCTTTGTCCATTCTTCTGTCGATGGGCATTTAGGTTGCTTCCATGACCTGGCTATTGTAAATAGTGCTGCAGTGAACATTGGGGTGCATGTTTCTTTTAGAATTGTGGTTTTATCTGGGTATATGCCCAGTAGTGGGATTGCTGGATCATATGGTAATTCTGTTTTTAGTTTTTTAAGGAACCTTCATACTGTTCTCCATAGTGGCTGTATCAGTTTACATTCCCACCAACAGTGCAAGAGGGTTCCCTTTTCTCCACACCCTCTCCAGCATTTGTTGTTTGTAGATTTTCTGATGATGACCATTCTAACTGGTGTGAGGTGATAACCTCATTGTAGTTTTGATTTGCATTTCTCTAATAATTAGTGATGTTGAGCATCTTTTCATGTGCTTCTTGGCCATCTACATGTCTTTGGAGAAATGTCTATTTAGGTCTTCTGCCCATTTTTGGATTGGGTTGTTGTTTGTTTTTTTAATATTGAGCTGCATGAGCTGTTTGTATATTTTGGAGATTAATCCTTTGTCCATTGATTCATTTGCAAATATTTTCTCCCATTCTGACGGTTGTCTTTTCGTCTTGTTTATGGTTTCCTTTGCTGTGCAAGAGCTTTTAAGTTTCATTCGGTCCCATTTGTTTATTTTTGTTTTTATTTCCATTACTCTAGGAGGTGGATCAAAAAAAATCTTGCTGTGATTTATGTCAAAGAGTGTTCTGCGTATGTTTTCCCCTAAGAGTTTTTTAGTGTCTGGTCTTACATTAGGTCTCTAATACATTTTGAGTTTCTTTTTGTGTATGGTGTTAGGGAGTGTTCTAATTTCATTCTTTTACATGTAGCTGTCCAGTTTTCCCAGGACCACTTATTGAAGAGACTGTTTTTTCTCCATTATATATCCTTGCCTCCTTTGTCATAGATTAGTTGACCATAGGGTGTGGGTTTATCTCTGGGCTTTCTATCCTGTTCCATTGATCTATATTTCTGTTTTTTGTCAGGACCATATTGTCTTGATTGCTGTAGCTTTGTAGTATAGTCTGAAGTCAGGGAGTCTGATTCCTCCAGCTCCATTTTTTTCCCTCAAGATTGCCTTTGCTATTCAGGGTCTTTTGTGTCTCCATTCAAATTTAAGATTTTTTGTTCTAGTGCTGTAAAAAATGCCATTGGTGGGCTTCCCTGGTGGTGCAGTGGTTGAGAGTCCGCCTGCCGATGCAGGGGACACGGGTTCGTGCCCTGGTCCAGGAAGATCCCACATGCCGCAGAGTGGCTGGGCCCGTGAGCCATGGCCACTGAGCCTGTGTGTCCGGAGCCTGTGCTCTGCAACAGGAGAGGCCACAGCAGTGAGAGACCCACGTACCGCAAAAAAAAAAAAAAAAAAAAAAAAAGCCATTGGTAATTTGATAGGGATTGCATTGAATCTGTAGATTGCTTTGGGTAGTATTGTCATTTTCACAGTGTTGATTCTTCCAATCCGAAAACATAGTATATCTCTCCATCTGTTTGTGTTATCTTTGATTTCTTTCATCAGTGTTTTATAGTTTTCTGAGTATAGGTCTTTCACCTCCTTAGGTAGGTTTATTCCTAGGTATTTTATTCTTTTTGTTGCAATGGTGAATGGGAGTGTTTCCTTAATTTCTCTTTCAGATTTTTCATCATTAGTGTATAGGACTGCAAGAAATTTCTGTGCATTAATTTTGTATCCTGCGACTTTACTAAATTCATTCATTAGCTCTTGCAGTTTTCTGGTGAAATCTTCAGGATTCTCTATGTATAGTATCATATCATCTACAAAAAGTGACAGTTGTACTTCTTCTTTACCAATTTGTATTCCTTTTGTTTCTTTTTCTTCTCTGATTGCCATGGCTAGGACTTCCAAAACTGTTGAATAATAGTGGCGAGAGTGGACATCCTTGTCTTGTTCCCGATCTTAGAGGAAATGCTTTCAGTTTTTCACCATTGAGAATGATGTTTGCTGTGGGTTTGTCGTATATGGCCTTTATTATGTTGAGTTAGGTTCCCTCTATGCCCACTTTCTGGAGAGTTTTTATCATAACTGGGTGTTGAATTTAGTCAAAAGCTTTTACTGCGTCTATTGAGATGATACGTGGTTTTTATTATTCAGTTTGTTAACATGGTGTATCACATTGATTGATTTGCGTATATTGAAGAATCCTTGCATCCCTGGGACAAATCCCACTTGATCATGATGTATGATCCTTTTAATGTGTTGTTGGATTCTGTTTGCTAGTATTTTGTTGAGGATTTTTGCATCTATATTCATCAGTGATATTGGTCTGTAATTTTCTTTTTTTGTAGTGTCTTTGCCTGGTTTTGGTATCAGGGTGATGGTGGCCTCATAGAATGAGTTTGGGAGTGTTCCTTCCTCTGCAATTTTTTGGAAGAGTTTGAGAAGGATGGGTGTTAGCTCTTCTCTAAATGTTTGATAGAACTCACCGGTGAAGCCATCTGGTCTTGGACTTCTGTTTGTTGGAAGATTTTTAATCACAGTTTCAATTTCATTACTTGTGATTGGTTTGTTCATATTTTCTGTTTCTTCCTAGTTCAGTGTTGTAAGGTTATACCTTTCTAAGAATTTGCCCATTTCTTCCAGGTTGTCCATTTTAATGGCATAGAGTTGGTTGTAGTAGTCTGTTAGGATGCTTTGTGTTTCTGTGGTGTCTGTTGTAACTTCTCCTTTTTCATTTCTAATTTTATTGATTTGAGTCCTCGCCCTCTTTTTCTCGATGAGTCTGGCTAATGGTTTATCAATTTTGTTTATCTTCTCAAAGAACCAGCTTTTAATCTTATTGATCTTTGCTATTGTTTTCTTTGTTTCTATTTCATTTATTTCTGCTCTGGTCTTTATGATTTCTTTCCTTCTGCTAACTTTGGATTTTGTTTGTTCTTCTTTCTCTAGTTCTTTTAGGTGTAAGGTTAGATTGTTTATTTGAGATTTTTCTTGTTTCTTGAGATAGGCTTGTATACCTATAAACTTCCCTCTTAGAACTGCTTTTGCTGCATCCCATAGGTTTTGGATTGTCATGTTTTCATTGTCATTTGTCTCTAGGTATTTTTTGATTTCCTCTTTGATTTCTTCATTGATCTCTTGGTTATTTAGTAACGTAGTGTTTAACCTCCATGTGTTCCTGTTTTTTACATTTTTTTCCCCTGTAATTCATTTCTAAACTCATAGCATTGTGGTCAGAAAAGATGCTTGATATGATTTCAATTTTCTTAAATTTACTGAAGCTTGATTTGTGACCCAAGATGTGATCTATCCTGGAGAGTGTTCCGTGTGCACTTGAGAAGAAAGTGTAATCTGCTGTTTTTTGTTGGAATGTTCTATAAATATCAATTAAATCTATCTGGTCTACTGTGTCATTTAAAGCTTCTGTTTCCTTATTTATTTTCATTTTGGATGATCTGTCCATTGGTGTAAGTGAGGTGTTAAAGTCCTACACTATTATTGTGTCACTGTCGATTTCCTTTTACAGCTGTTAGCAGTTGCCGTATGTATTGAGGTGCTCCTATGTTGGGTGCATATATATTTATAATTGTTTTGTCTTCTTCTTGGATTGATCCCTTTATCATTATGTAGTGTCCTTCCTTGTGTCTTGTAACATTCTTTATTTTAAAGTCTATTTTATCTGATACGAATATTGCTACTCCAGCTTTCTTTTGATTTCCATTTGCATGAAATATCTTTTTCTATCCCCTCACTTTCAGTCTGTATGTGTCCCTAGGTCTGAAGTGGGTCTCTTGTAGACAGCATATATATGGGTCTTGTTTTTGTATCCATTCTGCAAGCCTGTGTCTTTTGCTTGGAGCATTTAATCCATTCACATTTAAAGTAATTATCAATATGTATGTTCCTATGACCATTTTCTTAAATGTTTTGGGTTTGTTTTTGTAGGTCCTTTTCTTCTCTTGTGTTTCCCAGTTAGAGAAGTTCCTTTAGCATTTGTTGTAGAGCTGGTTTGGTGGTGCTGAATTCTCTTAGCTTTTGCTTGTCTGTAAAGCTTTTGATTCCTTCATCAAATCTGAATGAGATCCTTGCCGGGTATAGTAATCTTGGTTGTAGGTTCTTCCCTTTCATCACTTTAAGTATATCATGGCACTCCCTTCTGGCTTGTAGAGTTTCTGCTGAGAAATCAGCAGTTAACCTTATGGGAGTTCCCTTGTATGTTATTTGTCATTTTTCCCTTGCTGCTTTCAATAATTTGTCTTTAATTTTTGCCAACGTGATTACTATGTGTCTCGGCGTGTTTCTGCTTGGGTTTATCCTGTATGGTACTCTGCACTTCCTGGACTTGGGTGGCTATTTCCTATCCCATGTTAGGGAAGTTTTTGACTATAATCTCTGCAAATATTTTCCCTGGTCCTTTCTCTCTCTCTTCTCCTTCTGGGACCCCTGTAATGCGAATGTTGTTGCGTTTAATGTTGTCCCAGAGGTCTCTCAGGCTGTCTTCATTTCTTTTCATTCTTTTTTCTTTATTCTGTTCCGCAGCAGTGAATTCCACCATTCTGTCTTCCAGGCCACTTATCCGTTCTTCTGCCTCAGTTATTCTGCTATTGTTTCCTTCTAGTGTATTTTTCTTTTCAGTTATTGTATTGTTCATCTCTGTTTGTTTGTTCTTTAAGTCTTCTAGGTCTTTGTTAAACATTTCTCATATCTTCTCGATCTTTGCCTCCATTCTTTTTCCGAGGTCCTGGATCATCTTCACTATCATATTCTGAATTCTTTTTCTGGAAGATTGCCTATCTGCACTTCATTTAGTTGTTTTTCTTGGGTTTTATCTTGTTCCTTCATCTGGTACATAGCCCTCTGCCTTTTCATTTTGTCTTTCTGTGAATGTGGTTTTTGTTCCACAGGTTGCAGGATTGTAGTTCTTCCTGCTTCTGCTGTCTGCCCTCTGGTGGATGAGGCTATCTAAGAGGCTTGTGCAGGTTTCCTGATGGGAGGAACTGGTGGTGGGTAGAGCTGACTGTTGCTCTGGTGGGCAGAGCTCAGTAAAACTTTAATCCACTTGTCTGCTGATGCGTGGGGCTGGGTTCCCTCCCTGTTGGTTGCTTGGCCTGAGGGAACCCAACACTGGAGCCTACCTGGGCTCTTTGGTGGGGCTAGTGGCGGACTCTGAGAGGGCTCACGCCAAGGTGTACTTCCCAGAACTTCTGCTGCCAGTGTCCTTGTCCTCACTGTGAGCCACAGCTACACCCCACCTCTGCAGGAGACCCTCCAACACTAGCATGCAGGTCTGGTTCAGTCTCCCCTGGTGTCATTGCTCCTTCCCCTGGGTCCCAATGCACACACTACTTTGTGTACGCCCTCCAATAGTGGAGTCTCTGTTTCCCCCAGTCTTGTTGAAGTCCTGCAATCAAATCCCACTAGGTTTCAAAGTCTGATTCTCTAGGAATTCCTCCTCCCGTTGCCAGACCTCTAGTTTGGGAAGCCTGACGTGGGGCTCAGAACCTTTACTCCAGTGGGTGGACTTCTGTGATATAAGTGTTCTCCAGTCTGTGAGTAACCCACCCAGCAGTTATGGGATTAGATTTTGCTGTGATTGCACCCCTCCTACCATCTCATTGTGGCTTCTCCTTTGTCTTTGGATGTGGGGTATATTTTTTGGTGAGTTCCAGTGTCTTCCTGTCGATGCTTGTCCAGCAGCTAGTTGTGATTCTGGTGTTCTCACAAGAGGGAGTGAGAGCACGTCCTTCTACTCTGCCATCTTGGTTCAGGCTCCAACACATTACATTTTAAAATGTGCTTATTTTCACATTAAATTGAATGTTCATCTACCACTTCAGTTTCGTTTGCTAGTTTTTTGTATCATCTAATTTTTTTTTTTTTTTCCCGGTACGCAGGCCTCTCACTGCTGTGGCCCCTCCCGTTGCGGAGCGCAGGCCCAGCAGCCATGGCTCACGGGCCCAGCTGCTCCGCAGCATGTGGGACTGGGGCACGAACCCATGTCCCCTGCATTGGCAGGCGGACTCTCAACCACTGCACCACCAGGGAAGCCCGTATCTTCTAATTTAAGAAATTTTCTAGCTTGCTTTTTTTCCATCAGCTTGCTTTTTTTTTTTTTTTTTTTGTCCACGCCATGCAGCTTGTGGGGTCCTAGTTCCCCTACCAGTGACTGAACTGGTGCCCCCTGCAGTGGAAGAGCAGAGTTCTAACCACTGGACAGCCAGGGAATTTCCTATCCAGCAGCTTGCTTTTTAACTAAAATTCCATCTGAACAATTTTTGTGTATCTTTCAACTAAAAAAGTTTTTATTACAAAATGGACATGTTCCTTACAGATATTTCAGAAAATAAAGGGGGACAAAAGATATCTCCCACACCTAAAGTCACTCATTGTTAGCACCTAGGTGTATTTTTCTTCTAGACCCTTGTCTATGTATATCTATCTTTTAAACAGTATGTAAGTGTTTAAATACCATAATCTTGTGACTAAAAGTCTTCCTTTAACCACTCTGAATACATAGGTAGAAATGAACCCCACTTTCTTGCCTCCCGTTCTGTCATCAGCCTGCTCACCAGCTCATTTACCTTCTCCAGCACACCTGCCTCACTTTGCTGGCAGTGCACATTTGTCGTATGTCACAGCCATGTATATATCATAGAACTTTGTTTCCAAAGTGTGAAACATTGAGCATTAAATTTGCAAGTGTAGGTATGTGTATACAATCTTAATTTCCTACTCCTACCCCTCACCCACCCCAAAAAAAACTTTTTACGAAGAGACATTAAGAGAAAAACTGGGAATTATCAACACTTTCAAAGTATATATGACTCAGAAATTAGGCTTTTATTCTCATTTCTGGTTATCCACTACAGAAAACTGAATTTTGTATCCTTTTCCTCTTTTGACTTATCTCCTGGTTAAGAAAACTATCCAGTTATCAATTTAATGCCTACCATTCACAAAATTATAACTGATATCATCCAACTTCGAACAGCCAACATTTTTCATAAGACTGGCCTCTAGTAAGTTTTTGAAGTTTTTCAGAAATCAAATTCACTCTTGTGAAGATATATTATTGAGGTAGCTAAAAGGATGCACATAACAAAACATTTACCTACAAGGATGTCTATTGTGGCATTGTTTGTAATTGTGAAAAATTAGAAGAAACAAATCAAATATCCAACATTAGAGAACTAGTTAAATATATTAAATATCTGTAGAATGGAATACTATTCAACCATTCAAAAATATTAATTGATAATGAAGTTTTCATAGCTTATTGTCAAGTAAAGGAAAGGTAATTTATGAATAGGATGTACCAAGGGGTCCCATTTTTAAAAAAATAAGGTGTGTGCATCATAGACAAATACCAAGATGTTAACCATGGTTATCTCAAAGTTATTAGCATTTTTTAAATGTATCCCTAGGCTAAAGGAAATTCTAAAGAAATGGTTGCTAGAATAATTTGAGCAAAGGCAGCATTCAATAGAAAAACATCAACATTTAAAAAAAAGAATATGACTTTCCAAGGTGGCTCCATAGATGGAGACACCATTCATTTTAGGGCACAAATTCTGATAAATTGAATAAAAGTTTAGTTTTATTACCTTAGCTTCACAGTTCTCAACATTAGCCAAGGAGCCTTTTCAGCCAATACCCACCCCTCATGAATTTTTTTTTTTAACATCTTTATTGGAGTATAATTGCTTTACAATGGTGCGTTAGTTTCTGCTTCATAACAAAGTGAACCAGTTATACATATACATATGTTTCCATATCTCTTCCCTCTTGCGTCTCCCTCCCTCCCACCCTCCCTATCCCACCCCTCTAGGTGGTCACAAAGCACCGAGCTTATCTCCCTGTGCTATACGGCTGCTTCCCACTAGCTATCTATTTTACGTTTGGTAGTGTATATATGTCCATGCCACTCTCTCAATTTGTCCCAGCTTACCCTTCCCCCTCCCCATATCTTCAAGTCCATTCTCTAGTAGGTCTGTGTCTTTATTCCCGTCTTATCCCTAGGTTCTTCATGACCTTTTTTTTTTTTTCTTAGATTCCGTATATATGTGTTAGCACACGGTATTTGTTTTTCTTTTTCTGACTTCTTACTTAATGCCATGGATATACTGTATATCTGTTTATGTACTGTATGTATATTTGTAGTTTATATATAAAGGAATAAGGTTTTTTTCTTACCCCAAAGAACTAATTTTCACTCCCGTGGGAGCAATAGTGTGCCTGTTTAGAATGCATGTTTTAGCCCTACTTTTGAATATTAGGTCTAAAGTGATAGTATAAACCAGTGATTGTCAAATCTCACTGATCCTCAGATCACCTGGGTGGTTGATTAGATGGGTGGGTGGTTTGTTTTAAATAAAGATTCCAAGATCTCACATTGAATCTACTATATCAGTCTATACAGTGGGCACAGGAATAGGATGGGGTGGGGAGACATTGTTTTTGTTTTTTAAGCTCCCCATATAATTCTGTAATCATCCAGGTTGGAAACCCTGGTATAGACAGTAACCTCAGAGCAAAAAAACCTTCAAAGATGCACAATAGGGGTGTAGTGATATAACTCTATTAGCCCTACTATAGAATGTTAATAACAGTGCTTTATTACTACCTGTATAAAGACAAAAGAAACCTGATATACTACTTAAATCACATTATAATAAAAATCATACTTAGTCCCATATCTTCAAGTTCAAGCCAATGTGTGCTCTAATTTTTAATTCTGTTTTTTTCCATTAACAGCTTCATTGAGATGTAATTCACATACCATACAGTTCACGCATTTAAAATGCACAATTCAGTGGTTTTTATTATATTCACTGAGTTACATAACCATCACCACATTAAGTTCTAGTTCTTTTTAAGCAATGGTTTTTGAAAGCTCAGTTTCATTCAGTACTAAGTAGTCCTTTATAGTTCATTATAGCAGCTTTTAAGCCTGAGTATTTATCTTCTGCTGAACTGCGGTTTCACATTTTTATAGCTTTTTATATTTATACCAATATAACCTAATAAATGTTTTTACTTCCTCAGTTACATGACTATGTACAGAATCATTTTACAAGTGCAAGAATGGCTTTGATTGGACTTGGTAAGTTGGGAATTGCCTGCATGTCAGTTTGCTTCTTTTAAGAGTAGTTTTTTAAGTCACAGACATAGAAAACAGACTTTTGGTTGCCAACGGGGAGGGCGACAGGGGAGGGTTGGATTGGGAGTTTGGGAATAGCAGATATAAACTGTTATATATAGAATGGATAAACAACAAGATCCTATTTTACAGGAAACTATATTCAATATCCTGTAATAAACAATAATGGAAAAGAATATTTATAACTGAATCACTTTGCTGTATACCAGAAACTAACACAACATTGTAAATCTTCAGTTAAAAAAAAGAAGTATGACTTGGCAGATAGTGAAACATGTGACTGACTTTTTCAATGAGGAGGTAGAATTATCCTTGAAACTCTGAAAAATCAGGTACTATCATATGTAACTATGTATATATACATCTTTTATAGTTATATATAGAGCGATATTTAGATAATTTACAGTTCCATGGTTCTTGGCTCCCAGAGAAAGTGGTAGATAGTCAGAAAATTCACTGAGGCTGCTGACTTTTCCTTTATAATTTGGTGTGGCAGGGGATGGGACACCTTTCCAGTACATTGTAATTATGTCACTATATAGGTAACCAGCCTCAATTTATAATATACTCACTTGGGTATTTTCTTAAATTCTGATTATACAATTCTCCATTATGTTGTTCTGTCTCATTCTAGAAGGTGGTTAATTGAAAAAAGAGAAACTCTAAGGTGTGCTACTGTTAAATGTGGCACTTATAGTTATGAATAAAAGTATTTTTTCACTGTCTCAATGTGAGTCATTAAAAAAAAAAGAGTAGTTCTTTAAGCTATAATTATGTGAACACAAAATTTCAGAACTCATCCTCTGTTTGTCAGAAAGTCAGTATGTGGGGCTTCCCTGGTGGCACAGTGGTTGAGAGTCCGCCTGCCGATGCAAGGGATGTGGGTTCGTGCCCCGGTCCGGGAAGATCCCACATGCCGCAGAGCGGCTGGGCCCGTGAGCCATGGCCGCTGAACCTGCGCGTCCAGAGCCTGTGCTCCGCAATGGGAGAGGCCACAACAGTGAGAGGCCTGCGTACCGCAAAAGAAAAAGAAAAAAAAAAAAAGAAAGTCAGTATGTGATAGGATTTTAATAGCTAGTCTTTCATGGAAACAACCTAAATGTCCATTGACAGATGAATGGATAAAGAAGGTGTGGTACATACATACAATAGAATATTACTCAGCCATTAAAAAGAATGCAATAATGCCATTTGCAGCAACACGGATGGACATAGAGATTATCATACTAAGCGAAGTAAGTCAGAAAGAGAAAGACAAATACCATATATCACTTATACATAATATCTAAAGTATGACACAAATGAACTTATCTATGAAATAGAAACAGACTCACGCAGAGAACAGACTTGTGGTTGCCAAGGGGGAGGGGGCTGGGGGAGGGAAGGATTGGGAGTTTGGGATTAGTAGGTGCAAACTATTATATGTAGAATGATAAACAACAAGGTCCCACTGTATAGCACAGAGAACTATATTCAATATCCTGTGATAAACCATAATGGAAAAGAATATGAAAAAGAATATATATATGTATAACTGAGTCACTTTATAGCGGAAATTAACACAACATTGTAAATCAATTATACGTCAATAAAAATTAAAAAAAATACAACTTCCCCAACACAGTTTTATAGCATATAAATAAATCCTCCACAACTCTAAAAAAAAAAATAGTCTTTTTTATTTTTGAGCAGAATGCAGCATTTAACTTTTTAAAGCACTGGCTTTCAAATTCATTACAGTATTTGCAAAACCTATGACAAAGGGCAGATTTCTCTAAGCAAAGAGCTTTTACAAAGAGCTTTTGTTTTTGTTTTGCTTTGTTTTAAGTACAATTTAGTAGAAAAATAGACAAAGGGCATGAACCAATTCGTGGGGAAAGTGTGTGTGTGTGTGTGTGTGTGTGGCCAATTATTGTAAAAGATAACTAAAAAATTTTTTATCTGTGAAATTGACAAAAATTAAAAGATTGACACTGCCTGGTATTAACCATGGTATGGAGAAATAGGCACTCTCAAAAATTATTGGTGGGAGTGTAAAATGGTACTTTTTTTTTTGCGGTATGCGGGCCTCTCACTGTTGTGGCCTCTCCCGTTGCGGAGCACAGGCTCCGGACGCGCAGGCCCAGTGGCCATGTCTCACGGGACCAGCCGCTCCACGGCATGTGGGATCCTCCCAGACCGGGGCACGAACCTGTGTCCCCTGCATCGGCAGGCGGACTCGCAACCACTGCGCCACCAGGGAAGCCCCAAAATGGTACATTTTTGGAGGACTTTTTTTTTTTTTTTTTTTGGCTGCATTGGGTCTTTGTTGCTGCACACGGGCTTTCTCTAGTTGTGGCGCGTGGGAGCTACTCTTCATTGTGGTGCGCGGGCTTCTCATTGCGGTGGCTTCTCTCATTGCGTAGCACAGGCTCTAGGCGTGCGGGCTTCAGTAGTTGAAGCACGTGGCCTCAGTAGTTGTGGCTCACGGCCTCTACAGCACAGGCTCTTTTGTGGTGCACGGGCTTAGTAGTTGTTGCCCTGCGTCATGTGGGATCTTCCCGGACCAGGGATTGAACCCGTGTCTCCTGCATCAGCAGGTGGATTCTTTTTGTTTGTTTGTTTTTGCGGTACTCGGGCCTCTCACTGTTGTGGCCTCTCCCATTGCCGAGCACAGGCTCCGGACACGCAGGCTCAATGGCCATGGCTCACGGTCCCAGCCACTCCGCGGCATGTGGGATCTTCCCGGACCGGGACACCAACCCACATCCCCTGCATCGGCAGGCGGACTCTCAACTGCTGCGCCATCAGGGAATCCCAGCAGGTGGATTCTTAACCACTGTGCTACCAGGGAAGTCCCTGGAGGTCTATTTTAATATATTAAAATTGTAATTGTTTATACTCTTAGGCCCAGCATTTACTTTTAAGAATTTACCCTGCCAAAACATTTGGTCAAGTTTACAAAATAGTCGCGTGAGAATATTATTTGCAATATTGGGTTTTTGTTCATTTGTTTTATAAATAACAGCTTAATTGAGGTATAATTCACATGCCATAAAATTTACCCTTTTAAAGTGTACAGTTTGTGGTTTTTAGTATACTCACAGAGTTGTGCAACTATTGCCACTATCTAATTCCAGAACATTTTCACCATCCCCAAAAGAAACCCCATACTCATTAGCAGTCACTCCTCATTCCACCTCCTCCTTGCCTCTGGCAACCATTAATCTCCTTTCTGTCTGTATAGAGCTGACTATTCTGGACATTTCATATAAAGGGAATTATACAATAATAGTCTTTGTAACTGGCTTCTTTCACTTAGTCACTTAGCATAATGTTTTCAAAGTCCATCCATATTGTAACATGTACCAATGTTCCATTCCCTTTTCTGGCTGAAAAATATATTTCATTACCACATTTTGTTATTCATTCATTAGCTGGACATTTGGGTTGTTCCTGAATGTTTTGGCTTTTATGAATATAAACATTCATATATAAGTTTTTTAACAAAACATCTTTTTCATTGTTTTGGGTGTATACCTAGGAGTAGAATTGCCAGGATAGGGTATCTCTCTGTTTATCCATTTGAAGAACTGCCAGACTGTTTTCCAAAGCAGTTGAACCATTTTACATTCCATCAGCAGTGCACAAGGGTTCCAATTTCTCCACATCCTTATCAACACTTATTATCTGTCTTTGATTATGACCATCCTAATGGATGTGAAGTAGTGTCTCATTGTGGTTTTGGTATGCATTTCCGTAGTGATTGATAACATTGAACATATTTTTTTGTGCTTTTTGGCCATCTATATATCTTATTTGGAGAAATGCTTATTCAAGTCCCTTGCCCATTTTTTAATTGGGTTGTTTGTTTTTTTTAATTGTTGAGTTATAAGAGTTCATTATATATTCTGGATACTAATCCTTACCAGATTTTTTCCCATTTTGTGGATTATCTTTTCACTCTTTTGAAAATGTCTTTTGATGCACATTGCCATATTGTTTTAATAGCCAACTATTAGAAGCATACTAATGTCTCTCAAGAAGAGATTGATTAAATAAATGATGGTATATCCATATAATAAAATTCTTTATAACCATTAAATGTTTGGTGTAGTCCGTTCACTTAGATGTAAATTACGAAAGACAAGTTAGAAACAATATCAATAGAATGACACCATTTTAAAAATAAAAAGGATAATATTTGCATAGAAAAAGTTCTAGATGAATATATAGTAAAGCTGTAAATGCATATGTCTGGAAGAGTGGCATTATGGGAGGCTGTTATTTTCTTTACTGTTTATTTCTGTAATATTTGAATTGTATAATGATGTATTTTTAAAATAGTGTTTTACAATTGTGTTCTAGAAATTCTGGTTCTAGTTTGTTTTTGTTTCTTTTGAAATAG
This sequence comes from Aethalodelphis obliquidens, assembly GCF_003676395.1. Classification (NCBI taxonomy): domain Eukaryota; kingdom Metazoa; phylum Chordata; class Mammalia; order Artiodactyla; family Delphinidae; genus Aethalodelphis; species Aethalodelphis obliquidens. The sequence continues at coordinate 21,554,876 of NW_020837974.1, read as the reverse complement.
GTGTGAGTCATCCTGTTTTAAAGCAAGTTGCTGAACAGTTTCTCAACATGAGGGGTGGGCTTGGTTTATCTGGTGCAAAGACCAAGTACCGTGGAGGTAAGCGTTTTGTTCCATTAAGGTTAATTTACCAGGGTGCCGCCTCTCCCCCCAGTAGCATATTGGAGTATAATGGGCCTGATTATTTACTACCAAATAGTATCAATGTGGAAAGAAAGAATTAGATTGCTTGAGTGTTATGTATTAAACATGTTTGTGTATGTGTTGGGGGAAGGGCAGGATAGCAAGGAGAGCACCAAGCTAGGGAAAAGCTTAATCTTAATGGGTTAATACTGTGTTGTAGAGAATATTGAAGAATAAAACCAAAAGCCACTTTCTTCGTTCTTGCCTTACCTGGCCCCAGGTGAAATTCGAGAACAGAATGGAGACAGTCTCGTCCATGCTGCTCTTGTAGCAGAAAGTGCTGCTGCAGGAAGTGCAGAAGCAAATGCGTTTAGTGTTCTCCAGCATGTCCTCGGTGCTGGACCACATGTTAAGAGGGGCAGCAATGCCACCAGCTCTCTATACCAAGCTGTTGCCAAGGGAATTCACCAGCCATTTGATGTGAGTCTGAACAGTCGATATCTCTCCTTTTGTTTTCACAGGCTCAGTGTTTACGATGTAGTCCTGATAACTTGCTCTTAATGTTAATCTGCTTTTAAAATTTAAGATGAGGGACTTCTCTGGTGGTCCAGTGGTTAAGACTCAGGGCGCTTCCACTGCAGGTAGCACGGGTTCTATCCCTGGCCAGGGAACTAAGATCCCACATGCCACGTGGTGTGGCCAAAAAAAAAAAAAAAATTAAGATGAACACAAAGAAAATCTTTGTAAAATTGAAGAGACAGCCAGGCTTAATTTTAGTACCTTAGTGGGTCTGTCAAAAACTTGCTGTTATTCTAATATAAAAGGAAGAATTGGGGCTTCCCTGGTGGCGCAGTGGTTGAGAGTCCGCCTGCCGATGCAGGGGACACGGGTTTGTGCCCCGGTCCGGGAGGATCCCACATGCCGCGGAGCGGCTGGGCACGTGAGCCATGGCTGCTGGGCCTGCCGTCCGGAGCCTGTGCTCTGCAGCGGGAGAGGCCACAACAGTGAGAGGCCCGCGTACCGTAAAAAAAAAAAAAAAAAAAGGAAGAATTGAATGCTTAAAAAGTCAGAAATTCACACTTCAGTTCCCTTTAGAATAAAGTTTTAGATATTAAACATTCCCCTAGATTCTAATTAGTCATTTTTTCTGATTTCTTCTGTCCCCTTCTATTCTTGTGGCTACTTCCTGAATTTCACTGCCCTTCATGTTTTCCAACCAAGTGTACAAGATATGCAGCAAGAAATTACTTACAGACCTGCTCCTCCAGCTTGTGATTAAGTTAAAAGAGAAAAATGACATTTAACCATAACCAAAAGTTATGTTGCCTTAGAAGACACCTTTTTATGACAGTGAGGAAAGTGCTAAAGCTTTCAAAATAATTATACTCAAATCGAGAATGTAAAATGTCAACCGGCAAAATATTTAATGAGTGACGGTAGTTTGCCCAATGTAATGCCCCATGTGACCTTCAATTATATCTTTAAAAAGTAACAAATGTACTAAATTGTAGGATTAAGTATCGTTCATAATTTCAGCAATAGTACATGGCACAGGTAGGTTTATGCCTCTGAGTCTTTGGCCATTTGACACTTAATGGTGAAAATTAAAATCAGTCATCTTCTCTTTTTATTCCTCTGTTTAATACTTTAGTGGTAGTGTCAGACTTTTTTTTTTTTTAGCAGAGGAGCCTTTTTCATCAGTGCCATTCCCCAATTGCAATGCCCAACACAAAAGTTCTTGCTTTTAAAGAAGTTTAGAAGGCTTACCTGACAGTGAAACCCTTGGAATCTTCTGTACAGAACCTTAGAGTTCCCTGGAGCACAGTTTGAAAACCATTATCTTATTTTTTTTTTTAAGTTTATTTATTTTGGCTGCACTGGGTCTTAGTTGTGGCACGTGGGATCTTCATTGCGGCATGTTTAGTTGTAGCATGCGGGATCTTTTAGTTGCAGCATGCGGGCTTCTTAGTTGCAGCGTGTGGGCTTCTTAGTTGCGGCATGCACATGGGATCTAGTTTCCCGACCAGGGATCGAACCCAGGCTCCCTGCAGCTCAGAGTCTTACCCACTGGACCACCAGGGAATTCCCAAAAACCATTATCTTAAATTAGTCCTAGTCCTTAATTAGATATCCTCCAGATTTTCTTTCTCCTGGTTCATGGTCTACTCTGTTTTCTTTTCTTCATGCTTTACTCTTCACCATTGAATGTTAATGATGCTTTGGGTAGTTGGAGTTTAATCTAATCCAGTGACATAATATAATAGAAATTCCTGGGAATTCCCTGGTGGCGCAGTGGTTAACAATCCGCCTGCCAATGCAGGGGACATGGGTTCAAGCCCTGGTCCGGGAAAATCCCACATGCTGCGGAGCAACTAGGCCCATGCACCACAACTACTGAGCCTGCACACCACAACTACTGAAGCCCGTGCACCTAGAGCCCATGCTCCACAACAAGAGAAGCCACCGCAATTAGAAGCCCAGGCACCACAACGAAGAGCAGCCCCCGCTCTCCGCAACTAGAGGAAACCCGCGTGCAGCAGTGAAGACCCATTGCAGCCATAAATAAATAAATAAATAAATTTAAAAGATAAATCCACCAAAAGAAAAATTAATATAAATTCCTACTTCAGAATTTGGCCAGAAATTTGGAGGATGACTAGTTAGTCTCAGAATTGTAATTAAACTTCAGGTGATTGAAGTGCATATCTTTGTGTGCTTCGTATGGGCCAAACCAATGGTTTTCAAACTTCATCTGGAACACTAGTTTAAAATTCGGAATCCCAGACTGCATCTTTAGTGATCTGAGTGAGTAGATCTGTCGTAGGAACCTGAAAGTCTACATTTTTAATAACAACTCAAGTGATCCTTATGTAAACGGTCCACATAAACACTGAAAAGCACTTTACTAGGGTGTCATGTCCACCTTAAGGAACTTAACACTCTACTCAGACTACAGACAGAAATACCCGTTTTCCAGAGGCTAAACTTCTTGCTCCCTTGGACATCTGAATAATAGATACTAAGCAGAAATTTTTTTCCTAACCCTTTGATTTTAGTCTATAGGAGAAGTGAAAGCAAATTGGTGAAAAGGAAGTCACCACCAACAGCAGAGGGAAGAAAGCAGGTTTATCTAAGGCCAAAGCCCATGATTTATACCACTCAGCTGTACTGAATCTACAGTAGTAATGTTCACAAGTTAATGTTTGCCTTAACTTTTAATCATCAAAAGGTTAGAAAATATCAAGGAAAGTGAGCCGTCATTTTAGAAAGAGTTAAATGAGAAAAGCTAAAACATTACAGTTGTGAAAGAGGTAACCTGTGTATAGAACACTTCAGTCCTTAATAGAACCATTTAAGTGAAATATTAATCCATGTCTTTGCTTATACTGTGAAGGTATACGTTTTTGTCTAGACGGCCTTAGGGAAATTGTGCCCTGTTTTACCTGGTAGAATGACATACAGTAAAGTTTCATTATATTTTCAGGTTTCCGCTTTTAATGCCAGTTACTCAGATTCTGGACTCTTTGGGATTTACACTATCTCACAGGCTGCAGCTGCTGGAGATGTAAGTTGCAAACTCATCAATTCTCACAAGATTTTTTCCCCCATTAACATATTTTTAGTAAGAACATAGAATGTTTGAATGCCATGATTTATCAGAGTTCTGTATAGTGTATTATCATTAAAGTGTTATCTGCTGTGGAGGAAAGTTAGAAATGAAAAACGCATATACTGATGCTTCCAGAAAAGAGGGAGGAAATGTTTCCTTGGTATTTTTGTTCTGTGTGGGCATGTGGCATTGAGTTGTCTCTGGGATATCTAAATGAAGACCTCAGTTGAGGTCAAGGCCAAGATGTATACTGGGAGTCATCATTATAAAGAGTGTGTTGAAGTCAGGGTTACACGTGAAAGGTTGGAGGAGAAGAAAACTGAAGGTCGAGCTAAGGAAAATGGCCAAAAAGAAACAGAAAGAAAAAGAAGAGAAACTGGCACGTTTGGAGGCCAGGAAAGAGAGAATGGTTAACACTGTTTCGATATACTCTGGATTAACATCCGTTTAGTTACCACAGACAGGTCTGGTAGTTTTAGCAAACTAGGATAATATTGGTGATACTATCAGTTTTTATCAGAGTATTGGAAGTGAACTAAAATTTATAATATTAAGGAATGAATGGGAAGAAAGAGATACAAAGTTGGTGCAGGCAGGTGGAGCTTAGACTTGAGGTGGGTGGTAGTTTTAGGAGAGTTTCCACTGAGAGATTAAGTAGGAAGAGACATTCACACTGAAAGGAAAGAAAATTGGAGCGAATATAGGAGATAAATTATAGATGGATCAAGTCTGAAAAAGCAAGAGCAAGCAGGATCCAAAGTACAATCGGACATTTTAGCCTTGGACACAAAGGCTGATGGGAGAAGAGGATGTCGGGAAGATGAGGAAGTACATCCCTGTTAAGGTAGGAGGCTAAGTCATGTTTTGAGAATAAGAGAAGGGAGGAGAGTTTAAAGAAAGTAATGAGGTTTGGGACAGATGAGTGGCTAGATGCACACAGAATGAGCATAACAGCAGTACAGATGTCTCCATGAGATAAGTGACCACAAATGCATAGTACAGCCAGACGTCTAGCCTAATGCAGAAATGGAGGAGGCAGGCAGTAGGGTTGATCCCAGGCTGGAATCTTGCAAAGTAGGCAGGTCAGAAGTATGAAAAGATGGCAGGAAGTTGGAAGCACTGGCAAGAGTGATTGAAGAGATGATTCATGGATTTAGGCTAAAGAAGTGAAGCCAAGGGGACCTGATAGGTTGAAAGTGGGCAAATCAAGGACCTAGAGATGTTGATAAAATGGAAGATAAGGATAGTGTGATTAAAGACTTAGGCCAGAGGTCTTGGAATTGAGGATTTCAGAGGTAGGTCAGATCTAGGTTATGTGCATGTCTGGGGTATGGCTATGGAAATGGGTAGCTCACCTGGAGGGGAAATGAAGGTCCTAGAGTTTAGGTGATTAGAAAGAACAGTAAATAGCAGACCCAGAATGGTGCCAGGGTTGGGAGGGAGAAAATCATGGGCCAGGTTTATTATTAATTTATTTATTCAACATATATTTACCAAGTACCCACCCACATCACTAGAAGTTGATTCCTTCGTGACTCTAGCACTCCAGGTATGGACAGGCTTTTCAGATTGGCTATGTATGGATTACTACTTTTTTCTTAGTGAATAGTAAGAGATAGCAGTATTAATTACATGATACTTTGAGAGTCTTGGGAAAATTTTGAGGTGCTTATTCTTTGTAGGCAATTATAAATCCCTGAGTTTTCTTTTCCTAAACCCTACTGCCATCCTCTGCCCTCTGCCACTTAACGTTTGTTAAGAAACTTGGCCACTTGGATATTGTACAAACAGCTGCTTTATGGAACATTGGAAGAGTAAGCAGCACGTAGTGAATTAAGAATTCCAAATGGACACTATACTGTTTCTCTGGAACTAACCTTCCATCTTTTGTTTTTGCCTCAGTAGAGGAGCATTTGAATGCTGCAGCAGCAGACTTTGTTTTTTGTTTGTTTCTTTGTTTGTTTTGTTTTGTTTTTTTGCGGTACGCAGGCCTCTCACTGTTGTGGCCCCTCCCGCTGCGGAGCACAGGCTCCGGACACGCAGGCTCAGCGGCCACGGCTCACGGGCCCAGCCGCTCCGCGGCATGTGGGATCTTCCCGGACCGGGGCACGAACCCGTGTCCCCTGCATCGGCAGGTGGACTCTCAACCACTGTGCCACCAGAGAAGCCCCTGCAGCAGACTTTGGCACTGATCAAAGATGACCAGCTTTTACTTGTCTATCCTAGGTTATCAAGGCTGCCTATAACCAAGTAAAAACAGTTGCTCAAGGAAACCTTTCTAATACAGATGTCCAAGTTGCCAAGTAAGTTTCAATATTAATGTCTCATGTTTCAATTATTTGAAAGTTGTATCTTTTCTAGTTACAACACTATTGTAATAAATACACAAAAAGGATTGAAAGGCACAGAAAAGTATTTAAAAGGAAAGGGAAATATACTCCTACCCCCTAGAGATATAATTGTTAACATTTTGATTATTTTCTTGACCATTTTTAAACATAATTGTTAATATTGTATATATACTTGTTAATAAATAATACTTATTAGTGTTTATTGTAGAAATTGAAAATTACAAAGACAAAAATTATTTTTCATTCCCTACCAATGATTCTTCTCTTTTTTTAACATTATAATGCTGTTTGCATTTATTCCATTTATTTTTATTACTAAAAATTTGTCATAAACAGTTTTAATTGGTGTGTCAAAATATACTTATTGGACATTTTCAACAAGTTGGCAGTTTGAAATTATAAACTATAAAGGATATCTTTGGGTTTTAAAACATTTTTGTATTTCATATTACTTTCTTGGTATAGATTCGCAACTGGGCCAAGAGTTATAAACATTATAATGAAAGGCTGTGTATTAAAATATACGTTTGTGTTTATGTAATATTTTTATTTTTATATTTTGGAGTCACAATGTTGAAAGGTTTTACCAGTTGATAAGCACATTGTCAGTATATATGAGAGTGCCTGTTCTACCATAACCATTGGCAACTTTTTCCTCTTTACTGATTTGATAGACCAAAAAATGTATCTGATTAAAAGATTGCAATATCTGTCTCCTATATGGTGATTTTTAAATTCCCACATTGAAAGTGCTAACAACTCCTCTTAACTCAGTAGCTCTGGGAGTTTCTCTAAAAGAGACAGACTTTGGACAGAGTTGGAAATCAGCTTGCATTTTCATACAGGAGTTTAAAACATTTAAATTTGACTCCATCCATTTAGGACAATTCAGAATGTGAATCCTAAAACTCCGGAGGCCTCTATGATCATTTAGTATTGCCTACAAAGGAAATATGACAGGGTGAATTACAACCCAGGAGGGAACAGTCTTTTACCATTTCTCTTCTCATTAGTATTATTACTTTTGTTATACTGAACACACTAAGAAGTGCATCTCTCAAATAAGTACAACACAATTTATTAAATATTGTATACATGGAACCAAGGATCGATAGGATGCAGCTCTGCATGATTGCATCAGAAACAAACCTTATAATAAATTGAAACAATGGATAAGCTTAGGAGAAATCTGTTTCAAATCTAATTTATTTAAGAAAATGTATTTTCTTAATAAGTGTGGCACAGTTCTTATCAGGTACAGCAACATTTAGAAAATGGAATTTTGGTTGTTAATGTCAAGATATATTTATTTTCTGCCATTTTGATGGAGTTGATACTTTTTTTGTAAGGTTCTTACTCCTCCTATAGTGAAAAAGAGAAGGTGAGGTGTCATTGCTGAAGGGACAAACTAATAATCACTTGGTAAAGTTTATTGCAGGTAAAATCTTTTTTCAATTAAGTGGACAGTGTGGTAAAATTGCTACATTAAATTGTAATTATGTTTAAATGGAAGTCTTGCTACAGAGTGCCAAGGAGATTAGTTTGAGTTAAATAACTCAAGTGCCTTATTGAACATAATTTCTTCCTGGGATAAGAATGAATTGGATTTTGTTTTATTTCAAATTGATGTTTTTGTGCCCATATTTAAGCTACAGGGACTTATAAGACCTATACTGTCCTTCCCCACTTTCCCTACCCTCAGTGAGACAAATCCCAGCACACAAATGGACTAGGGGTGGGGTTAAGGGAAGTTATATTATCAGCACACAGCATTCTGCTAAAGGGACAGTGAGAAGAGCCCACATAGGGATGTTCTTTAATAGAGATACCTAAAACCATCACCAAAAATGTATCTAAAATAGTTGGTGAATTGAAGAAATAGAATGGAGACCTTTAGCACTGTAAGATTTCAAAGCTGTTAGTTAGTTTGTATATTTACCCAAACATGTTTAAGGTGTGGGAACATACTTTGCCTTGCTCTGTAAAACTGGCATCTGCCTTAGTTGCACACCTTTTATTGGACAGGAACAAGCTGAAAGCTGGGTACCTAATGTCAGTGGAGTCTTCTGAGGGTTTCCTGGATGAAGTTGGGTCCCAGGCTCTAGTTGCTGGTTCATATGTGCCGCCATCCACAGTCCTTCAGCAGATTGACTCGGTAGCTGACGCTGATGTCATAAATGTAAGCAAATGAAAATTTATTTAACATCAAATAACTTGTCCTTAATGATCCAGTTTCAGAAGGAATGCGTAACCTTCCTTGGGTTGTATATGCTGTTCTCGTGGTGTTTGGTGCTTATGTACCTGGTGTGGAGGCAGAAGGGCTCATCCCCATATCTGCAGATAGCTTCCTTGTCAACTCAGGGTGATGTATCTTCCTCATGCAACTAAATTACCATTAGGTTAAATCATTTTAAATTCTTAAAGGTCAAGAAGAGTCAAATATTGGCAGTTTCATACGATTCAACCTAATTGTCAAGTTTGGTATTTTCCTCCTCACTCCTAAGAAATAAACTCTATCCTGCCAATCTTTCGCAATCTACCATCTCAAGATTTTCTTTAGTCTTCTCAACATAAGACCTTCTCCTGCCCCTGCTCTATTTTTTTTTTCACATATATTGTTTCCTATAAAATTGAGTTGTTTTGAGGGCAAGGACTATGTCTTATACCTCTTTGTATTCCCTGCTATGCCTAACAAGTACATGAACTACAGAATGAACCCAAAATCAGTCCTTTCTGTATTAAAAATGCCAACTCCCCTTCCATGGTCGAGGTCTTAACCATCTTCTCACCAAGGGGTCTCCCCTTGGGGATAGAAAAAAGAAGCAGGCTATTTTAAGATAGCAGCCCTGACTTGATTTCACTTGAATCATAAGTTCATCATTACATACTCTTCCAAATGGCTGTGCTCATCTTATATACCATACTATCATGTGAGTCCAACCCAGCTGCCTGCAACACTGTCTATTAAAAAAGCTGGCCTGAGATAATGTGGGACTGCTCCTCGTGGTATTGCACTTAACCTAAACAACCAGCCTTTGGACTCAAAGTAGCGGCATAAGGAATACTAGGATATAAAGTGTAACTTTTAAGTTAACAATCAGTTTATTTTTATTGACTCAGACTATTTGCCATTGCAATACCAAAGCAGGGAAGTACAGCTCTGCTCAAGGAGACTCTGCCCTGTTTTGCAACGTCAGAAGGGTTTTCCTTTTCCCTCTTTAACAGCTACGCTCCTATTTAGAGCACCACACTTGCTCAGTCACACGTAGGATGAAATACTCAAAGGAACAAGTTTATCTACTTGCTTATTTCTATTAACTTTCTGTCTTATTTTGTTTGTTTACTTAAAGGCTGCAAAGAAGTTTGTTTCTGGCCAGAAGTCAATGGCAGCAAGTGGAAATTTGGGGCATACACCTTTCGTTGATGAGTTGTAGTACTGAAACACATATTGCAGGAAAGAGCTGAACATTTTCTCAACTAAGAGCAGCAAGTATGTGAAAGTGAAAAGTCTTTAATGTAACATTTATCTTTTTTTCCAGTGAGATGAAATATCAAAAAGCATAAATGCAGGTAATTGTTCCCAACTGACCTAAAGTCAATAAAACTTCTGTTTAAATGTTTTTCTTGCGTTTTTCCTAATCAGTTAATCAACAAGTATTTGATACATGCTGAGTTTTTGTTTTAGATGCTTTAAAGGAGAACAGGAATATAATAAGTACAGAAGCATGAGAAACTATTAAAAATTAAGGCTAAGTGGCTATCAGAGTAACTATTTCCAGATTATTATTGGTGGCTTTTTAAGATAAACACAGTTAAAAGTCTGTCTTCTTGGGTAAGAATAATTAAATGGTCTGGGTTTTACCCCCTTTTTTGCCTTTTTTGCGAAAGAGTTATTTGTGAAAAATATAAATTCCCTGCCAGTCATATCCTGTATTCGCACTGCTTCATTTTATCTTCACTGTGGCAGAATTTTGTGGGTTTTTTTCCTCGCCTTCTCCCTCATCTGTTTCTATCCTATCTCTTTCAAGTAATTAACTATCAACCCAACATTCAAAGTAACAGTAGGGGGACTTCCCTGGTGGTCCAGTGGTTAAGAATCCACCTTCCAGTGCAGGGGACACGGGTTGGATCCCTGGTCGGGGAACTAAGATCCCACATGCTGTGCGGCAACTAAGCCCGAGCGCTCTAGGGCCCATGTGCCACAACTAGAGAGCCCTTGTGCCGCAACTACTGAGCCTGCACACCACAATGAAAGATCCCACATGCCACAACTAAGACCCGGTGCAGCCAAATAAATAAATATTTTTTAAAAAAAGGTAAAAGTGGGGCTGAAAAGGGGGAAAAAAACTAGTATGAACAACTAGGCAAAAATCTCATTTCTTTTAAGTAGGGCACTTGAAGTTTACAAACGAGAAACTAAAGTAAAATGTGATACTTGAAGAGTAAAATTCTCTACTGTGTTTACACATTCTGATATTGGGTTCCTCTGCTGCATTTTCTAAATGATGAGACATTCTTCTCAGAAAGGAGGGTCCTAAGGATCTGAATAATTGTGAGGCCTGTGAAACCCCAAGGAAATCTTCGGATATCACACTGAAGAAGGTCTCTAAAGGCTTTACAACACACTCGTGAAAGAGAAATGTTAAGTCTGTACATATTCCTGTAAGTATAGCAAATGTATACATGGCAGTGCACAAAAAATGGGTGTTTTCAAGACAAATGCTCCTGTGGTCACAGATTTGCAAACTGCTGCCTAACCAACTTTTTTTTTTTTTTTTTTTTGAACTTAAGCAAGCTTTATTTGGGAACGCTCCCGGGCGAGGTTCATTGGTCCGAGAGAAAGGGGCCAGGGAAGTCGCCTCCTAACCAACTTTTGATACAGGTTCACTCTTGCCCTTTTCAGCATGGGCATAGTCTTCGAGCCAAAATGCATCTGAGGTAGAGGAGGCCGAGGAGGAGGAGGAGCTTTCGTCGTCTTGCTTCACCATTGTCCAGTATGGAGAAGGGGCCCTCACTTCTTTCTTGTGGTCTCTGTGAATCATCACGTCACAGTTACTGTCTTTTCCTACACTAAAAGTACAGTTCTTCTTTTTATATCCATGCCATTCTCTGGAGATAGACATCGGTCTCCTTGCAGGGTAATGCCCAGTGGACCGTGGATATTTATAGTACTTAAGTCTTTTATCTAAAACTGCATCTTCATTGTCATCACTGCTTGTGAAAGAGTCATCTTTTGCCTCCTCAGTTTTCTTTGTTGTGCTGAAATGAGAAGAATAGTGAATGAAATGGATTCTTAATGTCTGAACATTCATTATCACCTAAGAGATTGTCTTACAACCTGCTTTGGTTCGTAAAAGAAAGAATACAATTTAGCTTTAACACTACCTTTCTGTGTTATTGAAAATTTTCTCTTTTTAAAATTACCTTTAGGGAATTCCCTGGCAGTCCAGTGCTTAGGGCTTGAGCTTTCACTGCCGAGGACACAGGTTCAATCCCTGGTAGGGGAACTAAGATCCCACAAGGCACGAGATGCGGCCAAAAAAAAAATTACCTTTAAATTTGTTTCCATTCCTAAATGGAAATCAAATTCTGCCCTAAATTATTTCACATTACTTTAAAAAGCTTTGCACAGACTTAAGCCAGACTATTGACCAGAATATTAGCAGGCCTTAATGGTGGGTTAATTTCACTTCACACAGAATGACAGGTCAATGTGGCCATCTCCTCCACAGAACTCAGTTTTCATGGGTCACATGGGGTCGGCAATAACAGAATATTACTGATTTCCAAGGGGACATCCAGAAATAATGGCCCTCAAAGACCTTCAACATGCTAATCTGAGTCTTTTTCTTTCCTCCCCTGAGCATCATTCTTTGCTTCTCATCTGGGTTTACATATGTGGATCTGTAGAATACCTTCTATCCAGGTGTCTCATCATTCACTATTCCATCTCGCTGTTGCCATCCAAAAACTTGTAAAGACTTTTTTTTTTGTAATTTGCCAACAGCAAACTTTTCTAATGAACTTTTCTAATGGCAGCACGTGCACCTGCTATTATTTTCCTGAACAAATGCTGTCTGTTACCTGCTACCTCTCATTCTGGTGCTGGATTTGCCAGCGGATCCAAAACCAGACCTTTGTAATTATGAACCTCGGTTACCTTCTCTGTTACTTTCTGTGCTGCTAATAGGAAATAGACTTCTTCCCTACCCCAGTCCCTCCAAGCTATCAGACTTACTGGTGTTTTCACTAACATCCTTGGAGGCCTGCCTGTTTTATTTGCTCCTAAGCTTTTGAAGCTTTTCCTAAAGTTTATCTCTTCTGGAAATGACAGTTGGTGTGGAGTCAGTTTTACAAAGGGCCACTAGTCTTAATTGTACTATTTTCTTTTAATCCTTGATTTAGTGCTGTGCAAGGAGATTCAGATCTCAGGACTAGAACAGTTTGCCTTCAGAGTGCAAAGGACATCCTTTGTAACTGTATTAGATAACCATCAAGGACAGGCGGCAGAGCCAGGTTCTTATTGAACTGCATTAGATAGTGACGCCACAAGCCAGCAGAGGTCAGGGTTAGCTGGAAACAGTTTTTATACGACTAGGCCTGCCCAGAGCAGCATATGGAGTATTCTCTCCGTTATGCACACAGTGCTGTTTGCTCCTGAAGGAAGTCATACCAAATAAGCCTTTTCCTTCCACTTCTGCCCCTTCCCCGCCCTCTTCCACGTAAGATGCTAAAATGCCTTAGCTGCAAGCACTTTGCTTAATTAAGAAAGGGATTCAGAACATGATTGATATTGTTCCTAAGTTTGTGGATTTTAGCCTCATACTTAAGTTGTGCTGTTCTGTGTTTGCTTTTGAATGGTCAAACTGCCGTCCTTAGATTTTTAATATTCTGAATCTCAAACTCAGCTTAGAATGTAGTTGTTCTATAAGCAAATGGTTAAGAGCTCAAGTTCAGGAGCTGAACTCCCCAATACAAGGTCCACCAGCTACGTGTGGCTGCTAAATTTAAACTGGTTAAACTTGAATAAAATTTAAAATTCCTCAGTTACAAATCTTCACATTTCAGGGGTTAGTAGACACCTGTGGCTAGTGGCTACCACATGGGATAATGCAGATACAGAACATTTCCACTATCACAGAAAGTTCTTATTGGACATTGCTGCTCTGGAGACAGACATATACCACTTAGCCCTGTGGCCTCTGGCAAATTTATACACTCTATTGCCTTCAGTTTTCTTATCTGTAAAACAAGGATAAATAAAAAGAATTGGCATGAGGATTAAATGGTATAATGCTTGTAAAGCAGTGCCCACCACATAGTAAGCAGTTATCACTATTATCATTAATGATTTTTAATCAAATCAGGATTGGCTTAGTTATTGGGAATTTTTTCCCCAATCTGTACCTCATCTGAAGGGGACAACTGCCCAGCTCTAGTCCACTGTCACCGTGTGGGAATGCAAGCCCATCTTCTAGTTTTTTCAGGAGAAACCAGAGATAAAGACTCTTTGCATGAAATCTTAGATTTGTAAATTTAGCGATTCAAATATTTTTTCATTAAAAATTTTTTTGAGGGCCTCCCTGGTGGCGCAGTGGTTGAGAGTCCACCTGCCGATGCAGGGGACACGGGTTCATGCCCCAGTCCGGGAAGATCCCACATGCCGCGGAGCGGCTGGGCCCGTGAGCCATGGCCGCTGAGCCTGCGCGTCCGGAGCCTGTGCTCCACAACGGGAGAGGCCACGGCAGTGAGAGGCCCGCGTACCACAAAAAAAAAAAAAAAATTTGAAATACACAAAAAAAAGCAAAAAAGTTGAATGAAGAAAATTATAAATACCTTGGTAGCTACTGCCTAGGTCAAGAAATAGCTTATTACTGCCCCCTGGAAAAGCCCCCCCCTACGTATCCTCCTTTCTCTCTACAGTGTTTAAAACACTGAGGAAGACAAGCAAAGCACATCTGCTGGCCATATCAGTTCCTAGGGCCACAAGTTGGACTCTAAAGTAATGTCTATGGAATATGGACCATTTTTTAGTCTTAGTAAAGCCCCTAGCCATATTTCTTTGAGCCTATCCCAATAAGCAAAGGTGCACAGCTGTAGCAACTAGTGGTCAGTAATCTGGTCAGAATTAATGAGGACCACTCTTGCATCAGAGCACTGAATTTGTCACTTAAAGAAAAGGGAGATGGAGAAATCAAGCACAACCCATAAATTTCTGACTTGTTTGACTATGTGAGTGTTCTTCCACTAGGACAGTGGCAAGCTGGCTTTTGATTTTAGGCATAATGAGTTTGAGGGGTTTATGATACATACAAATGCAGATATCAAGTGGATGTTTATACAAGTTTGGAGATAATACAATTTGAAAATTATTAATTTATGGATACTAATAGAAACCACTGAAATCAAGTTCTTTTTTAACATCTTTATTGGAGTATAATTGCTTTACAATGTTGTGTTAGTTTCTGCTTTATAACAAAGTGAATCAGCTATACATATACATATATCCCCAGATCTCCTCCGTCTTCCATCTCCCTCCCACCCTCCCTATCCCACCCTTCTAGGTGGTCACAAAGCACCGAGCTGATCTCCCTATGCCATGCGGCTGCTTCCCACTAGCTATCTGTTTTACATTTGGTAGTGTATATATGTCCATGCCACTCTCTCACTTCATTCTAGCTTACCCTTCCCCCTCCCCGTGTCCTCAAGTCCATTCTCTACATCTGCATCTTTATTCCTGTCCTGCCCCTAGGTTCTTCAGAACCATTTTTTTTTTTAGATTCCATATATGTGTTAGTATACAGTATTTGTTTTTCTCTTTCTGACTTATTCACTCTGTATGACAGTCTCTAGGTCCAGCCACCTCACTACAAATAACTCAATTTCGTTTCTTTTTATGGCTGAGTAATACTCCGTTGTATACATGTGCCACATCTTCTCTATCCATTCATCTGTCGATGGACACTTAGGTTGCTTCCATGCTGCAGTGAACATTGTGGTACATGTCTCGTTTTGAATTATGGTTTTCTCAGGGTATATGCCCAGTAGTGGGATTGCTGGGTCATATGGTAGTTCTATTTTTAGAAAAATCAAGGAGTTTGCTTAGGAGATTGAGAGAAGAAAGCCAAAGATTAAACCTTGAGGAACTCCGAGGTTGGGTAAAAGGAGATCAAGAGGAAGTGACTAGAGGAAATGGGAAAATCATGGGAGTATGGTATCCCAGAAGTCTGGGGAACATGATGTTTCAACCAGAGTTGAGTATATACAGTGTCTAATGCTGTTCAGAAGCCAAGCAAAATAAAGACTGAGAAGAGTCCACTGAAATCAGCAGCATGAAGGTTGTAGGTGACCCTGGGAAAAAGGACTCAGCCAAGGCCTGCACTGAGGGGGGAAATGGTGTCTCCTGAGGAAATGGCAAAGTCTAGTACAGCTCTTTCAATGGGTTTGGAGTCAAGGGACAGGGCAGTGGCTGGAAGGGAAAGGAGAGGAGAGTGGAATTAGGTGGGGTTTGCTAAGATGGTAGAGGTTTTAAAAGGGCTTAAATGTTATTGGGAAGGATCCAGAGAGAGAAGTAGAATATGCCGGAGACAAACGAGGAAATGGGATTCACAGCACACGTTTAAGGGCTAACTTTGGAAAAGGCAGAGTCACGCATGTAAGTTTGGAGGTGGAGTTGCCATTGGATAGTTTGGTGTTTTTTTAAACTCCATGTCAAAGGCTCTTGCCTTTATCATTCTGCCTCATATTAGGTCCTACAGATTGTACTTTGCAAAAGGACTTAGAAACCCACTAAATTGTGGCAGTGTCATCAATCCCTCCTACATGGTCCAACTGATAGTTCTCACATTAAACTAAGACTCTACTTCATAGACCCTGGGGAATTCTGTAGTATAACAAAGATTTCCTAAACTTAACTACTTACTGTGTAATTGGGAATTTGGTCTCAGGGATTAAATCATATATTTCTTGCCATTCTTGGGGTATGTCAATAAAATCTCGGTAAACCTTGATTTGTAGCACTGTTCCTATGGTGATATGTTGCAAAAGCTTTAAAAATTCTCGAAGAGTATATCCTAACACATTGGCATAGCCAACAGTAATCAAAACATCACCTGAAAAAGGAAAAAAAATTGGTAAAATTAAGATAATGGTTTAAAAGGATCATACCATTTCTGGCTTTATTGTGCGATGTTTTTTTTTTTTTTGGGGGGGTGAGGTATTTCATTTTATGGGTTCATATTGTTGGTTCATTTTGAACCAAAGCCAGGCTTCAGCCTTTATTTAATAAAAATGACCCTCTTAGTGACATAAGTATCCTCTGAATAATGAAGAATACATGCAAGATGTTTCTTAATAGTGTGATGGTAGATATTGTAGCACGTTTTTACAACACTTCTAAAGTCCTTGGTGTGACAGAGGCTAAAAACCATTTATAATCTGAATCATCCTTTAGGATTCTAAAAATGTGTTTCAAGTAAAATAAATGGCTATTACTATTAAAGAAAAAACCACTTAACACTAAGTGAATAAATGACCTTTCTATTATACCTGCCTGGCCATTTCCAATGCCCTTCACAGTAAGCAGACCATATTAAACATCAAGCCTTTCAGTTTAATGTTTGCCCTTACATAGTATTCGTTGAGCAAGTAATTCTACATGAAACACTGGACAATTAGCATGCTGTAATTAAGTTTAAGCTATGTATACAGAGAGTATGTCAGCTCAAAGGGATTTGACAGCTAGGTCCCCTACCATAGCACAGTGCTGAACAGACAGGGGAGGGTGATGGCCAACCATGGAGCTCCTGAGCCCCCAGCAGATAGGAAGAGAACCACATCTTGACAGCAAGCTCCTGGACCTCCAAACTGGATGTTAAAAAGACCAGTTATTCACTTGTACGCAGCAGCTAGGGCATGAACATGTAAACTAGGTCCAGTTATTTGTCAGTCTCCCTGGGTCACTGAACCTGGAGCGGGAGATGCAGAGAGGTGACAGGAGCACCCAGTTTCCATGGCCCTTTGTTCTCTCACCATTTTCCAAACCTGGTTCTCCAGGCTTTCTGGCAATTCTGTCAGACTCAGTGTTCTAAATCCAATGCCTTAACAGAACTTTTCTATTGCTTGCATTGAAGACCTCTGACTACTACAAGGGCATTCAGCAAGAGAGGAAGGAATACAGGGAAATTGCTTTTTAAGGACAGACAGACTCACATGGGGTAAAATCTTAGTCATCAGCTCTTGCCAACATCCTGCCAAATGGTCATGGATACCTTATAGCTAACATCGGATAAAGTGACCCCAATGAGTCCCAAAGGACATGTTCACCTCTCTGTGCATGGGAAGCTAGAGACCCCTCAATCAACCTCAAAGACAGCTGAAGCCTAACCTCAGAGGAGAAAAGAGTCAAGATGAAGTACATGCTCTGATACTGCTCCCCACTGTGCTATAATTGGGAATTATGCTGATCCCAAAGGAAGCCTCCAAGGAATGCCAAGGACAAATTTCCATAGTGCTAGATCCTATCAGCAACAAAAGTTCACAGTATTAAAGAAAATGAATACTTAGAAGGGTGAAGAAAACCTTTTGCTTTGGTCTTTAAAAATAGCTGGGGCTAACTTCAGAATGAAATAGGGCTTCTCCCGGCAACCTGCAGATTGTGTGATCTAAAACTGTTCACCCTGTGGAGGTTAATTAAAATGGTGGGGGGAGGAAGAAAACCTCACTGGATGAGCTTACTTGCCTAATCTTAAAAGGAGTGTTTATGGCTTGTCATTCTGCTTAATTATGTTGTTAAAGGGTGACTTTTATCATGAGGGCAGAAAATAAACAGCTTAATTCCCTGACCCTCCTGGCTGTAAACCAGACATATCTTTGTGTGAATGTGAGTACTCTGGCAATAGACATTAACGTTGCCTTTCATAAAGAAACACCAATTTAGTATTTATGTATATCAACATTATACATTTTCTTTCTGATTTAATGGGCTATAGGAACCACATTATATAAACTGTCTCGATTACCTATATTTAATCAACTTTGCAGCAGCCAAGCCACTACCATCTCTACAAACTAGGCTGTAAATTCCATAAGCTCTGTGTGGTTAGAGACCATGTATGTCTGGTTCATCATTATACCACAGCGCCTAGCAGGATGCCTACACAGAGCAGGCATTCAGGAAAGGCTTATTGAATGAATGTGGCCTAGTGAGGGTGGTGACCAGTGCATGACTTGTATTTACCTTCAAAGCTATATTAATTTCTCCACGAAAAGGGAGAAAAAGCTATATTAATAAGACTCTGGATATCAGAGTTTGCTAAAGCTATACTAGCCAAAAGGATTTTAAAGTTTAGCCAGAATAAACTAATTAGGAAATCAAGATGAAGCCCTATTATTAAACACCAAAAAGAGAGAAATTCAAAGCACATGAATGAGAAATAATGGGGCTGGGAGGTAATGGGGTCAAAAAAACATCAGGTTCATCACCTCTCAGAATCTCATAATTATTGTCAAAAGGACTGAGTTACAGAGTCTTTGAAACCTAGACCTTGAAGAGAAGTGGCTGACTTGTCATGAAGAGATTTGGGGCCCTGGACTTATTCTCTATTGAAATCTCTTTTCTAGTCAAAGGTATGGGCTTTCTAAGCAGATATGGTTTCAAGTCTCAGCTCTGACCACCCACTTACCTCTGTATTGAACAAATTACTTCATCTCTCTAAGGCTCTATGTTTTGTTATCTACCTTCCAGGAGTGTTGCCAAGATTAAATGAGATAATAGATGTGGAAACACCTTGCAAAATGCCTAGGACAAATACTCACTTGCTATTCACTTATCAAACACAGACCTAATAAATGTGCCAGTGCTGTAGGTAAGTTGTGGATTTAAAAGGTGATTTCAAGACTGCCTCTGACCTCCAGGAGCCTACTAACTGTAGCCCCACCAGGAGCTCCTGTTTCATGTGCATGAAAGCATACTCCTGTCCCACTCTAGTGAGTGTGCACTCCGGTTATCAACCAGCATCTGTCCCCTGACCCCAGAGAAGCTAAGGAGAACAAGCAGAAAAGGCCCATGGGACCTGGCCTAGAGTTCTTTTGGTCTGGAGCGTCCAGAACTCTCTTTCTGTCAGTTTGTTCCCCAGCACCATTTTCTATGTGGAGAAAATGCTTTGGATTTTAAGGTGAGGTAAACTTTTGTGATAGCATCATTGATCTACTTAATTCTTTAATCCATTGCTTCTAACCCTAGCTGCAATTAGAATCACCTGAAGAGCTTTTAAACCATGAACTGCCCTATCCCCAAAGCCAAACCAATTGAATCAGAACCTCTGGGGACATGGGGCCAAGGCATTTTTGCTTTAAAAGGCCTCCAGGCGATTCTAATAGGTAACCAGAGTTGCAAACCAGTGGTTTAATCCACTGGGGGCTCCTGTACCACAATCATTTTTGGTTAACAACGAAAAAGATACCAGTCTAAAGAATCTCTAAGTAAGAACAGCCTAAGAGAAATTACTGCCAGTATTTCCATAGCACTGTAGTCCTCAAAGCACTTTCATAAAGATTATCTCATCAAATCCTAGCAACTTCTGACAAAGGTGGTATTATCCCAATTTAGAGATGAGGTGACTAAGGCCAGGAAAGTTAAGGGACTTTGTCCAAGGTCACAGAACTAGAAAGTGGCAGAGCCTGGGCCTGAATTCAGGCCAGCTCCCACTGAATGGTCTTTCCTTCCCACCACCTTACCATCCCATTGTGCGTCCCTGACTCCTGAGCACAGCACCAGGCCCAGAGTAGGCACTGGGAAAACGTCTTGAATTGGATGGAAAATTCATTCACCCAAAGCCAAGAGAAGCAGGGCAGTACTGACAAAGAGTGTAACAGAGAGGGTTCAAATCCCCACTCCTTGGTGTGACAAGGTACAAGTTACTAAATATCTGATTCCTTCTCTGTAAGGTGGTTTAATATAGAATCTAATCAAGGAATTTGGTAAGGTTGCAGGATACAAAATTAATGCACAGAAATCTCTGGCATTCCTATACACCAACAACGAAAAATCAGAAAGAGAAATTAAGGAAACACTCCCATTTACCACTGCAACAAAAAGAATAAAATACCTAAGAATAACCTACCTAAGGAGGCAAAAGACCTGTACTCAGAAAACTATAAGACAATCATGAAACAAATCAAAGATGACATAAACAGATGGAGGAATATACCATGTTCTTGGATTGGATGAATCAATATTGTGAAAATGACTATACTACCCAAAGCAATCTACAGATTCAATGCAATCCCTATCAAACTACCAATGGCATTCTTCACAGAATTAGAACAAAAAATTCATATGGAATTTTACAATTCGTATGGAAACACAAATGACCCCAAACAGCCAAAGCAATCTTGAAAAAGAAAAACGGAGTTGGAGGACTCGGGCTCCCTGACTTCAAACTATACCACAAAGCTACAATAATCAAGACAGTATGGTACTGGCACAGAAACAGAAATCTAGATCAATGGTACAAGATAGAATGCCCAGAGATAAACCCATGCACATATGGGCACCTAATTTATGACAAAGGAGGCAAGAATATACAATGGAGAAAAGCTTCTTAAATAAGTGGTGCTGGGAAAACCAGAGAGCTACATGTAAAAGAATAAAATTAGAACACTACCTAACACCATACATAAAAATAAACTCCAAATGGATTAAAGACTTAAATGTAAGACCAGACACAATAAAACTCTTAGAGGAAAACATAGGAAAAACACTCTCTGACATAAACCACAGCAAGATCTTTTTTGACCCACCTCCTAGAGTAATGGAAATAAAAACAAAAATAAACAAATGGGACTTAATTAAACTTAAAAGCTTTTGCACAGCAAAGGAAACCAAAGCAAGGCAAAAAGACAACCCTCAGAATGGGAGAAAATATTTGCAACTGAAACAACCGACAAAGGATTAATCTCCAAAATATACAAACAGCTCATGGAGCTCAATAGCAAAAAAACAAACAGTCCAGTTAAAAAATGGGCAGAAGACCTAAATAGACATTTCACCAAGGAAGACATACAGATGGCCAAGAGGCACATGAAAAGATGGTCAACATCACTAATTATTAGAGAAATGCAAATCAAAACTATGATGAGGTATCACCTCATGCCGGTCAGAATGGCCATTATCAAAAAATCTAGAAACAATAAATGCTGCAAAGGGTGTGGTGAAAAGGGAACCCTCTTGCACTGTTGGTGGGAATGTAAATTGATACAACCACTATGGAAAATAGTATGGAGATTCCTTGGAAAACTAAAAAGAGAACTACCATATTACCCAGCAATCCCAGTACGGGGCATATACCCTGAGAAAACCATAATTCAAAAAGAGACATGTACCACAATGTTCATTGCAGCACTGTTTACAATAGTCAGGACATGGAACAGCCTAAATGTCCATCGACAGATGAATGCATAAGGAAGATGTGGCACATAGATGCGGTGGAGTATCACTCAGCCATAAAAAGAAACAAAACTGAGTTATTTGCAGTGAGGTGGATGGACCTAGAGTCTGTCATACAGAGTGAAGTAAGTCAGAAAGAGAAAAACAAATACCATATGCTAATGCATATATATGGAATCTAAAAAAAAAAAAAAATGGTACTGATGAACCTAGGTGCAGGGCAGGAATAAAGAGATAGACATAGAAAATGGACTTGAGGACATGGGGTGGGAGGGCGAAGCTGGGGTGAAGTGAGAGTAGCATTGACATATAGGCACTACCGAATGTAAAATAGTTGGCTGGTGGGAAGCAGCAGCATAGCACAGGGAGACCGGCTCAGTGCTTTGCAGTGACCTAGAGGGGTGGGAAAGGGAGGATGGGAGGGAGGCTCAAGAGGGAGTGGATATGGGGATATATGTATGCATATGGCTGATTCACTCTGCTGTGCAACAGAAACTAACACAGTATTGTGAAGCAATTATACTCTAATAAAGGTCTATTAAAAAATTAAAAAAAAATTTTTTTAATGTAGAATCTACCTCAGGGATTGCCAGGAAGGTGAAATAAGATCATGCTTCTAAATGTTAATGATGATTAATACTGCCTACAAAAGAAGAAAGCTTTATCCACAGAGAGCCATAAACGCTGGAGTGACGCTGTGCCTGTATATGAATCCCACGTGCTAGATGGGGGTGAACCTCGACAAGGAACTCAGTCTCACTGAGCCTCAGTTTCCTCACCTGTAAAAGGGCAATAATAGCTCCTACCTAGAGGGTTATTGTAAGAATTCAATGAATAAAAATGCCCAACAGCGAAGGTTATACAAGTAATACCAACTGGCCTGCCCATTGAAAGCTCTCAAACAATGTCATCATTATCATTGTTACAGTGAAACCTGAGTCTCCCTGAAGGCAGATGGGAGAGAGAAAGCGGTGGAGTGTTTGGGAGGCATGGGGAAAGCACAGTCACCTGGCTGGAGTTTTCCATCACTGGCTGCAGACCCCTTCTTAATGAGGTGGGTGATCTGAAGGTAGGGCCCATGCTGGATGATGATCAGGCCTAATCCCAGGCTGCCCACAGTGAGTCTGGTCTCCTGAGTTTTGCTCAAGTTGTGTACAGATGGCTTGACCTTGAGGCCGATTTGTCTTTCTAAAAAAGGAGAGATGTGTTTTAGTCCTTCACCTAGACATCAGCATGACAGTAGAAAGCCAGACCCTTGGGGCAGTTACTCAACCTCTCTCTTCCTTAGGTTCCTCATCAGTAAAGTGATGATAATAAAAATGCCCACTCAGAGGGTTGTTATGAAAATTAAAGGAGATAGTTAAAGGGCTTTTGCACAGTGCCTAGCACACTGTGAATGTTTAATTAATGTTAGTTATTATTATCCATTCACTTAACAAATAGTTATTGATACGGGCAGTGTGCTAGGAAACGTAAGTGTTTCTTGCCCTCATGGATCTTCTAGCCTAGTGGCTGAGACAAATATCAATGAATCATGTAAACATATTTAGAACAACAAACTGTGACACATGCTATGAAGGAAAAGTTCAGAGAGCTCTGAGGGTGACCACCAGGCTAACATCTCCCGTGAGGAAGGCGGGTCAAGGCTTCACAGAGGAGGTTAAATCTGAATTGAGGTCGAAAAGACCAACAGGAAAGCTGTAAGCAAAGTAGGATGGGAGAGAGCAAATTAGATCAAGATTCTGAGACAGGAAAGAACATAAAGGAGACCAGTAGGGGGCAGGCAGGAGGGGCAAAGGCAGAGCAGACAGGCTGCTTGGCAGGTTTACCTCACTGGAAAAGCTTAGAAGCAATTTCAGCAGGACAAGCTAAGGTCTGCCTTCAAAGAAACACACAAACAAAAACCTCTGGCTCTTATATGGATTGTGGAGTCCAGAGTGGAAGTGAGAAATGAGTTACTGCGTTCACCCAGAGCATGTCACCCAAGCAATGTCAGTGGAAATGGACAGTAGAAAAAAAGCATTTGGGAGGAAAATCCAGGAAAAATGGGTAGGGAGGTGTTGAAGTATGTTTTCTACAAAACTAAATCTCACAAGAAAAGTTTCAAAGATGGAGGAGTGATTTAAAACAACAAGTTCTTTTCCCCCAAGAGGAAGCTTCTGAGGAGACTCATTTTCAGTCTACAGGAAGCTTCTGGGGAAACTTGTTCTCAGCACACTCTTCCAGCATTTCACACACACAACACTTTCCCTTAAGGAGAAGTGACAAACTGCTACCTTGCCAAATCCATGTGACTGTGGTGTCTGGGGGGCCCAGGAGTCCTCCCCACTCCTGGGGGAGGGGCTTCCCATGCTCCCACATCTCCAGCTGCAGGGAGCTGGGCGGTTTCATGGCCCTTTCGACTCCAAGCAAGTGTCCTTGCCTATCTCCAACCTCACCCTCCCCCAAACCAGAGATGCTCTCTGTCTGGAAAATAAAGTAACCTAGTATAAAGAAGGTACCATCTTCAAGACTTTCCAGGATTACAGGTCATCCCCTCCTCGAGCCTCTGGCTCCTGAGCAAACAGAGAACTGGCATCATAGACAGGGTCTGAGTTCCAACCTCAGCTTGCAAATTAA
The DNA here is from genome assembly GCF_003676395.1 of Aethalodelphis obliquidens. Taxonomy (NCBI): domain Eukaryota; kingdom Metazoa; phylum Chordata; class Mammalia; order Artiodactyla; family Delphinidae; genus Aethalodelphis; species Aethalodelphis obliquidens. The sequence continues at coordinate 21,530,728 of NW_020837974.1, read as the reverse complement.
AGTGCTCATGATATAATCTACTATGAAGCCCAGTCTCAAAAGACAGCAGTGTTAAGTGAAAGAAGCCAGATTCAGAAGACTCCATACCATATGATTCCATTTTTGTGACATTCTCCATGGAAAGGGCAAAACTGTAGAAAACAATCAGGAGTGTCAGGAACTGGGGTGGCGAAAGGCACTGGCAGCAAAGGGGCTTCATCACAAGGTAATTTTGGGGGTGGTGAGACCTCCACACCTTGATTGTGGTGGTGGTTAAACGTGGGTATATGATTATCAAAACTCACAAAGCTGTACACTAAAAAGGGGGGGGGGGCTCTTCCTGTATGTAAATTATAGTTTGGTAAACAAATGATCGTGAGAGGCCCAAGAGTGTGACTTTCCCATTTTACAGAGGAGGAAAAGTGAAGAAGTCTTGGTCCCTAGGACATCACCCAGTTACCGTTAACGCTTTTGTGGACGGCCTTCTTCATGGCTCCGGGACGGCAGGCCGATCAGGAGGGTCTCCCGGAACCGAAGCTGGAGTCAGTCCAACCCCCAACTGTTTGGAACCCTCCGGGAGCCGGCGCACTGAAGGCCGACCGCGGGCGGCGAGGAGATCTCGGGCTGGCCCCCAGGGGACGCTGCGACAACGTCGCCCAGACGTTGCGCTGCAGTGCGGTCACCACAAGGTCTCCAGTGGACCCTGGAAAACGCAGTATGTGAAAATTTTGGTGCAGAAAAACAAAACTTCTACGGACTAGCACAGTGCCTGGCTCAGTGGGTTCCTCACCCATTCTTGGGAAACGGAAATGGAGACGGTGGAGGAAGCCCAGAGGAGGGTGTCTCAAAGATGTGAATGGTCTACGGAGGAAGATCATAGCTAGTTCATACAAGAGCACACATGCCCTGCTGCGCTCCCGATAATGGTGTTTTCAAATACTGTTATATCAACCGCGCCAACTGCTTTGGAACTGCCCTTTTTTCACGGATGTTTTGAATAAGAAAAGGCCAAGGGTGACCTGAAGAAAATGAGTCACGATTAGGAGAGGAATTAATTCTTCCTTCTTTTTTTTTCCAAAATAATTCTTCCTCCCCCAGACACGTTTACTCATACAGCAAATATTTACTGGAAGCCCGCTCTGTGGTTTTTGCTGATGCTGGGGACACAACAGTAGACAAAACAAGCAAGGGCTCTATGCTCTTGGAACTTAGATTTAAAAAGCAGATGGAGTGGACAATTTTAGGAAAGTATGAAGTATCAAAAATAAATTCTAGAAGAAATAGAAAACAATGTAATGTAGTAGGTCCTATTGTCATCCCCACTCTGATGAAACAGAAAGGCAAAGCCTCTTGTGTTCATGCCTTCAGCAAATAGTAATCAAGCACCTATTAGTGTGCAAAGATTTCCATGGTAAACTGGGAGGTCCCAGCTTATTCAGCTGTTTCTGTGGCTCTACCCAGACAATAAACCAGGGCAGATTTCCGGTTGGATAAATCTTGTGTTGTAGTGGCTGCGACAGAGGAAATGCAAAGAGTCATCCCATTCCCTGTTACTCTCAACATCAAGGCATCTCCTGCAGGTAGCGCCTTGTGATAGATCGCCTGTTTCCTCCTCCAGTCTGGCAAGGCTTCTGTCCAGACACGAAATTAATTCTATTATGAAATGCATCCTTTTCCTCCATTTTCCTATCGGTAGAGAATGGTGAGAGTTTGAAGGAATAAAGCACATCAGCATTTAAGGTCCTATGAGGGGAGCATATCAGTGCCTGGCACACAGGGTCCATCCACCTTCCCTCCATCCCAGACTGAAAGCTCTTTATTGTGAATGCCAAGATCACACTGATTGGTGGAGCTGAAGGATACTGTGCTGCCCAGATTCCCCCTTCAGGACTGAAGAACCTATTCCTTTCCCTCCACCCCAACCCTGCCACTAGCTGAAGAGAACCCCTTGCCCAACATCACACCTACCCGGGGCAGCTAGCATCCAGTGACTGATCAATGCAGGGTAAAAAACCTGGCTCCCTCAGCCCAACTTGAACAACTCTAGAGGGACATCCCAGCTTCAGAGCTCCCTAAAGGGTCTGCTGAGGTCCTCCTATGGCTGCACTGCAACCTGACTTCTCCCTCTGCCAGATCCTGCTTCCTTCTCTCCTTCCACAGATGTGGGTCCCAAGAGCACTCCTCAATAAATGTCCTGCAACTCAAGAGTATTTCCCAGAGAACCCAACCTGCAACAGCTTGTGCCAGGGACAACAGGAAAGAGTAGATGCTAAGATGGGATTTTGGAGCTGGACCTGCTGCCCAGGTAATAATGAGGACCCCATCCCCAGTAGAGGAGAAGCATACGTAGCCTTCAGCACAGGGAGGCACTAAGATTGTTCAGTTTTTCACGAGTAGTAAAATGGAATGATGTGGCACCCACATGATCCACCTGGTGTCTCTTAGTTCTCCTTTGGCCTATTTTACAGTAAATGGACAAAAACAGTAGCCACAGCCTGAGAAGTATAGAGGTGCTAGCAGAGGGTGAGAGGAACCTAGGATGGATAGGAGAGGAGGGAAATGATGAGTATGTCAGTTACACCTTAAGGTGAGCTACAGCAGCAGCAGCAGCAGCAAGAGCTATACTTTGTCCCACTAACTTTCCTCTTATAAGTTTCCCACAGGAAAAGACGTCCACCAGGGTCCTAAAGGTGCTGCTTTCAGAATAGAAAAAGAAGCAAGTGGATCTGTGCAGCACAATGGGTGCACTGTTGCAAGTGCCGCACTGTCATGCCTAGTCCCCTTTCAGGACAGGAGAACCTAGGCCCCAGCTCTTGGGGAGGTTGTAGGTTGACTGCTCTCAGCTGTCAGCTCTCTCAAGGAATTGTCCTTGGCTGGAGAGCCGCCTTACCCAAGGTCATGCCCCATGACTAACATCCAATGACTGGTCCATGCAGAGATACAAAGGCTTGGTTGGCCCCTTTACTCCAACTCAGAACAGCCATCCCAGCTTCAGAGCTCCCCCTGGGCCCTGCCAAAGCCTCCTGTGACTGCACCACAGTCAAACTGCTCCCTCTGTCCAGTCCTGCTTCCTTCCCTTCCCCCACAGGAGTTGATCCTAAGAGCACACCCTAATAAACTTCCTGCACAGTAGACAATAATCTCTTGTCTCCAAGTCAGCTCCAGCAGAACCCAATCCGTGAGACTAAATGAGACTTGAGCTCAAGGCACAGACTGTTAACCTCTGGATTTAGCTCTTTTGTTTTGTCGAGTCCCAGAAACCCCAGGTGAACACATGTGGTGCATCCACCACATTCTTAGCCTGGATGGTAAACTTAACCTCCAGGGAGGTAGTGTGTTCTCCATCCTGTCAGGTCAAAGATCCTCCTTAAAGAGAAGAGTGATTGCACACTCCCCTCCACAGCTTTCCCTGAGGTCCCATTTGGATTCAGCCTCTGCTGGGCTGAAGCCTACCATCCATCACCATAAAGCACGCTGTGTTCACGGCCCTTTAACAACCACGGAATGACTATTTATGACTTCAGGCTGCCAGCATAGCTCCCTCCTGGGGGCCTTCTATGTTCTTCCGGGTCCTCAAGGCTTTTCTGCCTTAAGTAGCCTCATGGCTCATCCTCTCTCTGAATAGAAAAGCCCTAGCTGGTTTGCTTAGGGGTGAGAGGATGGGGAAGTTCTATCACTGAAGCAGAGTGCCTGACTCTAGGAGTCTGTTGGTCAGATAGGGGAAAGAGGCCCAGAGAGGTGACGTGACTTTCCCAAGTTCAAGTCAGTAGCACAGGCAGGACTAAAATATGGTTCTGTATTCTTTTTACTCCATCACGCCACCTGTCCCTAACTCCTAGGGTTTGTCTCTATTAAAATCTAGATTGAGATATAGAGGAGAACAGAATTGATCTGTCCTGTCCTGAGAGACTTGAGACTTTGAAACACTAGGTACATTGGCAAGCAAGAATGAGACTTGGGGCTAAAAACAGCCCCAAATTAATGGGATTAATGGGAAATCTGTAAACAGAGTATTTGGTCCTACCCATGCCACCCACCCCACATCCTTGTTGGTAAGGAATGGGATAGGTGACTATTGTCTGTAGTGATATGCAGCTATTAATCTGGTTAAAAAAATGTTTTAAATCCTTTTAACTGTGTACTGGTTGTTTTTATGCTTTAATCTTAGATCCAGAACATTTCGTGGAGGGGCAAAGGCTGGAGGGACCAGGAAGGGATGCCTGGGTAGAAGGAGGGATTTATACTTGTATTGTTTAAACACAAGAATCAAGTCATAGTTCCAGTTAGCTGGAGTTAGAATAGGTAAATGTTCCAACATTTCACCCTAGGATTCTCATCAACTGCCCAGTAGTGAACATCAGTGGATATTATTTGAGAATTCAGGACTGTATAGTTGGAGTTTCTTCTATTACTTGGCAACAGAAACACCAGAAAGAAGCCAAGAATATGACTCCACCAAACTTCTCCAGTGTTTAAACAACAATAAACAGTGAAACCTCCTGCAGTAATGTGATATGCATTATGTCTAAATCCCTGGAACATATAAATCAGCTTGTATCAGTTTCTGTGGCAGAGGAAAAATGAATGGTTTAATAATAATAATAAAAAACTACCCCCCACCCCCAAGAGACCAATGTTTGGACAGGAAAGTCTGCAGGCTAGCAATCAAACTTCCTTGCCCAATCTATGTGGTGATACTGATAACTCTGTGCACTTCTGCAAGGCTGTTGGATTGGTGGAATTTGAAACTTGCTGAGTTCTGTGGACATGTAGGCATTCCAAAAATAGAGACAGATGTCACTCTTCTAGGTCTTTCTAGAGATGACCTAGGTGGCGTTTATGGAGAAAATGAGCGTCTCATGGGGAACTAACTGGGAAGGAAAGAGCTGGACTCAAAGTCAGGGTTAATGGTGGTTTAGTCCATGAGCCATGGAAGAAAAGGAAATCTCCACTAGATAGCAAAACTGTATATGGTAGGCCATCTGTATTGCTAATAAATTATGCCAATGTCTTGTTTATTTTCTGATTCTCCATCCAAGCTAAGCCCCTCCCCACATCCCACCTCAATAAACAGTATCATCAAACACCCCATTACTCAGGCCAAAAATTTAGGAGTCATTCCCTGAGTCCTCTCTTTCTTTCAACCCTTCCCCCGTTTATCAGCAAGTCCTTCCCTCTGCCTACAAAACAGCCAATCTGCCCATCATCCCCTATCTTCACTACTCTCATCCTAGCTAAAGCTACATTTCTCTCTCTCTTGGACTACTGTGCTTCTTAACTGGTATCCTTGCTTTCATTTTTGCCCCTCCCCACTTACAATCGACACTCTCTTTACAGATTAAATAAGCCCTTGTCACTCTCATGTTCTAAACCCTCCGGTGCCTTCCCGTTGCATTTAGAACACAATCCAAACTCTTTATCATGGCTCTTAAAGTCCTACATCTGGTCTCTGCCCACCTCTGTCTTTTCTTACCACTCTCCAGCCACACAGGATATATTGCGGTTCCTTGAACAGGCCAACCTCTTCCTTGCCCGCTCCCCGAATGTCCTTTGCACTTCCTTTTCCCTCTGTCTGGAACAGTCTTGCCCAGATCTTCATAGATCAGGTTTTTATGAACCTGGCGTTCTCCGTGTAACCTTCCTTCCCTGATTATCCTATGTACCATCGCCGCCCCCTAAACCCCCCATCAGACCGACCCCCAACTTAATTAATAGATCAACACCTAACATTATCTTTATTTTAAAGATCAGTTTTTAACAGTTTCCGTTTCTTCCCCACCAGGAGGTAAGCTTCCTGAGAACGAAAACTTTCTCTCTCAGGTCCACTCCAGCAGCCCCAGCACCTACAGCTACAGTGCCTGACGCACAGCAGGTGTCCATAGCCATTTCCTAAAAGGCGCAGTCCCGGGGCTGACAGATAGGGCAGAGGCAATGGTAACACAAGGTGACAAGGCGTTGTCACCGACTCCCTCCGCGGGCTCGGGGCCGCCTCCTGCTGAAGACAGGCGGCTCCTGCCCTGTCCAGGACAGCGAGGCGGGCGGCCGAGGAGAAGTCAGGCGGAGCGGGGCCCCAGGCGGGAGCGCCGGAGGGTCCGGGTCGCGTGCCAGGGCAGGACCGAGAGGTCGCAACGGGCTCGTCGCCGGGCAGGACCCGGAGCCGGCCTCGCCAGCGCCGCGGCTTCGCTTCCGGGTGAGGGGCGGGCGGGCCGAGCAGTTCCGGGGCGGGCGGCGGTTCCGGCTGTGCGGGCCGCGCCGCGGCTGCTGGTCCCGGGCGCGCGGAGGGCGCGAGCGGCGCGCGGGGGCCGAGGGGGCGCGAGGCGGCGGCGCGGGGTCTCCTGGCCCCGGCGGCGGCCCATGGGGCGGGAGGCGTGAGGCCGCGGCCTGCCCGGGGCTCGGGGGGTGGGGGGAGCGGGGCGGGGAGATGGATAAACTGACCATCATCTCAGGATGTCTCTTTCTGGCCGCCGATATCTTCGCCATCGCCAGCATCGCCAACCCGGACTGGATCAACACCGGGGAGTCCGCCGGTGAGCGGCGGGCGCGCGGGGCCGGATGGAGGACTGGCTGAGGGCGAAGGGAGGGGAAGGGAGACCCGGCTGAGGAGAAGACCGGGCTGGAGGGTGCGAGGCGGAGGCCGGCCTGAGGAGAAGGGGGCGGAGAGGCGATCCGGGCTGCCGGGCCGGGTGGCCGAGGGGCAGAGGGGATGGCGAAGGGGACGCGCGGGTCGCTAGCGGGACCCCCGGGCGGAGGGGAGCTGCGCCCCAGGCTGAGTGCTAAGTGGCGGAAGGGCGAGGAGACCTGGGCAGGGCTGGCGGTCCTGGACCGGGGAGGGAGAGTGAGGGGAGACAGCCGGCGACTTGAGGGACCGTGGAGGAACGAGCTTAGTCCTGGACTTAAACAAACAAAAGTCAAGGTGGGAGACGGGAGGAAACTGAGGCGCACTGTGAGGAATTAGAAACCCGCCGGGGAGGCTGGGGCCGGGAGCGAGGCAGCCTATGGAGTGTGAGAGACACCCGAGAGCTGATGGTCGATGAGAGACCAAGAGGAGTCGGGTCCGACCGCTGACGTCCCCCCACCCCTCCCCAGGAAGCGGCGTCCGGGGGAGAGGTCCGGGCGGGGCCGGGTTCATGGTGCCGGGAGCAGTGGTGCCGGTGGAGGGCGCCGGATGAGAGCCCCCTGCCCGCGCCCCCGCCCAGCCCCTGCCCACTTGGCAGTGTTTGAGATGCATGTGGCTTCCGAGTTTCCCTTTGACGTCTGTGTGGTTATAATTTTGCTTTATTTTAGGCCCCGGAGCTGTAATAACCTTAATAATAAACTTCATTTTATGGAGCATCACAAAACGCTTTAGTGATCCTAATAGTAGTTTCAAAATTAAATAACACATTAGAGTTGCAGGCAGCCCAGTAGCAGTGCCTGCTGTAACACCACGGAGCTGTGGGCAGCAGAGACAAGGTGGCGCCCTCAGGAAAGAGGCAGGCATCTTTCTGAAGGGTATCCTAGGTGAATGCCCTTGCACGATTTTTCTCAGCTCGGGCCACCCTCCACCCTCCCACACACACTCACTCACTCACACTCACCCAGACCTGTGAGACCAAACCTTTAATTAATGTAACAGCTGCCAGGAGAGCTGATGGGAATAAAGGAATGAGCTTGTTTTCTAACTGCTTGTTCAGTGCAGATGAAGGGAATAATGGGGGGTGGGAATGTCAGACTCCCTCCGTGAATAATTTGTTGTAAGAATGTATCACTATGCTGTCAAACTTACTTCTTAAGTATTACTTATGGTTCTGTATTTATCCTGCAATATTTTTAGCCCTTAAAAAAAGCTGTGGCTGGGACATTTGTTGCTTCCTCCTCCGTTCTCTCCCCCATCTAGACCTAGTAACACAAAATCATGCCGTCAGATTTACTGGTTATTAAAATAACACTCTAAAAATTTCTGCTCCTTTTCTTGCCTATATAGTCTTAGCAGAGCTCTTAATTGTAAAGCATATATGATTGTTATGTGACTCTATAGAGGTGTTAGCTAATGCTACAGTGGTAATATTGCAATATATAAATGTATCAAACACTTTGTGCACCTTAAACATACACAATGTTATATGTTAATTATATCTCAATTTTTTAAACTGTAAAGCATATAAAGAAAATATCAATGATTTAGAATTTGATGAAACTATGGGCTTTGTTTCTGAAAATGCTGGTGATGTCATTGTTAGTACTAGTTTATAGTTATATGTGTGATGTCCAGTTCATGACCTGTTGTTGTTTTTATCCTGATTATGTGTGCAATGACTCCTTTTATGAGACTTTCTTTGAGACTTAACATACTTAGGGGCAAAGAGGTTCACTGTTCTAGCAGATCTTTTTTTGTAAAGAAGTTTCAAGTGGAATCCCAATGTATAAAATAGACTAAATGTCCATGGGAAAGATAGAGTTGAGAGAGGGAAGAGAGAGATAAGTAATAGCATAACATTCCTGAGATGTTATGCTCTATTATATTTGAAAGAAAGCAAGAATAGGATGAATACAACTCCTTCAAATTAGGCAAAGTCATCTGCTGTGAGTTGCCTTGGAGATGGGAGGGACAGAAGTCCAAGGTTTGAAAGAAGTAGAAGATGTTTGAAATAAATAGTTGTGAGAGAAAGCATGCCAACCAGAGACAGTAGGATTATCTAGCAGTGTGGACACTTCATTGAAGTCAGTGGTCGTGAACATACAGTGTGATAACGGATCTGCTTTGTTGACTGTCTCTGGTAGTGCTCAACTACTTTGTCACCAGTGTGTGGTGAAAGCCAATAGAAGGCTTCATTCAGGGTTGGGATTTGCCAGATGCAAATGCAACAGAATGACAGAGGAGCAAAGGTGTTTAGGGTGTTAGTCAAAATATTGTAATGATGGCTCATGAAATCTTAGCTGGATAAAGAGTGAAAGGGAAAAGGGAAAAAGCTGGTATATTGGTCATTGAATAGCAGTTGGTATATGGTCAGTGGAATAGTTGACCTGGGCCCAGTGGAGCTGAAGACTTGACTGGGAGTGATTGATACAGCAGAATGGAAGGGCAGGGCATTGTGGGCACAAGGTCCAGAGTGTGACAGTGGTGATGTGTGGCTGAAGTGGCCTGGAGGCGGTGATTTTTTTTTCTAACAGTTTCCCTTGCCATCTCAAGATATCTTCAGTTAAATATTCTGTGGCTAGAAAGAGGAATAGGAGGAGATAGTAAGAACAGGGGGAAATTGTTCAAAATCGTATCTAACCCGTTTTTTTTTTTTTTTTTTTTGGCCTAACCACTGTACTGGCAGGGAATTCCCTAACCCGTATTTCTTGCGGCTAAATATGTCAGACAATAAGCCCCCCAAAATGTAAAATGAATGAGATGGTATGGTATGGTATGTTCCTTTGCTCACTCTTGTGCTTTTGCATTGTGATAAGATGCACCTGAACTTTGCCTAGTGTTTGAGCTTGTATGCTCACTGTACACTTTTACCTGGACAGATCCAGTCTTGAGTTTAAAAAAAAAAAAATCAGTGCAGAGTTATACTTTCCAAATCAATGAAACATTTACAGGAAGTTCAGTTAAGATCTCAGAGGTGACAGGACTAGCTTTATGCTAAGATCTGCATAAAAGTGACTTCACCTGGTAGCAAAAAGTTAATGTGTTGATTCCCTTTGGTGCATTATACATTGTACAAAAGTCTTGATTGTGATGTTTTTACTGCAGTTTTTTAAATGAACAAAATATATTTTGAAAATAGAACTCCTGGAGCCTGAAAGGTTCTGTAGAATGTAGTTTGAAAACCACTGCAGTAAACTAGTAAGGGAAAGTTTAGGATTCAGATCCAGACTTTATCACTTACTAACTCTGTTACTTTGGAAAAGTTACCTAGCCTCTCTCCTTATAGTTCCCCTTATGTAAAATAAGGGTAATAATAGTATCCATCTCAATGGGTTGTTGTGATGATTGAGTTAATCCATGTAAAACATTTAGACCAGTGCCTGACACATAGGAAGTGCTCAGTAAAAGTTAGATATTGTTATATTGCTGTTCTAGTTTATAACAGGTGTCGGAATCCCAATTTTGAAACTAAAGCTCAGAACTTATTACTGTGAGAACTGGCACAGTTTCTTTATTAGATGTTCTTGGAAATGAAGAAACATCAAGAATAATATAGCCAGGCTTAGTGTAAGTCAAATAAATTTGTCTTCCCTCTTGGCTTTGGACTTCTCCATCACTGTTTCTCCTCTTTCAGTCTCTCATCTCCATATTCTAGTGTCTCTACTCCTCAGCTTCTACTTGAACTACCACAAAAGGAAATGAAATATCCTAAAACAAAAAGCTGAGTAGAAGAACTTCCTAAAATCCCAACTAATAAACTATATTACCATAATATTATGGACCGTGCTTCATACCAGCAGTTTTTATAGTACTGGCCCCAATACAGAGAAAGCGTGTTCCTTTAATTTTCATCTGTGTGTGATAGCATTTCCTGAGTTTGTTCTAATAGCTTGCGGATTATGCACAAACTTTTAAAGATATAATGACTGCCACCTTATTTATTTATTTTTTTACTCTCATTCTTTTTCTTTTTAAAATTGTTTAGATTGGATGTTAGGGTGTTTAAGGAGTCTCAATAACACCCTCTTCCCTACTTATATTCTGAACTAATTGAGAAAAAAGAGAATAAGATAATTAGGAGCCAAAATATTATTGATAAAGAGGATATTGGAGAATGTGGCTTATATCCTTGGACAAGTCGCTTCCTCTTACTGGGCCTCAAAATTGAACAGACTTAACTGTCCAATCCCAGGAAGGACTTGGGACCTGCCCTATAAGACTTCCAGCATGAAAGAACAGAAGAGATGAATGCTCCCTTTAGGCAACTTGCTCCCAAGGGCAAGAAGTTGGACCACTTATGCCCAGTTTTTTCTCCTGAACTGTCAGTCAGATGAAGTCATTCCTCCTGATCTGAGAAGGATTGAGTGAGGGGACGCAGATAAGCTAAGATATTCTAACAGCCACACCTCTACCCCGCCCCTCATGGATAGAAACATCAGAAATGGGAAAAAAAGCATTACCTGGTTGAAACCCAGGATATGGCTGGCATTTTGCAAGGAAGAATTTTCTTTTTCCTCAAGTACAAAGACTGGCAGATGCTTGGGGAAATAAAAGACTTTGTGGGGAGGGTTTCATTTCCCATTCTGTTACTCACTACGCTCTCCACAGGAAATGCTGGTAAACCTCAGATAGGGGACTGTGGGCTTGACATCTATCACATAAGAGTTCAAGATCTTTAGGTAGATCCTAGCCTACAAGTTGGGAGTCTTTGGTTTAAAGCATTAAAATTACAAGCTTCCCAAGCAGACCCGTTTATTAAATACTAGAAAATTGTTAAATAACAAGCCGTTTCTCCTGAACTGTGACAACTTCAGTAATCACAAAGTTGGTTTGGTGTGAAGGAGCTCTGTAACATCAGTTGTTAAACAAACAAACCTATCTATAACTTTGTCTTGTTAATCATCTTGGACATGACTTACAGAGAAGGACATAATTGGGTTACCGAAGAGGGCAAAAATCTTGAGATTGTGCTTTTCTTTAATTTAAAAAGCATTAACAAAACTTTTTCAATGGCCTTTTGAGTCTTTTTCCAGTAAATTTCTTTTTTAAAAACAGCTTTATTGAGATATAATTCACATAACCATAAAATTCACCTATTTAAAGTATACAGTGCAGTGGCTTTTAGTATATTCATAAAGTTGTGCCACCATCACCACAGTCAGTTTTAGAATATTCTCAGTACTCCAAAAAGAAACCCCAGATGCCTTAGCTATCACCCTCCACCTTCCTGGTTCTTAGTCAGTCTACTTTCTGTCTTAGTAGATTTGCCTATTCTAGACATTTCATATAAATGGAGTCATACAATATGTGGTCTTTTGTGATTGGCTTCTTTCACTTAGCATAACATTTTCAAGATTTATCCATATTATAGCAAGTATCAGCAGTTCATTTCTTCTTATTGCCAACTAGTGTGGTATATCCCCGTTTATTTATCCATTCATCAGTTGATGGAAATTTGGGCCAGTAAATTTCTTTGCCTTCCAAGAATAACATTTCTTCATAATGGTAAAGGGGTATAAAATTTTTTCCTTGTTTTTTTTTTTTTTTAATGGAAGATTTTTTTTTTTTGGCTGCGTTGTGTCTTTGTTGCTGTGCGGGGCTACCCTTCATTGCGGTGTGTGGGCTTCTCATTGCGGTGGCTTCTCTTGTTGCAGAGCACGGGCTCTAGGAGCATGGGCTTCAGTAGTTGTGGCACACAGGCTCAGTAGTTGTGGCACACAGGCTCAGTAGTTGTGGCTCACAGGCTCAGTAGTTGTGGCGCACGGGCTTAGTTGCTCTGCGGCATGTGGGATCTTCCCTGACCAGGGCTCAGGCCCGTGTCCCCTGCATTGGCAGGTGGATTCTTAACCACTGCACCACTAGGGAAGTCCTCCTTGGTTTTTTAAAAAGTAACATTATCAGTATTATTTATTTCAACATATCAAATAAGAACTTTGAATAAAAATTCAAAGACCTCACAGCTAGAGAGAGAAAACCCGCACACCACAACTAGAGAGAAGCTCTTGCACTGCAACGAACAGACCACGCACCACAATGAAAGATCCTGCATGCCTCAAGGAAGGTCCCACGTGCCACAACCCAGTACAGCCAAAAAGAACCCCCAAAATCAAAGGCCAGTCTTTTTACAGTGCTCACAGGTCATACTCGAAACTTGAAATCACTTATAATACTGTGAATTTCACAGCATAGGCCAGATTTTCCAATATGAGATGATATTTCCTGAACAAAGCATTTATTCCCTTTACAACCTTAGTTCCAGAAAGCCTCTGTTTTTACCATTATCAACAGAGATGTAGCCACTTCAGGATGAAGGGTGTAAGCTAGTTGGCCTAAAAGTTTGGAGAAGGGGAATTTGGGACCAAGAACATGGACAGAAGCCATGAGAGAATGGAAAAATCTAAGAGGAAGGAAATTCCGAAAAAGATATTACAGAGTGATGACTGCTGTTGCATTTATTAGACGCAACCAGACTTCTTGAATTTTTCTTCACTCGACTGCCTGAGCCCCTTTCAAAGCTGGCATAGTAGGAGTCGTATACGTCAGTCCTCCACTGTTCAGCTTAGTGTGTCCTAAAATAGTGTTGTTGTTTAACCCCTTTCCTCATAAATATTGAGTTTGTATTGGAGTTGCAGTGTAATAAAATGGTCCTATGGGATTTGAGTCAGACATATCTAGATTTGATTCTTGGATTCCCTTTTTATGAGTTTTATGATTTGGGGCATGTAATTTGATTTCTCAGCTGTAAAATGGGGATGATACATTTATCTCAAAGGATGCTTGTGAGAAAATAAAATGTGGCATATGAAGAATTGGCACATGGTCTAATACATAGCAAATGCTCAGATGTTAGTATTATTATATGAAAGATCAAAACATCTGAATTTAAAAATATTTCCCTTTTGTATTATTTGTGTTATTTATTTACTTATATCTTGCCTTGTTCTAAAAAAGATTTAAGGCAACACGATGTGTCTGTATTGAATATTTCTGAAGTCCTGCTTGGGGAGGGGAGGTCTCTGGGAAGATAGACTTTGAGGTCAGTTGTAGTGGTGATATAAGCTTAATGGGATACACGTAAGTACCAAAACCAAGGAATGCATTGGGTTTATATGTTTCTGGAACAGACTAAAGAGGTTTTCTAAGTGAAAGGCAGCCTGGCATAGTGGAAAGGGCTCACAGCTTTGGGGGCTAAATCAACATGTAGTCAAATCCCAGTCCCACTATTTGCTAGCCATGTAATTGATCTTAGACAAGTTGTCGTTGAGGGTTTTTTATTAATAAAAATTATGTCATTCAGATGTACTTAATACCTCTTGCAGTACTTCCAATTGTTATGCAGGTTCAGACCCCAACTTTCTGTTCTTCTGTAGATTAGAGTAATATCTGCAGCGCACTGTGAAAATCATTTATTTCGTAAGTTTTTTTTTTTTTGGCTGTGCTGGGTCTTCATTGCTGCGTGCGGGCTTTCTCTAGTTGTGGTGAGTGGCAGGCTACTCTTCGTTGCGGTGTACGGGCTTCTCATTGCGGTGGCTTCTCTTGTTGCAGAGTACAGGCTCTAGGCGCATGGGCTCAGTAGTTGTGGCACATGGGCTTAGTTGCCCCGTGGCATGTGGGATCTTCCCGGACCAGGGATCGAACCCGTGTCCCCTGCATTGACAGTCGGATTCTTAACCGCTGGACCACCAGGGAAGTCCCGGAAGTTATTTTTAAAGGGATATAGTGGTCTGTAAAGCTTTACAGTTGGAGTATAGAGAGTCAATTAGTCTCACCTCAAAGGCTGAAAATAAGTTTGAAATATATGAGATAGTTGTTTCTTAATAGAATAGTACAACTGAATAGCAAATAGTACAACTGTATAATAGCAAATAGTACAACTGAAAATTTAGTTTTTGTTTATGGCATAAATTTTCTTCTAGTTGTCATTAGCTTCCTCAGTGCAACTGTGAGTCTTTGAATTTTTTCATACCCTATTTCAATGCATACTTAAGCAGTGGGCCATATTACATAATCTTATAGGGGAAATTTAGACATGTAGTAAAGTATTACTGTTTATGAAATTGTTATTATTGAATTATAAATAAGAGCTTAATCGTGCAACCTGAATGGATAATTGTTTACGTAGTGACCTTGTTTTATATCTTCTAAGTAACCCAAGAAATTAGGTTGTACAGTGACAGCAATGACAATGTATAGGTATAAATTTCATATTTATAACTTTGTTTATGATGATTTATGTAAACATGACATTCATATCTTTTTGGCTGTCAGAATGTTTTATTTTCAAGCACTGAAATTACACATTTTTTCCAAGTACTTTTTAGAATTCTTTGCCCAACTAGCAGCTAGCTGCTGAAAAGTTTGATACTTATAAAACCTGGTCCACTGGTAACAACAGGTTGGGGGTAGTGGTAACATTATTTTATTCTTTATTGACTGTAGACTGATGAAAAAGTAATATTTAGCAAAGCTATTGTTGAAATACTAGAGAGGTTAGATAAGAGCATGAGGGAACCTAAGGATCCTTAAAAATCAAGGTACCTAAAAGTAAATATCGGGATCAAAATCACTTTTCAGTAATATACCTCTGTAAACTTTACTATGTATTCTCTCATTAGCTGTAAATTATAGCTAAATTACATATCCTTACTGAATATGACATGGGCAAGTAGGACGCAGTAGTCCTTTGGGATTTATTGCCTTAGAGTTGACAAAATAAAGATTTGGGTATTGCTATCAATGATACTTACATGTATTTATGAGTATATATAAACCAGCAAGTATAATTTGCTTACATGAAGTTTCAGTATATGACTTCAGTTTTGAAGCAAACATTTCTTTGAATTGCTGAATTTTTTTTTTTAATTGGGAGGAAAAGACTGCACTTTTTATGTCTCTTTATACTAGCTTTGCTATAAATAAAAGGTCACATTTGGTATTTTGACACTTGCTGTTGTGTATATTGAGCAAAAAGGCAGCTGCTGACTTTTAATATAGATCTGTTCAACCAGAGACCATATACTGCTATCGTTAGAGATTTAAAAAGAGTAAAGAAAATGCAGTTGGTTGGGTCAAGTAAGAAAATGGGAGAGGAGAATTTCACTAGGTCTTCCCACTTGTGGTCTATTCACAGTAAGTTATTCACATGGAACATTATTGGGTCTACTTTCAGCTATAATAATAGAAATTTTTTTCAAAAATAGATAGGACATGTTCAAATTAAGGCAGAGATTTCCAAAGCCATTTCATTTATATGACCATTTCATTTATAAAGTACCATCCATTTTAATAAAATAAATCTTTAATTTACTATGAGTATTCTGTAAATCTTCCCGTAGATATTTCGTATACCACTGTACTTTATTCCAGACAGTCTCACAACAGATGTTTATTAAGGTATGTGTGGTCTGTAAGGAACTGTACTAAATATTCTGAGGGATTGCCTTTAAGCAAATGAAAAAGTATTTTATCCTTGAGGAACCTGTACTGTGTTTGGGAAGATAAAGTTATATACATAAGAAATAAGTGTCATAGGTGATGAAACTACTTTCTGCCCAGGTGGTTGAGGAGGAGGTAGAATTTGAGCTTAATAGATTATACATTTAATGATGAGTATTTATGAAACTCAATTCTTTCTTTCTTTTTTTTTTTGGCCGCGTCCTGCGGCATGTGGGATCTTAGTGCCCCGAGCAGGGATCGAACACATGCCCACTGCACTGGGAGTACGGAGTCTTAACCACTGGACCGTCAGGGAAGTACCAATGATGGTATTTAAATAATTAGGAAGACTTGGGCAGTGCTTGAAAGTGGAATGGCATGAGTAAACATATATAGAAGACAGGGAAATTTCCATTTCAGTTCATTTCTATACATCGCTGCTAAATTTATCTTTCTAAAGGATAAGGATAGTAATAATTGCAAATACTTATATAGCATTTACTTTATGACAGATACTTTTCTAGGCACTTTACATGTATGAACTAATTTAATCCTCACAGCATCCCTAAGTGCTGTTAGCCCCACAGAGATACAGAGAAATTAAGTAACTTGCCCAAGGTCACATAGCTGGTAAGTGGAAGAGCTGAGATTTGAATCCAGGAACTCTAGCTCCAGAGTCCTGGCTCTTAACCACTGCATATGCTTGAAACAGAAACCTTCAGTGACTCTTCATCTGCCATAGCACAGAAGGCACTCACTCAAGGATCTTCACAATATGGCTCTTGCTTACCTTTCCAACCTTAGATCTTACATTTTCCCTATGTGGATCTACATTCCAGCCCCTCTGTGTTACTTGATGTTTCCTAAATACGATCTATAGTCTCATCTCTAAATCTTTGCTTATGTTGTTTATTCTCAGTCTGAAATGCCCTCTCACTCTTCGCAGTTCCTGTTGTATCAGCATCCTACCCATCTTCCAAGCGTGTGTCAACTGCTGTCTTCATAAAAATCTTTTTTGATCCCCTACCTAAAGTGATTTTTCCCTCTTGCATGTTTTTCATGGTAGCGTATCCATATCATGGTTATGTGTGTGTTACTTGCCCTGTTTTCTAGTGTAGATTTTTTTTTAATAAATTTATTTATTTTCGGCCACGTTGGGTCTTTGTTGCTGTGCACAGGCTTTCTCTAGTTGCAGCGAGTGGAGGCTTCTTATTGTGGTGGCTTCTCTTGTTGTGGAGTACGGGCTTTAGGCGCGGGCTTCAGTAGTTGCGGCGCACGGGCTTAGTTGCTCCATGGTATGTGGGGTCTTCCTTGACCAGGGCTCAAACCCGTGTTCCCTGCATTGGCAGACAGATTCCTAACCACTGTGCCACCAGGGAAGTCCCTCTAATGTAGATTTTTAAAGTTCCTTAAGAACAGGGCATAAAATTTATTGGTCTCCGTATCGTAGGTAGCACTCACACCAAGCTTGCACATGGTAGGAAAGAGGAAGTGTTATGGTTGACACTAAGATTTTGAACCTGGAGTAGGGAATAGAACTGGGAACTTTGGAGAGTGAGCTGCTTTAAGGGCAAAAGTGATGATTGTGGTTTAGACGTTATGTTTGAAGTGAGAGTAGAATTCGAATATCAAAGCAGAAAGGAGCTAGTCAGGAAAGAGGACTATTTGGCATTCCTAGTTGTCTTATCTCATTTTCACAAACACGATACTTACATTGTTACATATGCCAAATTTTTGTTCAATAACTGCATGTCCACAAAATTCATTCTTAATTTTTTTGACAGATTATCAGTTGGTTTTTATTTTGGAAAGTAAGGTCCAGCAACCATCTAGTTATTCCCAACTTTGAAAAGATATTATAAGATGAAAGTTAATTTGTAGGTTGATTAGTTGATTCTCTGGGTCAATACAGAAATTAGATTCCTAAGCAAGTCTGTAAGGCCATGTTATAACTGAAACATTTACTTCTGCATCAAAAAAAAATAGTAGAAAGCAATACAGTTGTATTACTAATAAATAGCTTTTAAAAAGTTAAAAAGGAATAAGAAATGGTGGCTTATTTCTCTGATCCTTTAATTTGTCAATTTGACTTTAAAACTTATGACATTTCTTCTGTGTGATATAGGTGCTTCACTGAGATTCTTCTTACATTTGTCAACAATATTTTCGGTCATTTTTTTACTTACAAATTGCCCTGTCAAAGGAAGAAAAAGGACTTGCAGAAAATGTATGTTTAAGAGATTTCCTGAAGTGGAATAACCTGAGATATAATTAACTCAGTGGAGATGAGGAAGATTGGTATGAGTGCATGAATGTGCATGTGATATGTATGGTGCATGGTGGTGGTGAGTGGACATGGGGAAGATAAGGAACTTGTAATGGATAAATGATCTCTCCATGGGGAAGCAAAGTGATACAGAATAGGCTAGATCCAATGCTCCTCATTCAACCTCCATGGGAGGGGCCGTGAGTCCTGGCTAGTATGGTCACTGTTTGTTGAGGGGCCCTGTGAATGGATGGAAGGAGGAGGAAAACAGTATTTTCTATGCCAATTGGGGTACAAAATGGTACAAATTAAGTATTTTTAACTTGAGGAGTACCTCCATTGAAACTTGGCTTCTAGTTTAGGATTTGCTCTAGATGTTTTGTTTGTGCTTGAAAAATTACCTAAATGTTTATTCTTTATTTTCCCCAACCAAAAAATAGTTCTGTGTTCCTCCTTCACCCTCATGAATCCCATCTCTTGATTTAAAATAAAAGTGGGTATATATGATACATTGAATTCTTAGAAAATTATTTTATTAAGAAAGTTATAGTGAAAGGAGTATGGGGGTGAAGCCAGAAATCAGTTCAAATTCTGGCTCTGCCATTTCCCAACTATGTGGCTTTGGACTTGTTGTTTGGCCTCTGAGCTTTAGTTTCCTCATCTATAAATGGGGATAATACCTCTTATCTTGCAAAGTGGCTGTACGAATCAAAGTTAATATACCTGAAACACCTACCACAGTACAGTCACCTATGATAGATGGCTGTTGTTAAGCAACTGAATGGATTAATCTGTTATCACATGTGGTACATAAAATATAATGTTGCAATTGGCTATTTGCCCATCATATAGTCACCAAAAGCAATCTGATTTTTTAAAAAATATTTATTTATTTATTTTTGGCTGCATTGGGTCTTCGTTGCTGCACACGGGCTTTCTCTAGTTGTGGCGGGTGGGGGCTACTCTTCGTTGCAGTGCGCAGGCTTCTCATCGTGGTGGCCTCTCTTGTTGTGGAGTGCGGGCTCTGGGTGTGCAGGCTTCAGTAGTTGTGGCACGTGGGCTCAGTAGTTGTGGGTCGCGGGCTCTAGTGCACAGGCTCAGTAGTTGTGGCACATGAGCTTAGTTGCTCGGCGGCACATGGGATCTTCCCGGACCAGGGCTCGAACCCGTGTCCCCTGCATTAGCAGGTGGATTCTTAACCACTATGCCACCACGGAAGTCCTGATTTTCTTTTAAACTAGGGTGTATCACTGTGTTAGATCTGGTTGACCCTATCATTTTTACCATACACGCTGTACGATGCCCCTGATGCTTAACCTGGATTGCTGCCTTCTTCCTTCCACCTTAGTGCACTAAGAGAAAAAAGTACCAGGAAGCCTATTTAAACGTTTTTATACAAGTTCTGTTCTACATATCAAAGGTAACATGTATTTGGGGATTTTCCAGTAATGATGACATATTATACTAAACCATTAATATTCTCTCAACCTTCTTACTCTAGCTAACATTTGCTAAGTGGGTTATGGATGTAGTCTGCCGTCCTAAAGTAGATTTCTCCCTAACCAGCTAAGTATATAAGTCATGACGCTGACCTCATTAGTTGAAGTCAGTAACCAAGTATAAAGAGTTCTAAAAGTAAAGGGTGATTGATAATCACAGGTAGCCTGTAAGATAATTTGTTACACTCCTATTCATTTGCTTATTATGAGCATAAACTGAGAAACTCTTTATATTTTCTTATCTTGTAGATAAAATAATTACTTTGAGAGTTTAAAGTTTTAAAATCATTAATTGAATCACTTAAAAAACCATAGCAATGAATCTTATTTAAAACAGATGTAGACAGTCATGTTAGATCACCTTTAGGACTCCCGCTCTCAGTAACATTTAATGTGTTAGGATCAGAAGACAAACTCATGTATGTTGAAGTGTGGCTGATATAGGACTAACCCCCAGAGCTTTGGAGGACTATTTCTAGTATCTGCCTACTAACCATCCAGTAGGTAGCTATCATCCATCAACCATTTACAATCACACCAGTAGCCGGTAAGATGTCTGCTTTAAGTGGACCACCCTGTATTTAAGATTTCATTTTATTTTATTGTTTTGACTTTCAAGTTTTATTTTATTTTAAAATTTTTATTGGAGTATAGTTGATTTACAATGTTGTGTTAGTTTCTGCTGTACAGCAAAGTGAATCTGTTATACATACACATATATCTACTCTTTGTTTAGATTCTTTTTCCATATAGGTCATTACAGAGTGTTGAGTAGAGTTCCCTGTGCTATACAGTAGGTCCTTATTAGTTATCTATTTTATATATAGTAGTGTATATATGTCAATCCCAATCTCCCAATTTATCCCTCCCCCTTTAAGATTTTAATTAATGTTATTGTGAATGTCTTCAGAGTTATCAGGGGGGTTGGGTGCATTATGGGTTTTCCCTACTGTGCTATTTCTTTTATTTTTTTTTATTTTTAATTTTTACCTCTATAAATTGTTGACCGGTGCTTTTGTTCTCTTTGTTAGCCTAGAGTTAACAAAAATACTTTATCCCTCATATATCACCTCCTACTGCCCTCTGCCCTCCCTCTTTAGGAACTTGATGTGGCAAATCCCCACCTTGACTTCAAGCAGTTCACACCCAGGTGAAAAAGTCTGGCTGGCAAATGTCATCAGCCATCCCAAATGGTCAGGACACTGGTGCAGTTCCCACTGACTTCTTGTATCCCCTTAGATATCACCCAAAGCCCTCTACTATGGTTGAGGGCTCCAATCTTCTGAGCTTGGGGTTTTTCTGAGTTAAAAAACTAAAAAGGAAAATCCATCCAGTTCTCTGAGGAAGAGAACTGTCTTTTAACTGTATTATTATAAGCAACATAGACACTTACTCCTTTTCTGTGAACGTATTCTTTTCTACATTCCAGAAATTCTTTAGTGATTCTGCTTTGTTGTTGACATTTTCCCATGCTGTTATAGAATTTTTCTACATATATATTGCTTGGGTCATTTCAGTGGGATTTGGAGAAGGAAGGAGAGCAAATTGATTCACTTTATCTCCCAAAGGTGTTTAATAAATGTTAATTGAATGAGAGAAATCAAAAGAGATTTAGTCCATATTTGCTTATCTTTTAAATTTTTATTAATAATGGGAAAAGTTGTGATACAGTAATTTTCCTAAGTCACACTTATTTATTTATTTTTTTTTGCGGTATGCGGGCCTCTCACCGTTGTGGCCTCTCCCGTTGCGGAGCACAGGCTCCGGACGCACAGGCCCAGCGGCCATGGCTCACGGGCTCAGCCGCTCTGCGGTATGTGGGATCTTCCCGGACCCGGGCACGAACCCGTGTCCCCTGCATCGGCAGGCGGACTCTCAACCACTGCGCCACCAGGGAAGCCCAGTCACACTTTTTTTTTTAAGGTAAGCCAGAAAAGGTTTAAATTCTGTAGTACCCATATGGCAAGAACATCTGTGTGACTGGTTAGGATGCAGGAGACATTATAGTTAAGTGGCTAATAACACAGACTCTGGAGTCTGGATTCAAATTCTACCTGTACCACTTGCTAGCAGCATGATCTTGGCCGACATACTTCAGAGGTCTCTTTGAAGGTTAAAACGTTCATGTATATAAAACAGTGCTTGGCACATAGCACTGTGTGTCAACTAAAATTAATGGGACTAACTTTTGAAGATTCTTTGCTATAATCTTTTCAGTAGCCATAGGCAGTTATTTTAAAATTGATCATAAATGCTATGTAGTTTTAGGTTATAGATATAAATGTCACCATACTAGAATATAGATTCTAGCCCGTGGACAAATGGTCAAATTTTTACCCTATATAAAGAATAGTACCACTACTGTAATGAAGGGCAAAGAGGACGCTTTGCTTGAACCACATATGTGTGTCACATATTCAAAAAAATAAATTAAAAATGATAGCAAGAAAGTAAATCCTAGTATTGAATACAAATTGAAACCAGTGAGCCTGACTATATGTCAAATTGATAATGTAACTATCAAGGAAAAAAGAATTAAGTAACTTTTGAACATAGTGCTTTCTTAATAGTATATAGCCTAAGGGCAAAGAGACCAGCAAAGAAATATTGAACTTAGCAAACCCCCTATAGTAGCTCTTCACAAGAAATGTTATTCCCATTTTGCTGAAAAAGAAGCATATTTAGAGAAGGATTTGCTTGGCATCATTTAATTAGGTGGTAGACTGGATTTAAAAGCCCATGCTCTGTTCTTTATGCAGTACTACTTTTTTTATTTTTATAGCATGCTCTTCAGGTGAGTCCCTGGTTTCTTTAGTACCTCCTTTTCTTGGCATCATCTGTAATATTAGTCAGAACCCCATTTTCAAGAGCTTCCTAACCTCTTGCATCTCTTTTCCTTCAAGAATTTCATTCCATGCAATCATGCCTACCTTTTTGAAATCTGCCTTCCTAAATTAAAGGGTATGTGACACTTCCCACCCTTTTCTTTACGAATTAAGGTGGCCTGACACATCTTTCTCTTGATTCTCATTCCTCCTACTGCACCAGTAATTAGTTTCCTGCTGAATTATAGCTAGTGTCAAAGTCATGATTACTTACGGGCATAGTCTATTGATAACTGAGCCTGAAAGTTGTAAATGAGAGACATGCCTTCTTAAAGACATATATCTATTTGTAATTTAACATATCTTTTGGGGATTTGGTGGTGAGACATGTAGCGGGGAGAGTGATAAAGAATGCAGTTGTTGGACCTGCATTTTTTCCATGAGAGGTAGTAGAAACAAGTATCACGTTATAAACTGTGATTTTGAAATGATTCATTCATTAAAGAAGGCAAACAAAAATAGCAACGAAACAAAGACATAATAACTGGTTGTTAAATGAACTCTGTCCTTTGAAAAGCGAATGATTAAGGGAGAAAATATGTAAATAACTTGAGTACACAAGCTGCTATTTGAGATTTTGCAGAGTAAAAATGATAGGAAGAATTAAACTGTACAAGAATTTAGTTGGATCTTGCTTAAAGTACTTCGTGTTGTAAATCTCCAAACTTTTAAAATAAATTACAGAATTTAAAGAACTTCTTGAATTAGCAGAATCAAAATGGAATTCAGTCTATTTTTTAATCACTCATGAATTACTATCTTTAAAGTGCATGGCTTTAAAATGTAATTTTAAATAATATACCAGAGAAATTGTCCAGAAGATCTAGGCCCAGAATTTCAATATAATTTTAAAAGGAAGTAAGGTTGGCAATCAGATTAATTTTTAAAAATTGCTTTTTATTAGAATTAAGAAAGTAAAATAGTGTTATAGTCTTTTATTGGATTAACTGAGTTTCTAAACACCTGGAGAAAATTAATTTAGTATTTCCTGTGCAAAGTTGTTTGTGGAGATTGTGCCATTGTCTGTGGAAACAGGGTCTATGAGACCTCTTTGTTGATGTTTCTAAGGTTTTAACTCTCTGGACAAACATACAAAAAAATTAAACTGTTCTACCAAAATATTACTAAATAGTAAACTTTGAGCACAGTGTCGAATCAGACCTTTTTCATGCTGGTACCTATTCATTTAGCCTGTTATTCAGTTCCTTCATTTGTATTGTTTTGAGAATTAAATGAGCATATGTAAAGCACTTAATAATACCATGAATGGCACTAAATAAGTGCCCAGAATATAGTGACAGCTATTATTATTTATCCTTTTTCCTCCTCCAGATTTATGAGTGATAGGAAAACAAAATTTATTTTGAGCACCCTTTATTCTAATGTCAAGGTTTTAAAGGAGAGTTTAGGACAAAACCAGATTTTTCTGAACCCAAACACTTGAGATTCTGTTTGGGAAATGAGAAAGACAGATGCCAAATATCTACTCTACTTGTGCAGTGACAAGAAGATTGAATTTCTAATTTGTTTCCTGCCTCAAGCCCTTGCCTTCAGTTCCTTTGTCTCAATATGAAAATTTCTGTATTCGTTTGGAGATTCTTGTCTGACTGAAACAACAAAGAACAGTCTCCAGGAGTTTTAGTATGGCTAGCTAACCATAACTTTCTGGAAGAACATCTGGATGCAGTTTCAGCTTTTAAAGTCTATCATATTTTATGTCATTAAATTTCTGTAGTTCTAAATTATTGATTTCAGTTCTTTTCCTAGGTTGTGCCCATCCATTTTAAGAGCTGTATATCTTTTATGCAGAAAATACAAAGAATGTAGTTGACTATCAATAAAAATTATTATCAATTAAACTACTGGAGTTTTCCCTTCTTATCTCAGTTTCAGAATATAAGCATTACACCAAACACATACATGCATATACATATATACCCATACATACAAATGTAATTTTCCTTTATTGTGATTACTCAATTGCTTTAAGTAGTAGAAGTTATGATATTTGTTTGATTATAATCATTTCAGCAATGTCATGGATAAGCTGCTGGTCCCTGGACTTTAAAGAGAGAGGCTCCGGGACTTCCCTGGAGTTCCAGTGGTTAAGACTCCATGCTTCCAATGCAGGGGGTGCGGATTGGATCCCTGGTCAGGGAACTAAGATCCCACATGCCGCACAGCATGGCCCAAAAAAAGAGAGGATCCTAACATCAGAAGCACATAATAATTAATACTTTGTAAATATCAGAAGGGTGTCTTAAACTTACTTCTAAAACAACTTGTTTTTAAATTGAAGTATAGTTGCTTATATTAGTCTCAGGTGTGCAGCATATTGATTCAGTATTTTACAGATTATATTCCATTAAAATTTATTATAAGATAATGGCTATAATTTCCTGTGCTATATAATATATCCTTGTTGTTTATCTATTTTATACATAGCAGCTTATATTTCTTAATCCCATACCCTTCATTTGCCCCTCTCCCCTTTGGTAACCACTAGTTTTTCTATATCTGTGACTCTTTCCTTTTTTTTTTTTTTTTTTTATGGTACGCGGGCCTCTCACCGTTGTGGCCTCTCCCGCTGCGGAGCACAGGCTCCGGACGCATAGGCTCAGTGGCTGTGGCTCACGGGCCCAGCCGCTCCGCGGCATGCGGGATCCTCCCAGACCGGGGCACGAACCCACGTCCCCTGCATCGGCAGGTGGACCCTCAACCACTGCGCCACCAGGGAAGCCCACTCTTTCCGTTTTTAATTACCTTTTACTATACTGAACCTCTTTCTTTTAGGAATTGTTATATATAACCTTCTCAGTCATATTTCCTTTAATTTTTCCTTTTCTAAAACCTTATTTTCCCAAAGGCGAAAAATTATATATTTCGTGTTCTACATTTACATTCTGCTTAGCATTCCCTCACTATCGTATATGTGGATGAGTGTATATGATCAGAGCATTGTTTCCTTTACACTTTCTGCAATGTTCATGTTTTTAAAAGTTATAAAAGGCAGATTGTTTAATGTACATTCCTAGCATTTTAAATACTTCCAAGTTCAAAAGTACTCTTTCTCAAGGCTGTTAGATACATGTATGATTCATAACATGAAACAGGGTTGCCTGTTTTTCTTTCTTAATTGAGTTGACATTTATAGTCTTCTAGCCTTATCATCTGTCTACGGAAAAAAAAATCTAACATACTTTAATGTCATTATCATAGATCTTATGGTTTGAGAAAATTCTCCTTTCTTCAATCTCCTTTCCAGTTTTAAAGCTTTTACCTCTCCTTTCATTGTGTCACCAAAATGTAGTTTGGCAATCAGTTGACTTGGAACTTCAGACAATTAAATCTTCTGGACAGAAAATGCTGTTGTGTTCTTAAAGGCTTTTCAGCAGTTATTTGGACCTCTCATAGAAATTTCTAAATTACAGGATTGCTAAACAACTTCACACAAAACAATGTTTGGCTAAAAAGACCATTTTCTCAGATTCCTTCCCCATAAACCCATGTTTCTCTACCCAACCCCCCAGATTCAGAACGTTTCCTAGCAAAATTTTTTCTGAAGTCCGTTCTTAAGTTAGAAGAAATCTATACAAAGGACACCACCACATTGTTTTAGATATATATATATATATATATATATATGTGTATATATATATATATAATTTTTGCAGTACACGGGCCTCTCACTGTTGTGGCCTCTCCCGTTGCGGAGCACAGTCTCTGGACACGCGGGCCCAGCGACCATGGCTCACGGGCCCAGCCGCTCCGCGGCATGTGGGATGCTCCCGGACCAGGGCACGAACCCGCGTCCCCTGCATCGGCAGGCGGACTCTCAACCACTGTGCCACCAGGGAAGCCCTAGACTTATATTTCTTAATCCCATACCCTTCATTTGCCCCTCTCCCCTTTGGTAACCACTAGTTTTTCTATATCCGTGACTCTTTCCTTTTTAACTTACCTTTTACTCTACTGAACCTCTTTCTTTTAGGAACTGTTATAATCTTCCATATATATGGAATCTATACTGTCTATTCAAACTTGACCCAGACTCAGAACTGATGAGTGCTCTGAGCCTTAGTATTCTCTTGGGTCTTTTATATTGCAGACTTACCTGTGGATAGATACTCACTGGGATTCAGAACCTATCATGCATCACCACAGGAAAAGATTCAAATACAGTCAAAGTATGTGAAAATCAAAACTGTATTTTCCAAACAGTCATGTTAAACGTGTATATCTGTATAAAGCTGAACCAGCTAAGGCAGGTCAGTATTTCTCCATTTGAAAACTTAGAGTGTTGGAACATTAAGTGTTTCATGCATATTTCTAGGCAAATTGTGCGCCAGTGATTTTTTTTTTTTTTTTTTTTTGCGGTACGCGGGCGTCTCATTGTTGTGGCCTCTCCCTTTGCGGAGCACAGGCTCCGGACACGCAGGCCCAGCGACCATGGCTCACGGGCCCAGCCGCTCCGCGGCAAGTGGGATCTTCCTGGACCGGGGCACGAACCCGTGTCCCCTGCATCGGCAGGCGGACTCTCAAACACTGTACCACCAGGGAAGCCCGCGCCAGTGCTTTTCTCTTTACAATTAAATATTTCCAGTAGTTCAGGTCTTTTTTTTTTAAAGTATTCTATTGAGCTGACTAATGATCACAAAAGTGATTCTGGCTTATGGTTAGTTTATTCCATTCTTTGCAAAGTATTTTTTACCTACTGTAGAGCACAATGCAATAAATAAGACCCAGTTTCAGTGAGAACTACAAACAATTAAACAGTTAATTGGAATTCAGTAAGAAGAGTGCTGAAATAGTAGTAAATGCATATTGCTGTGGGAGTGCATTGGGGTGCCTCTAATTCAGGCTTGGAATGTTAGAAATGGCTAGCTACATGGAATAATGACATCCAACCTGAGATCTAAGGAATAAATTGGCCAAAGAAGGGAAGAATGTAAGAATGTTTCATGTAGAAGGAAAAGCAAGTTTAAAGCCTCAGAGGTTTAAAAAAAAAAGTTATATGTAGGGAACCTGAAAGCTCAGTGTGCCTGATAACAATAGTTTGAAGGGAGGAGTGGTATCAGATGATGGTGGGGAAATGGGGACTAGATCATGAAGAGCTTATATTTTCCATCTCTCTTCCTCCTTTTTTTAAAAAAACAGATTTATTGAGGTATATAATTTACATGCCACATAGTGCATCCCTTTAAAGTGTACAGTTTTTAGTATATTAACAGGGTTGTACAACCATCAGCACAGTCAATTTTAGAACATTTCATCACCTCAGAAAGAAACCCTATACCCTGAAGCTATTAACCCCCCACCAACTATCCCAGCCCTAAGCAACTACTAATCTACCTTCTGTCTCTATATATCCACCAACTATCCCAGCCCTAAGCAACTACTAATCTACCTTCTATCTCTATATATTTACCTATTCTGCAGATTTTATATAAATGAAATCATATAATATGTAGTCTTTTGTGACTGGCTTCTTTCACTATAATGTTTTCAAGGTTTATCCATGTCATAGCATGTATCAGTACTTCACTTCTTTTTATGGCCAAATAATGTTCCATTGTATAGATAAGCTAAATATTGTTCAGCATTTCATCAGTTGGTGAACATTTGGGTTGTTTCTACCTTTTGTAGCTATTATGAGTAATGCTACTGTGAACATTCATGTACACATTTTTATGTGGACATACCTTTTCATTTCTCTTGCTTTCCTAGGAGTGAAATTGCTGGATCGTATCTTACTTTATGTGGAGCTGACAGACTGTTTTCCAAAGTGGTTGCACCATTTTACATTCCCACCAACAATGTATGAGGATTCCAGTTTCTCCATATCTCACCAACACTTGTTATTTGTGTTTTTGATTATAGCCATCCTAGTGGATATGAAGTAGTTCTCATTGTGGTTTTGATTTGCATTTCCCTGATGACTAATAATGGTAAGCATTTTTCATATGCTTTTGGCCATTTCTCTTCTGTCTTTGGAAAAATGTCTGTTTGATCCTCTGCCCATTTTTATGTTGAATTATCTTTTTATTATTGAGTTATAAAAGATAACTCATTGTTAGACATATGACTTGCAAATATTTTCTCCTGTCCTGTAGGTTATCTTTTCTCTTTCTTTATGGTATTCTTTGATGCACAGACGCTTTTAATTTTGAAGTCCATTTTATCTATTGTTTCTTGTATTGCTTGTGCTTTTGGTGTCATATCTAAGAAACTATTGCCTAATCCACTGTCATGAAGGTCTTTTCCTAAGTTTTCTTCTAGAAGGTTTAGCGCTTACATTTAGATTTCTCTTCAGTTTTGAGTTAATTTTTGTATATGGTGTGAAGCAGGGGTCTACATTTATTCTTTCACATGTGTCCCATCACCACTTGTTGAAAAGACTATTCTTTCTTCATTGAATAGTCTTGGCACCCTTGTTAAAAATCAATTGGCCATGAATATGAGGGTTTATTTTGGGACTCTCAATTCTACTCCATTGATCTATATGTCTGTCCTTATGCCATTGCTACACCATTTTGATTACTTGTAGTTTTATAGTAGGTTTGAAGTCAAGAAGTGTGTCTTCCAGCTTTGTTCTTTTTCAAGATTTTTGTGGCTATTCTAAGTCCCTTGCATTTCCATATAAATTTTAGGGTCATCTTGTCGATTGCTGCAACAGTAACAAAACAAAACAACCCAGCAGGGATTTTGATAAGGATCACACTGAATCTATAAATCAATTTGGGGAGTATTATCTAAGTCTTCCAATCCACGGATATGGAATATCTTACCATTTATTTAAAACTTCATTAATTTCAGCAACATTTTGTAGTGTTCAGTGTAAAAGAGTTATACTTTAAAAAAAATTTTTTTTTAGTGACTGACCTTAAGTTTGCAGTATGTATTTATAGCTAATCCAAGTCCTCTTTCACATAACACTACACCACTTCAGAGGTAGTGCAGCTACCTTATTATAAAGTATTATTCAATTCCCAGTTCCTCCTTGTAACATTGCTGTCATTCACTTCACTGAATACATCGTTGCTATTATTACTTTGAGCAAACTGTTTTCTGTTAGATCAATCATGAATAAGAAAAATAAAAGATTTTATTTTACCTTCATTTATTCCTTCATGCTCTTCCTTTCTTTTTGTAGATTCAAATTTCTGATCTATGTAATTTTCCTTCTTTCTGAAGAATTTCTTAATATTTCTTACAAGCAGGTCTACTGGTGGAAAATTCTTTCAATTTTGTTTGTATGAGACAGTCTTTATTTCTCCTTTACTTTTTTTTTTTAAGACTACCTTTATTTACTTTTTTCTTTTGGCTGCGTTGGATCTTCGTTGCTGCGCGCGGGCTTTCTCTGGTTGCAGCAAGTGGAGCTACTCTTTGTTGCAGCGCGTGGGCTTCTCATTGTGGTGGCTTCTCTTGTTGTGGAGCATGGGCTCTAGGCGAGTGGACTTCAGTAGTTGCAGCACACGGGCTCAGTAGCTGTGGCACACAGGCCCTAGAGTGCATGGGCGTCAGTAGTTGTGGCGCACAGGCTCAGTAGTTGTGGTGCACGGGCTTAGTTGCTCCGCGGCTTGTGAGATCTTCCAGACCAGCGCTCGAACCTGTGTCCCCTGCACTGGCAGGTGGATTCTTAACCATTGCGCCACCAGGGAAGTCCCTCTCTCCTTTACTTTTGAAGGATAATTTCACTGGATGCAGAATTCTAGATTGATGGGGCTTTTTCTTTCAGACTTTAAATATTTCACCCCACTGTCTTCTTGCATGGTGCCTGATATAACTCTTACCCTTGCTCCTCTATAGGTAAGGTGTTTTTTGCTGTGGCTTCTTTCAAGATTTTCTGTTTGATTTTCTTCAGTTTGAATATAATATATATACTTGTATGTTTTTTGGTATTTATCCTGCTTGATGTTCTGAGTTTCCTGGATCTGTGGTTGGTACCTGTCACTAATTTTGGAAAATTCTTGGTCATTGCTTCAAATATTTCTTTTGTTCCTTTTTCTCTTTCTTCTCCTTCTGGTATTCCCGCAACACTATGTTATACCTTTTGTAATTGTCCCACAGTTCTTGGATATTCTGTTTTGTCTTTTTCTTTCTTTTTTTCTCCTTGCATTTCAGTTTCGGAAGTTTCTATTGACATTTCTCCAAGCTTGCTGATTCTTTTTTCAGCTGTGTCTAGTGTATTGATGAACCCATCAAAGATAGTCTTCATTTCTGTTACAGGGTTTTTGATTTCTAGCATTTTCTTTCTTAGAGTTTCTGTCTCTCTGCTTACATTGCCCATCTATTTCTGCATGATGTCCACTTTTTCCATTAGATATACCTTTAGCATATTAATCATAGTTATTTTAAATTTCGAGTCTGACAATTCCAGTGTCTTTCTTATCTGAGTCTACTTGTGATGCCTGTTCACTCTTTCTCTTCAAACTGTTTATCTTTTTAGTATGTCTTGTAATTTTTTGTTGACAGCTGCACATGATATATTGGGTAAAAGGAAACTAAGATAAATAGGCCTTTTAGTGTGAGGTTTTATGTTTATCTGGCTAGGGGCTTGGCTGTATTTACTGTAGCTGTAGTGTCAGTGGCTAAAATTTCCTTTGGTGTCTTGTCTTCTTTTTTTTTTGTCTCTTGTCTTTTGTCTTCAGTGTTGTCTGGAGGTTCTCTAGAGACTTCTTAAATAAGATCTGATACATGCAGTTATTTGAGTTGTATTCCTCTGCTATTATACAGGAACCCTATTTAGGTGATGTCAAGGTATGTAGGGAGGGAGAGCATTTTACAGTTCTGTGGTCAGGTCTTTTAGTGAGTCTTCTAGTGAGCCTGTGCCCCTGGGCTGTGACCTTTGCAAGTATTTCTCAGTCCCCCTGCCCTCCTTAGGTGAGACATTAAGGCTAAAAAGGGCTGGAGTTGGCTCTTTCTCTTTCTCCAGCTCCATTAGGCGCTGGTAAAAACCCCAGTCTGTTAGGCTCTGGTGAAATGGTTTCTTTTGAGGCCAAGCCTCGTTAAGAATAGAATGTTCTGGGTTTATTTTAAAATAGCTGTTTTCTCCTTTTACATGCTGGATGCAAAAGGAAATTTTTCTCTTATCTCCACTGTGAGAACCTTGTAGAGCTCCCAGAGGTAAAACTCACAAAAGTGTGGGAGACCTTCTAAAACTAGACACTCCTGGAATTTTTAACTCTTAAACTTGATCACACTGAGCCTCCAAGAATTCATAAGTTACAGTTTAGATTTTCCTACCCTCGTATCAGTTCCCATGGAAGTTTCAAGGTTTCTGCTCCAGTAGGTTGTAATTCTCTATATCTGCCTGTTTGTTTCTCTAATTTTGGAGGTAGTGGTTTGCCCTGTGTCCTCAGTTCTCAGATGGATCTAAGAAGAGTTGTTGATATTCAGTTTGTTCGTCACTTTTCTTGTTCTGTGGGCAAGAATGACAGCTTCAAAGCTCCTTACATACTGGTCTAGAAACCAGAAGTTACCACTTATTATTTTTTTTTCGGTACGCGGGCCTCTCACTGTTGTGGCCTCTCCCGTTGCAGAGCACAGGCTCCAGATGGCCATGGCTCACGGGCCCAGCCGCTCCACAGCATGTGGGATCTTCCCGGACCGGGGCACGAACCCGCGTCCCCTGCATCGGCAGGCGGACTCTCAACCACTGCGCCACTAGGGAAGCCCACCACTTATTTTGTTAAATTTATTCCTGAGTATTTTGTTCTTTTTGCTGTTATTGTAAATACAGTCATTACCTTCTTTTTTAAAAATTTTTAATTAATTTATTTAGTTGCATGGAGTCTTAGTTGTGGCAGACAGGCTCCTTAGTTGTGGCTCGTGGGCTTCTTAGTTGCAGCTCCAGAGCTCCTTAGTTGTGGCATGCGAACTCTTAGTTGTGGCATGCATGTGGGATCTAGTTCCCTGACCAGGGATCAAACCCAGGCCCCCTGCATTAGGAGCATGGAGTCTTATACACTGCACCACCAGAGAAGTCCCTCATTACCTCTTAATTTTCAGATTGCTCATTATTAGTATATGGAAACACAATTAATTTTTATGTATTGATCTTATATCCTGCAATCTTTTTAAAGTCATTTATTCTAATAGTGTTTCCATGAATTTATTTTTCTTGCCCAGTTGCCTTAGCTAGAACCTTTAGAACAGTGTTGAATAGAGGCGGCAAGAGTAGATATCCTTGCTTTATTCCTGATCTTAGGGGGAAAGCATTCAGTCTTTCTCCATTAAGTATGTTACGGTGGAATATATACATCCCACTGTTATAATGTGTTATATATATATGATATTTATCAGGTTGAGGAAGTTCATTTCTATTCCTAGCCTATTCCTATTCTATACCTACATTTTTGCAAACCTATAGTATAATATCACAACTAGGTTATTGACATCGATGTATTTCACAGATCTTATCCAGATTTACTTACTTTTACTTGTACTCACTTGTGTTTATGTATTAATAAGTGCTACCCAGTTTTATCACTTGGGTAGTTTCATGTGTCCACCACCACAGTCAGGATCAGACACCCCAAGTTGTGTGTGTCAATAGTTAATTTCTTTTTATAGTTTGTTTAATCATTTACCTGCTGAAGTGCATCTGGGCTAATTCTAGTTTGGGGCTATTACAAATAAAGCTGCTATGAACATTCACGTACAGGTTTTTATATGAACCTAAGTTTTCATTTCTCTGAGACAAATGCCCAGGAGTGCAATTGCTGGGTCATATAGTAGTTGCATGATTAGTTTAGAAACTGCCAACATGTTTTCTAAAGAAGCTTTTAAGCTATGTGAAGAACTTGGACTTGATTGTTAGGGCATTAGGGGGCCATTTTAATATTAATCCCAATTTTAATATTTTGAATTTGAAGAGCTTGTCAAACTGGAGAATATGCCTGCTGGGCAGGTATATAGGTGAACCTGAAACTGATAAATCAGACTTGGAGTGAAGATAAAGAATAGTCATTAGTATATGATTTATTTTAGAAGCTCTGTGTAGGGATGGTATTTCCCAGGGAGAGTACAAGGAGTGAGGGGGGAAAAAAAGAGAACAGAACCTGGGACAAACCTCTGAAGATTACCAACATTTTTAGGAGGCTGAGAAAGAGCTAGACTTAAGAGGAGAACCAAAAGAAAATTTGATATTGTGGAAACCATGGGGAGAAAGTGCCTTCAAGAAGAAAGAAATGGTCAGCAGTGTTACCAAAGTAAAATGAAATTGGTTTTAAAAAGATTTTTAATAACCTTGATGAAAGAAGTTTCAGTGAAGTGGTAGAGTAGGAGCCTCATTCACAGTGGGTTGAGAAGTGACTAGGTGAAGTAAGATAGCAATGGAGATGGAATTTTGCCAGTGGAAGGGAGAGGGAGGTTAAATAGAAAAGAATGTGGGGTCCAGGGTGTGTCAGTTTTAGCTTGAGAGGAGTTGGGCTTATCTTGATGGTAATAAGGAGTCGGTAGAAAGGGAGGGGTTGATAATGCACCAAAGAGAAGGAATTCTTGGTTAAGTAAGGATCCTAATGATACAAAGCAGAGTGGTAGACAGAGCATAGCAGAGAAACAGACTTCAGGAGACAAGAGGAAAGGAAGTAAGGGGCAAGTAGATTAAGTTAGTTTCTAGATCTGATGGTAGAAAGTTGAGGGAGTTTACTTCTGATGGCTTATATTTTCTCTGTGGTATAACAGAAGGGGTCATTTGTTAGGAGTGAAAAGGGGATGATAAGGTTGGAAGTTTGAGGAGAGTGGAAAAGGTTGAGACAGCTGCTATAGAGAATGGGAGAGAGAGAGCTGGCTAGAAAAGTAGGAAGATTTCTAGGTCATAATGAGGGCCTAGCTGGGCCTATGGGGCATAAATTTTTTTTAATGATCCCAGTCTTCTGGTAATATATTTTTTTCCAGTAGAGTTCAACAGACTAAGTGGAGATATGGGAAAAGATCATTGTGTTGATTCAGGGTTGGAGTTTGTTCCACATAACATTGAGTTGATTAAGCATAGTTGTCTAATAGACTTTTAAATCAGACGGGTCTCAGTTTTAATCCTATTTTGACCACTTAGTGATTTAGGAAGATTACTTAAGCTTCTCTAAGCTTCAGTTTCCTAATAATCAAACCACACCTAACCATATCAGTTTCCTAGTCATAATAATACCTATCTCTGTCAGTGATGAGGAATAAATGAGACAAACAAGTAAGTCCCTTAACACATAGTTTGGCACATAAATGTTAATAAATAGCAGCTTTTATTGTTATTTGTGGCCCAGGCCTGTCCGTTATTAGCTGAATGATTTTAGGCAAGTTTCTTTTCTTTTTATTTGTAAAAAGGACATTATAATACTTGTTGGGAGTATGTATTCATTTGGATATCTTGAAGGGAGAAAAGCACTATGCCAAGGCTTCCCTGGTGGTGCAATGGTTAAGAATATGCCTGCCAATGCAGGGGACAGGGGTTCAAGCCCTGGTCCGGGAAGATCCCACATTCCTTGGAGCACCTAAGCCCTAGAGCCCATGAGCCACAACTGCTGAAGCCCACACACCCTAGAGCCCATGCTCTGCAACAAGAGAAGCCACCACAATGAGAAGCCTGCGCACCGCAACGAAGAGTAGCCCCCTCTCACCGCAACTGGAGAAAGCCTGCGTGTAGCAACGAAGACCCAACACAGCCAAAAATAAATAAAATAAATAAATTTTTTAAAAAAAGAGCACTATGCCAGGCATATCTTTTTCACTACTTAGTAACTTTGAGTTGAAGCAGAATCTGTAGGAGATTTTTTAGAAAATTAAATTGGAAATTAGGTGGGAATTTTGACCTTTGTTTTATAATCAATAGGTAGCCTTTAAAAGTTCATTAGCAGAGAGATAACATGAAAGTGGTGTTTTGAGAATATTAACTTAGTAGTGTGATAGGATTTATAATCTAAGCCAGATACCACCTTTTCAGAGATGCTTTCCATAACCACCCTGAGAATCTAAGATTTGCTTCCTCCTCCTCTTTAACCCCTTACCCTATATCATTTTCCAATGTCATAGTAACATTTGTAACTATCTACAATTACCTTATTTATTTGTTTATTTTTTTCCTGTCTCCCTCTGCTGAGATATATGCTTCATGAGAAAAGGGATGCTGTTTGCCTTACTGCTGTATCCCATTACCCAGAAGAGTGCCTAGCACATAGAAGCCATTCAGTAAATATGTGTTGAATGAATGAAATATAAGAAGGAACTAGAAGGAGAAAGACTAGTTAAGAAATTATTAGAGGGCTTCTCTGGTGGCTCAGTGGTTAAGAATCTGCCTGCCAATGCAGGGGACATGGGTTTGAGCCCTGGTCTAGGAAGATCCCACATGCCGTGGAGCAACTAAGCCTGTGTGCCACAACTACTGAGCCTACGCCCTAGAGCACGTGAGCCACAACTACTGAGCCTGCGTGCTACAACTACTGAAGCCCGCACACCTGGAGCCCGTGCTCCACAACAAGAGAAGCCACCACAATGAGGAGTCGGCACACCTCAACTAGAGAAAGCCCATGTGCAGCAACGAAGACCCAACGTAGCCAAAAATAAATAAAAAATTTTTAAAAAGGTTACATTAAAAGAATTATTAGAATAATTTCAACATTAGGGTATGAAGATCTAGATAGGGATGATAGCAGTGGAAATGGAAGGAACAAATAAAAATTACAAAGAAAGAATGATTTTTAATGTATTAGAAGGGACAGAATGAGGCAAGCAACAAGATGGTTCCATGATTTCCAAACTGGGTGATTGGAGCAGTGACAGTTTCATTATTGAAAGTGTCTGCCTCCATCTCCTTTTACAACTTTTTATGTCCAATACTTAGGACAGTGCCTAGCATATAGCGATGGGCAGTAAATATTTGAATGAAGGAAGGAAAATGGGAAATCAGAAGGTTCCATCTTATATGCATTGTGTGATTGAAGTAACAGTAGGACACCCAAGCAGGTAGAAGATGAGGCTAAAATTCTGTAAAGAATCAAGAGCCTTGGGATTTACAACATTTAAGGGGAAAGAACCAACCAAACAGAAGAGGCAGCCCCAGAGATGGGAGAACAACAGGAGTATGGTTTCAAGATAACAAAGACAGAGCCAGGAAGAAGGAGCTACCAATGTTGCATGCTTCGGAAAAGCTGAAGAAAATGAGGACTGGAGAAGACAAGAATAACCTTGGAAAGAGCAACCTACATAGAGCAATGAAGTGAAAATCATATTACAAAGGGTGTGAGGAATGAGTGGATAATGAGATAAATTTCCCCCACAGAGCTAAAGGAAGAGGCAATGTGGCAATCTGAGATAATCATTTAAAGGAAGTATAGTTTGCTTTGTTTTGCTTTTTATATAAAGACATAAACATCTTGTAGACAGAAGAAAGATCGACAGTCTAAGACAGTTGTCAAATTCTAGTGTGCACAAGAATAACAAGAAGCTTTTGCCTGGACTTCCCTGGTAGTCCAGTGGTTAAGACTGTGCTTCCACTGCAGGGGGTGTGGATTCAATCCCTGGTCGGGGAACCAAGATCCCACATGCCATGCGGCCAAAAAAAAAAAAAGAAGGTT
The DNA here is from genome assembly GCF_003676395.1 of Aethalodelphis obliquidens. Taxonomy (NCBI): domain Eukaryota; kingdom Metazoa; phylum Chordata; class Mammalia; order Artiodactyla; family Delphinidae; genus Aethalodelphis; species Aethalodelphis obliquidens. Next base: position 21,493,478 of record NW_020837974.1, on the reverse strand, counting down.
TTGTTTAAAATGCAAGTTGTTGGCACGTATAAGGGGAACCCGATTCAATAGGTCTGGGTACCAGATATCAGCATTTTAAAACAAGTAACTCCCACGCCCACCCCCACCCCCAAGACACACAGGCACACGTACCCATTTAAGAGATTCTGATATGTTTAAATACTAAGACCACACTCTGACCAACACTGGTCCAGGGAGTAATTGAAGTCAAAAGAAAGGGTAGGAAGGGAATTAGTTAAGGGTTAAGCTGTGGGAAGGAGAAGGAGTTCATCTCCTTTAAAAGAAACAGGAAATACATCAACTATACGTCAATTAAAAAAAAAAAAGAATCACTGTGAAAGTTACTATTAAGCTCTCAAAAACCAAAAAATCGGAAGAGGTGGTACAGAGAAATTCTGAGATTGTACACTGAGCTTCAAAGATGTTTTCAGGTGGAGAGATGGGCAAATAAGTTTGCTTCATTTGCATGACCTTGATTTTTCCTTTAAGTGGGAAGAAAGGTTATCTACTCTGGGCAGGCAAGAGAGAATTTGAGGAGAGTGGAAAGGTCCAAAACAGCTGTTGTGGGAGATGCAACAGAGGCACCAAGGAGGAACTTAAGCCCTGCTGAGCAGCATTAGGCTTCTGTTAAGTTAGGTGGCATGACTGGCAGACCCAGTCAGCAGTTACCTGACAGTTTTCAAAGTAAGGAATAGTCCTAAAAACATGTTTCTTCTCGGTAATTCGTCATGACTCTGTCATCTGTAGATTTACTTACACCTTTTTTGACGATTTTACCCTGTCTCACACTTCATGGAATAATGAACTACATATACAGGGTATTTTACTTTATAAGTATTTAAAATTTAGCTGACTTTCAACTCAAAAGGTAGTTCCTGTGATTTGCTAAAACATAATTACATTCATTTTCTCCATACTCTTCAAGTTTTTATGGACTTTGATTACAATTCATGTGATGCTTGCTGTCATATTACAGATTGGTGTTTCTAAGGCCAGCTCTGTGGAAGGTGTATGTTTTCACCTGAGCACCAGAAGTTACCAAGTGAATGTAGGGCCCTGGCTCAGGGCAAAGGAAACCAACCTGCTTTCTGTAGATTTGGATAAATAGGAATCAGTTGGAACTATGTGGGGAGGAACACCTAGGCACTATACTGTTCATACTATACTTATCTTACTAAATACTTTCAACAATCTGTATAATAGATAATAGAAGATCTCTATTTACAAATAAGGAAACAGGCTAAGGTGCCTAGATTGCCTCAAATATATGATCAGTTGAGGTAGGTTTGATAAATTCTGAAATATCAGTTGTCTGAAAATAGTATAGAAAATAGTTGTAAAGAATGCAACCCATGATTGTTTAGTTACTTATTCCCCAAGTTAGGTAGCCAGAAGTGTTTTGTTTGTATTGTTGAAACACCTTCTCAATATTAATAATAGTAACTAATTCATTAAGCCCTTCTGTGTGCCAGGTATTGTTCTAAGCTTTTTGCAAGATTAAACTCATTTAATCTTCAGTAACCCTATAAGGTAGGTACTATTTATCATCCTCATTTTACAGATGAAGAAAGTGAGAGGATAAATAACTTGCCCAAAGCTACAGAGCTAGTAAGTGACAGAGCCCCAGACAGACTTGCTCTCCAGCTTACTATGCTCTTAACCAGTATTCTGTGCTGCCTTTCACTGGCCCTCATGTTAAATAAGGATAACTTTTCAAACAGCGTAGCAAGTTATTCTGCATCATCTGATGACCTTATGTTTAATAGCAATAATATAACTAAGTGAAAAGAAAGAATCAGGTCTTCGCTATAATCTCTTATGCACAGTCAAGATTCTAACGTCTGTATTTAATTCATAGTGTGAAGTTTGGGTATTTGAGAAGAATGCAACATGTTTTCTCGTGACACTTTGCCAGAGTGGGAAAGGCATAAGAAGAGCAGTGTTCGTTTTGTTTTGTTTTTTTCGGCCACACTGCGCAGCTTGCAGGATTTTAGTTCCCCGGGATTGAACCCCGGCCATGGCAGTGAAAGTGCTGAGTCCTAACCACTGGACCACCAGGGAATTCCCAGGAGAGTAGTATTTGGAATAGATCTCCATGATCTTTGTAAATAAAATGTATTGAATTCTCTAATGTTGGCTGTGGGCATTGGTGGGTAGTAAAATAATTGGAAACTGATAAAAGTGGTTATTGGATCCTGAAAATAAAAATTTGTCTGCTCGTTGCATTTCTTAAATTTAAAAGGACTTTAATTAGTGTTTTTAAAAAATTTTTATGATACATATATTTCAAGTTCTTAATAGGCACATGTGGCTAGTGGCTATCATATTAGTTTAGGTCCAAGCTGACCAAGGGGTCATTTATGTAGTAAGATCTTAAGTCTCTTTGGATGAACCCAGGGTGTCAATAGTAATTTTTTCTGATTTCTTTAATTCTTTTGTGGGGCCTTGTGAAGAAAAATTTGAGTTAATAAAAGTCCAAACAGCTGTATCATCACCGTGTAAAAAGCAGGCAGCTCAGGGGTGTGGAATTTGAGTGCACAGGAGAGCTAAAAGAACACTTGACCCCTATTGATGACTTTATTGCTCTATTTTTAAAGGACTCTGGTTAACATAGCTCTTGTGCTTTTTTTCTTTTTTAACTTTAATAACACACTTGATTCTCATGTGCTAGTTATGTTCTATAAAATCACTGTGGGGCTTCCCTGGTGGCGCAGTGGTTGAGAATCTGCCTGCCAGTGCAGGGGACACGGGTTCGAGCCCTGGTCTGGGAGGATCCCACATGCTGTGGAGCAACTGGGCCCGTGAGCCACAATTACTGAGCCTGCACGTCTGGAGCCTGTGCTCCGCAACAAGAGAAGCCGCGATAGTGAGAGACCTGCACACGGCGATGAAGAGTGGCCCCCGCTTGCGACAACTAGAGAAAGCCCTCGCACAGAAACGAAAACCCAACACAGCCATAAATAAATAAATAAATAAATCACTGTGAACACTGGATTAGTAAATAGTGGATTATTGTCCCCAGCGGTTAGGTTGTTGCGAGCCTATGGTCACATTTCATCAACTAGTCAGTTCGTAACCTAGTTTTGTGAGTGTTTCTGTTTAAAGACACCTTAAGGATTCAATGAATCAACTATATATTAATATATAATATCATATATTATATACTACTAATAATATATAATAACATCGTGCCGACAGCACCATAACTCGTGTCTGAATGAAGCATATTTAATACATATATTTTCTCTGAAAGGCACGTCACAGCCTTCCTGCGCTTAGGAACACTAGGCAGCACTTCAGCATTACACTTGGGGCCCATTTTAAACAGCAAAATCACCAATAAAAAGCACAAAAATGTAAAAAAGACAGTATAAAGAGACCATGGAAAGAACCCTTGTTTTCTGTATGAGAGCTGAAACAAGGCACAGCATCACCTGGTTTGACTTCAAATGAAAGTGTGTATGTCAGCTGACTCAGTTTTTTGCCATACCGCACATGTGCTATGTCTTTGGATGACCACTAAAGTGCCACAACTATTGATTTCAGGGTTACAAATAAACTTTTTTTTTTTTTTTTTTGTGGTACGCGGGCCTCTCACTGCTGCGGCCTCTCCCGTCGCGGAGCACAGGCTCCGGATGCGCAGGCCCAGCGGCCATGGCCCACGGGCCCAGCCGCTCTGCGGAACGTGGGATCCTCCCGGACCGGGGCATGAAGCCGTGTCCCCTGCATCGGCAGGCGGACTCCCAACCACTGCGCCACCAGGGAAGCCCACAAATAAATTTTAATGAGTGGACGTATTTGCAAGTATGGAATCTGTAAATAATGAGGATCAACTGTATATGAATGCATTCTAAATTTTGAAATGAAAAATGGGGGAATTCCCTCATGGTCCAGTAGTTGGGACTCGGCACTTTCACTGCGGGGCCTAGGTTCAATCCGTGGTCCAGGAACTAAGATCCCACAAACCGTGAGGTGCAGCCAAAAAAAAAAAAGGGAAAATACAGGGTTTTCTTGCCCATCTCTAACTTTCCTACCCCCAGCTCCATCTTTCCTTTCCAGAAGTAACAGTGGTTACTCAGTTTCCTTTGCATCTACATATATGTGTACTTACAGAAATAAATATTTTTAAATAAGTGGATCTCATGATACATACTGTTCTATGGTTTATTTTTTTCTCATGATGTCTTAAATCTTTTCATATCAGTATGCACAGAATTATCTCATTCTTTTCAGTATTCTGTGGTGTGTATGTACCACAATTTAATTAACCATTCCTCTATTGATCCGTGTTTAGTTTTTTTCATTATTATAAGTAATACTGCAGTGAACATCTTTTTTTTTAATTTTTTTATTTTTTATTCAAACAGAAAGTCACAAAAATTATAATCATCCTCATCAGTTCTGCAGTGAATATCATTGTACCTGTTTCTTTATCCATATGTGCAGGGTTTTCTCTGGATTACATATGTAAAAATGAAATTGCTGGATAGAAGAGTATATGCACTTAAAATTTTGTTAGGAAGGCAGTTGAATCAGTTGGATCCTCTGGGAAGCTGACACTGAGATGGAGTTAGAACTGCAAATAGTATTCAAGGGTTAGTGCCTGTGAATGACAAGGGGCAGATGCTGAAGGAGAGGGAAAGTGGTCAGATCATGATACAGATCTATCAGAGTCTCAGCCAACTCAGCAGGATACTCTGAAGTAAAGATTACTTCTTAGAGGAGTAGTACTGTGTTGGAAAGAAATGGCTAGGCCCTAGAACTCCTTCATGCTCAGTTATTGACCGGAGGCTGTCTGAGGAAAAAGTGGCTACATTTTGAAAAATTAGGTGAATCTTAAAGGCTCTAACAGCTGTAGGCTAATTGCACTTTGGAGTTAAACTCTGAGGTGTCTTCAAGGGAGATCTGAGCAGTGTATTTCCAAAGCTGCCACTGCAGGATAATATAGCATAGTGGATAATAGCAGAGTCTAGAGCCAAACTTCCTAGGTTCAACATCTTTGTGTATGATTTTACTCAACATCTCTATGGCTCAGTTTTTTCATCTATAAACTGGAGAAATAATAGTACCTACCTCATAGTATTGTAAAGAGATGAAATGAGCTAATTTATCTTAAGCAATTAGAATAGTACCTGGGACATGTACTACATAAGCATTAACTGATATTGTTGCTATTATTATTATTTCAAATTGCTCTCCCAAAAGACTGTACCAGTTTTCTTCCCACCATCCCAACAGTGTGTAAAATAGTATTCATTTCTCTATACCTCTTCTGGTACTGGCTAATATAAATCTTAGTTTTTGCCAATTTAATGACCAAAACATGGTATTTTGTCTTAATTTCTATTTCTTTATTATGAAGTTGAACTTTTTTTTTTGGCTGCGTCCCACAGCACGTGGGATTTTAGTTCCCTGACCAGGGATCAAACCCAGGCCCTTGGCAGTGAAAGCACAGAGTTCCAACCACTGGACCGCCAGGGGATTCCCTGAACATCTTTTCATCTTACTGGCCACTCTTCTGTTTGTATACTTCAAGTTTTTAATTTTTCCTCATTGATTTCTACTACCTATTCATATATTCCAGATATTAAACTGTTATATAGTTGTAATACTTTCTCCCAGCCTCACATTGGTTTTCAAATTGATTTTTCAATATTGTTTATGGTTTCTTTTGTTGTAAAGAAGTTTAAAGTTTTGATTATCTTTTTTTTCTTCATGGGTTTAGGGTTTTGTGTCTTTTTTTTTCTTTTCTTTTGAAAGTCCTTTCAAGTTTATCGTTTTTTGTTTTGTTTTGTTTTTACATTTAGCTGTATATAGCATTTTATTTTTATCCATAATTTTAAATAATTAGCTTTTATTTTTTCCCCCAACTATAGGCAATTGCCCCAGTGCTATTCATTGACTAGCACATTTTTTCCCGGATGTTTTGAAATGCCACCTTTACCGTATTCTAAATTCCTATATGTATTAGATTGGAAGATACGGATATTTTTAAACGTTTGTTTTTTTGGTCTGCATTTCTTTGATTACTGGAAAGCACGAACTTTAAAAAACATATATCCTTTTGATATCCTGTGTGCCATCTTCATATCCTTTGTCCATTTTTCAATTTTGGTGTTTGATTTCACATTGATTTGAAAGGACTCACTATATATAAAGAATATTACCCCTTCATGTGTATTGCACGATGGTTATTGTTTACTTTTAAATTACAGTCATGGTCTTTTTCTTTATAGAATCTGACTGTATATATAGGTGAAAGGTCTTCCCCATTCCTAAGACCACACAACTAGACTATTTTCCTTTTTATTTTATGATTTTCATTTTTATATTTCTGCCATCTTATTTTGATGCATGGTATTAAGTAGGAATCTATCTTAATTCTTTTCTAAATGGTAAACCAATTATCCAAAACAGTTTACTAAATAATCCATTATTTCCATTGATTTCTAATGCCATCATATATATATTTGGCCTGTTGAGGTGTATTTGACTCTGTTTTATTGATTGATGCATCTATTTTGTGGCTAGAGAGTTTACCTTGGAAAGAAAGCACTCTGTGGAAGTATTTTCAAACAGTTTAATTTTGGAAGTTAAAAGGAAAACCCCTCTTAAGCTACAGTAAGTGAAGTGAATTGACTTGGGTTCTGCTTGTGTTCCTCTATCAACATTCTGCCTTGTGATCTTTAAAGAGCATACTTCATTATATCTCTAGCACCAGAAAATTTACTTGGTGATTTAAAATATTAAACTCCAAAAAAAATAATTCCATTGTTTAAGAAACACCTTTCTTGCCAAATGTAATTGGATGTTACTCTTTAGGTCTGATCATCTCTATGACTAGAAGCAAGTATTGAAGGTAAACCTATCTCTAGAGCAGGAGTTCTCAAAATATCTGGGATAAAATATCAGTAGCTCAAATCACAGACAAGTAGTTAATTTCTTTAATATTTAAAGAGCTCTTTTACTTCAATAAGGGAAATGCAGTTGTGCCTGCCTTACCGCCCCCCCTGCAAGGGGATATGTTCCAAGACCCCCAGTGGATGCCTAAAACTGCAGATAGGACCCAACCCTATACACTATGTTTTTTCCTATACATACATACCTGTGATAAAGTTTAATTTACAAATTAGGCACAGAAAGAGCTTAAAAACAATAGCTAAAATAAAGAGAACAATTATAACAATATACTGAATAAAAGTTATGTGAATGTGATCTCTCTCTTTAGCTTCAACTCTGCCAGAAATGTGGCAGCAGCTTCTTCACTGGCAGATAAAGTTTCTTTAATAGTTTTTATATTTTTCGTCCAAACCTATTCCTGAAGCCATGTAATCATACTTTACTTGCAGTAAATGGCTTGGTATCACTTGTTTCAGGGGATCCTTTGCTGAAGTTTTCTTATAGGCTCAGTGCTTTCTGGCTTAACACATTGCCATCAATCAGCATGTCTTCCACCCACAGATTTAATGCCTTTTCCACCTTAGCTAAGCACTTATCACACACCGTGGCCGTAACTTTTGCAGTTTGAGGTACAACAGCAAAACTGGCATGAATTTCTTTTTCCATCTTCACAATTTCACAGAAAGAAGATTCATTTTTACTGTAGATCTTAGCAATCTGAGCATACAAATTTTTTTTCTTATTAAGTTGAGAACTCTCACCTTTCACATAAAAGAAGCACTTTATGGTTTTGCTTTGGCATATCCTAACTGCCAGCATCACTAGTCTCGTACTTTGGGGCCATTATTAAGTAAAGTAAGGGTTCCTTGAACACAAGCACTGCAATGCTGCAACAGTCCATTGGATAACTTAGATGACCAATAAGTGATTAACAGGTGGTAGGTAGCCCATACAGTGTGGATGCTCTGGACAATGGAATGATTCATGTCCCAGGTGGGCTGGAGCCAGATGGTACAAGATTTCATCATGCTACTCAAAACAGCTTGCAATTTAAAACTAGTGAATTGTTTACTTCTGGAATTTTCCATTTAATATTTTTGGACTGCAGTTGACTGCAGGTACAAACTGCATAAAGCAAAACTGTGGATAATAGGGGAATACTGTATTCCAGCCTACGCATAATGGGAGTCTCAGAAGGGGAAGAGAGAAGGGACATAAAGAATATGTGAATAAATAATAGCCAAAGTCTCTCCAGGTTTAATGAAAAACTTTAATCTGCACATTGAAGAATCTCAACAAATTCCAAGTAGAATAGACTCAAAGTAATTCACACCTAGACACGTCATAGTCAAACAGTCAAAAGCCAAAGACATAAAGAGAATCTTGAAAACAGCAGGAAAAAAGTGAATCCTCATGTACAAGGGGTCCTCAATACCATTAACAATTGACTTCTCATCAGAAACCAAGAGACCAGAGAGCAGTGGGATGACATATTCAAAATGCTGCAAGAAACAGACTGTCAACTAAAAATTCTGCAAAAGTATCCCATAGAAACAAAGGAGAAATCAAGATATTCTAAGATAAACAAAAACTGAGAAAATCCATCACTAAGAGACCTGTCCTATAAGAAATACTGAAAGGAGTCTTCAAACTGAAAGAAAAGGGCACTAGGCAGTGTTTTGAATCGACACAAAGAAATAGGGCACAATAAAGGTAACTACAAAGGTGGATATAAAAGTCAGTATGTAGATCATCCAAAATGAAAATAAATAAGGAAACACAAACTTTAAATGATACATTAAACAAGATGGACTTAGTTGATATTATTAGGACATTCCATCCAAAAACAGATTACACTTTCTTCTCAAGTGCTAATGGAACATTCTCCAGGATAGATCATATCTTGGGTCACAAATCAAGCCTTGGTAAATTTAAGAAAATTGAAATTGTATCAAGTATCTTTTCCAACCACAATGCTATGAGACTAGATATCAATTACAGGAAAAAAATCTGTAAAAAATGCAAACACATGGAGGCTAAACAATACACTACTAAATAACCATGAGATCACTGAAGAATTCAAAGAGGAAATAAAAAAATACCTAGAAACAAATGACAATGAAAACATGATGACCCAAAACCTATGGGACGCAGCAAAAGCAGTTCTAAGAGGGATGTTTATAGCAATACAGTCCTACCGCAAGAAACAAGAAACATCTCAAATAAACAACCTAACTTTGCACCTAAAGCAATTAGAGAAAGAAGAACAAAAAACCCCCAAAGTTAGCAGAAGGAAAGAAATCATAAAGATCAGAACAGAAATAAATGAAAAAGAAATGAAGGAAACAATAGCAAAGATCAATAAAACTAAAAGCTGGTTCTTTGAGAAGATAAACAAAATTGACAAACCATTAGCCAGACTTATCAAGAAAAATGGGAGAAAACTCAAATCAATAGAATTATAAATGAAAAAGGAGAAGTAACAAATGACACTGCAGAAATACAAAGGATCATGAGAGATTATTACAAGCAACTATATGCCAATAAAATGGACAACCTGGAAGAAATGGACAAATTCTTAGGAAAGCACAACCTTCCAAGACTGAACCAGGAAGAAATAGAAAATATAAACAGACCAATCACAAGCACTGAAATTGAGACTGTGATTAAAAATCTTCCAACAAACAAAAGCCCAGGACCAGATGGCTTCACAGGCAAATTCTATCAAACATTTAGAGAAGAGCTAACACCAATCCTTCTCAAACTCTTCGAAAATATAGCAGAGAGAGGAACGCTCCCAAACTCATTCTATGAGGCCACCATCACCCTGATACCAAAACCAGACAAAGATGCCACAAAAAAAGAAAACTACAGGCCAATATCACTGATGAACATAGATGCAAAAATCCTCAACAAAATACTAGCAAACAGAGTCCAACAGTGCATTAAAAGGATCATACACCATGATCAAGTGGGGTTTATCCCAGGAATGCGAGGATTCTTCAGTATACGCAAATCAATCAGTGTGATAAACCACATTAACAAACTGAAGGAGAAAACCCATGATCATCTCAATAGATTCAGAGAAAACTTTCAACAAAATTCAACACCCATTTATGATAAAAACCCTGCAGAAAGTAGGCATAGAGGGAACTTACCTCAACATAAGAAAGGCCATATATGACAAACCCACAGCCAATATCGTTCTCTATGGTGAAAAAACTGAAATCATTTCCACGAAGATCAGGAGCAAGACAAGGTTGCCCACTCTCACCACTCTTATTCAACATAGTTTTGGAAGTTTTAGCCACAGCAGTCAGAGAAGAAAAAGAAATAAAAGGAATCCAAATCAGAAAACAAGACATAAAAGTGTCACTGTTTGCAGATGCCATGATACTATACATAGAGAATCCTAAAGATGCTACCAGAAAACTACTAGAGCTAATCAATGAATTTGGTAAAGTAGCAGGATACAAAATGCACAGAAATCTCTTGCATTCCTATACACTAATGATGAAAAATCTGAAAGAGAAATTAAGGAAACACTCCCATTTACCATTGCAACAAAAAGAATAAAATGCCTAGGAATAAACCTACCTAAGGACATAAAAGACCTGTATGCAGAAAACTATAAGACACTGATGAAAGAAATTAAAGGTGATACAAACAGATGGAAAGGTATACCATGTTCTTGGATTGGAAGAATCAACATTGTGAAAATGACTCTACGACCCAAAGCAATCTACAGATTCAATGCAATCCCTATCAAACTACCAATGGCATTTTTCACAGAACTAGAACAAAAAATTTCACTATTTGTATGGAAACACAGAAGACCCCAAATAGCCAAAGCAATCCTGAGAAAGAAAAACAGAGCTGGAGGAATCAGACTCCCTGACTTCAGGCTATACTACAAAGCAAGTAGTCAAGACAGTATGGTACTGGCACAAAAACAGAAATATTGATCAATGGAACAGGATAGAAAGCCCAGAGATAAACCCCTGCACATATGGTCACCTTATCTTTGATAAAGGAGGTAAGAATATACAATGGAGAAAAGACAGCCTCTTCAATAAATGGTGCTGGGAAAACTGGACAGCTACATGTAAAAGAATGAAATTAGAACACTCCCTAACACCATACACAAAAATAAACTCAAAATGGGTTAAAGACCTAAATGTAAGTTCAGACACTATAAAACTCTCAGAGGAAAACGTAGGCAGAACACTCTATGACATAAATCACAGCAAGATCCTTTTTGACCCACCTCCTAGAGAAATGGAAATAAAAACAAAAACAAATGGGGCCTAATGAAACTTAAAAGCTTTCGCACAGCAAAGGAAACCATAACCAAGATGAAAAGACAACCCTCAGAATGCGAGAAAATATTTGCAAATGAAGCAAGTGACAAAGGATTAATCTCCAAAATGTACAAGCAGCTCATGCAGCTCAGTATCAAAAAACCCAATCCAAAAATGGGCAGAAGACCTAAATAGACATTTCTCCAAAAACGATATAGAGATTGTCAGCAAATACATGAAAGGATGCTCAACATCACTAATCATTAGAGAAATGCAAATTGAAACTACAATGAGGGGGCTTCCCTGGTGGTGCAGTGGTTGAGAGTCCGCCTGCTGATGCAGGGGACACAGGTTCGTGCCCCGGTCCGGGAAGATCCCACATGCCGCGGGGTGGCTGGGCCCGTGAGCTATGGCCGCTGAGCCTGCGCGTCTGGAGCCTGTGCTCCACAATGGGAGAGGCCACAACAGTGAGAGGCCCACGTACCACAAAAAAAAAAAGAAAAAAAAAGACTACAATGAGGTATCACCTCACACCGGTCAGAATGGCCATCATCAAAAAATCTATAAACAATAAATCCTGGAGAGGGTGTGGAGAAAAGGGAACCCTCTTGCACTGTTGGTGGGAATGTAAATTGATACAGCCACTATGGAGAACAGTATGGAGGTTCCTCAAAAAACTAAAAATAGAACTACCATATGACCCAGCAGTCCCACTACTGGGCATATACCCTGAGAAAACCATAATTCAAAAAGAGTCATGTACCACAATGTTCATTGAAGCTCCATTTACAATAGCCAGGACATGGAAGCAACCTAAGTGTCCACTGGCAGATGAATGGATAAAGAAGATGTGGCACATATATACAATGGAATATTACTCAGCCATAAAAAGAAAGGAAATTGAGTTATTTGTAGTGAGATAGCTGGACCTAGAGACTGTCATACAGAGTGAAGTGAGTCAGAAAGAGAAGAACAAATACTGTATGTTAACACATGTATGTGGAATCTAAAAAAAAAAAAAAGGTTCTGAAGAACGTAAGGGCAGGACAGGAGTAAAGACGCAGACATAGAGAATGGACTTAAGGACATGGGGAGGGGGAAGGGTAAGTTGGGACGAAGTGAGAGAGTGGCATGGACATATATACACTACCAAAAGTAAAATAGATGGCTAGTGGGAAGCAGCCACATAGCACAGGGAGATCAGCTGGGTGCTTTGTGTCCACCTAGAGGGGTAGGATAGGGAGGGTGGGAGGGAGACGCAAGAGGGAGGAGCTATGGGGATGTATGTATACGTATAGCTGATTCACTTTGTTATACAGCAGAAACTAACACACCACTGTAAAGCAATTATACTCCAATAAAGATGTTTAAAAAGTCAGTATAAATATCTTTTTGCTAATAATTCTTTTCTCTTTAAAATAAAGCAGTAATTATAAAAGTGTGTTGATGGGCTTATAATGTATAAAGATGTAATTTTACAAAAGAAAGGGAGGGAATAGAGGGATATTGGGGCAAAAATTTTGATACACTGTTGAAATTAAGTTGGTAAACCTAAGCTGTTGGGTTTCGTTTGAGATAAAATCCACCATTTTAAACTGTACAGTTCAGTGATTTTTAGTATATTCACAGTGGTATGTGGCCATCGCCAATATCTAATTCCAGAGTATTTGCATCACCCCAGGAAAAAGAAACCCCAAACTTCCTAATTCCTCCTCCCGCATCCCCTGGCATCCACTGATGTCTCTGCCTCTGTGGATTTACCTATTCTGTATATTTCATATAAATGGAATAATACAATACGTAGCCTTTTGTGTCTGGCCTTTTTCACTTAACATAGGGTTCATCCATATTGCAGCTTGTATCAGTACTTTAAAAATTTTTTCTGAATAATATTCTATTGTATGGATTTTGTTTATCGGTTGATGGCCATTTGGGTTGTTTCCCCTTTTCTTGCTATTATGAATAATGCTATGAACATTCATGTACAAGTTTTTGTATAAATGTATATATTCTAACTCCAACTGAGTACACTGTTATACACTTCAATTCTGACACTAGCCACCTAGAGTTAGCAGAGATCCCACAAATTAAGGGCTCTGTCCTCCACAAGATTGCCTCTAATTCAGACACTGCCACAAGTTCGGGGGGGCGGGGCACTTCTGACCTACTGGCTACAGATTTGGGATTTCTCACGACCCCCTCTAGTTCAACAGAGAGACAGTCATGATGCTTTGAACGGGGCCATGGAAGCATAGAGGAGCAGTCAGCCCAGAATGGGAACGTAAGCTTGTCGAGGAAGACTTCCCAGAAGTGACTTCTAAGCTGTGACTGGAGTTTTGAATCATACGTAGAAACCAGGAGAAGAAGTTTGGAAGAGTAGTTTAGGCAGAGGGAACAGCATATACGAAGGCCTGGGGTGTGTGTGTGTGTTAGAGATGACTGAAGAGTTAATTTAAGAATTTGAGCATCAAATGTAAAAAAAGGAAAAAAAGCAATATCATCCAGACCTTTGTAGGACATTTGGACTTAGAGGAGAGAGAGTGTGTAGAAGAAAAACCAGATCCAACAAAGACCCCTAAAGAATGCCAAATTTTAACACATGGCAGAGAAAAAGGTGTCTGTGAAAAAAGACAGAGAAAGAAAAACTAAAGGGGCATGAGGAAAATAAATAGAACATGGAGTCACCAAAATGAAAGGAAATGTGTTTGAAGAAGCTGTATCAGATGCTGCTAAAATATTAAGGAAAGGACTTAGAAATGCCCATTAGAGTCAGCAGTATGGAATGAGTGAGCCTGGCAAGAGCTGTGTCAGTGGGGCGGTTGGGGTAAAAGCCAAGCTGCAGTAGATTAAAGAGTGAACAAGACTCTGGGAAGTGGGGACAGGGACTCTTGACAGGGTAGGGGACAAAGGATACTAGGCGGAGCGGACAGAAACACAAACATGTCGATACCAGAGGATGGCTTGACGTGATGGGATAGTTTTGTTTTATGATAAGGGAGACTTAGGGGACTTCCCTGTCAATCCAGTGGTTAAGACTCCGCACATCTAATGCAGGGGGCACAGGTTTTATCCCTGGTCAGGGAGCTAGGATCCCACACGCTGCGCGGTGCGGCCAAAAAATAAAATAAAAAATAAACAGTTGAAAAAAAAATAGGGAAGAATTAAGCTTATTCAAACAATTTTGCAATCCAGAAGAGAAAGAAAATAATAAGTTGGGCAAGCTCCCAAAGAAAGTGAGAGGGAATGGGATCCAAAACAAAGGGAGAAAGATCAATAGGATGAAAGAACAAGTGTGTGCAGATAAATTCATAAGTTTTGATGGTGGACAGTTGAGGGGTTGCTGTCTGATGGCCTCTATCTTTTCTGAAAAGTAACAGACACAGGCACCTACTTAAGTGATAGGGGTGGTGAATGGCTCTCATATTGAGGGAGAGTGCGGCAGACTTGGAATGGTCACAGTAGAGAATGGGGAAGCGCTGAATTAGGAAAATCTAATTAGTTTCTGGGTAGTGGTGATGGTCATGAGATAGAAACTTAGGAATTTATAGTGGCACACCTCTGCTCTGAGATACGATTTTCTTCATCAGCATTCAGCATACTGGAGGTAAGTGCAGGAGGGGCAAAACCTATGTTGAATCAGGGTTATGGTTTTTGCCAGGTGGGTGCAGTGAAAGGATAGAAGTTAGGTGGTAATATGATGGATCAAGGACTCTAGGCTGGATAAGGAAAGAAGTGAAGACAATAGGAAAGTGATGGATGGGCAGAAAATAGGGGCAAGTGCCAGGGAGGTATAAGAACAGGTGAAAGTAACAGGAATGGACACTGTTACTATAGTGGACACTAGTGACTGACCTAATAAACCTATTATGTTACTCGGGTTTTCAGACATTGCCTATGTATGGTTCATTAAGTTTCCTTGTTTTACGTGTTGACTCTTTTTGGCCAGTTCACTATTTATAAGCACCCGCATCTTAAGGTAGAACCCAGAAATCACAGCTGATAAAAAATAATCATCACTAGCAGTGTTTCTGGAGGAAAAAAATTAAATATGTGAAGTTTTTAAGTTACCTATAGACTATTATTTTCTGTGCTTGTGCTTCTACTCATTTAAAGTATGAGCTGCCAGGGTATGACTTACACCGGAAGGTATGTGTCACTGCCTACATTGGGGCCCCCTACCAGGCCCCTTCTCACCTGCCTCCAGGTTCTCCTAAATTTCCTCAGCCAACCTGTCACTGAAACATGAAACTCTGTAATTTCAGTTAAGTTGGAATATTGTCCCTTACTTAACTACAGGTGCTCTTGGAAAGGGCAATATGTTAAGCCTTTATCAGTCACTAAGACTTTTGTGGTAACGTGTTTGGTTTGTGTTACCAGTAGGATAGCTTGCCAAGATTAGATTTTTATATCCCCAGGGAGAAAGTAGAGTAAGAAATCCACATCAGTTGTAGGGATTGGGTGGGCCCGTTCACAATACCTACAGCTAACGAAGAGGGCCCCCTGAGAGGAAGAGAACATGAGTAGGAAGAGAACTCAAGGGAGAGATGGGAGAGGGCAATAGCAAATGTTAACTTCACAATTTTGTTCAAATTCAGCCCTATCTTGGAAAACCCTCTCCGTAGTCAGTTTAGTGAGCAGTTACTGCATATGATTTGCTCTGACAGATTGGTGGGAATGTGTGCCTTTCTGATTTACAATTACTGTGTTTCAAATTTTCGGTGACACAGCTTTTACATGTAGTGATGACATGCCTTGTAATCATCCTCATTGTGGCAACAGACATGCTCAGACTGTGTTAAATCATTTCAGCAGTGTCTGGATCTATAGATGATGGGTGTCAAAAGCCTCTTTAGTTAAGATTCTCCACTTAACAGGGTAAGATTCATTATGACTTCCTTTTCTGTGTTTTGATAACACAGGTGAGATACTAAGAGGCATGTGGGATGCTATAGTTCCTAGTTGGTTTTCCTTTTTCCTATTGTGTGCAAGTTTTTATTTGGCTAGACTGGTTACCTAGGAAACAGCTGCAGGGTAAAGATGGATTGGCTATTTGGAAAATGGAATTACAGGCCCCTTCAGGAGGCAAAAGACCTGTTGGATAAAACAAAAATTAGTGAATGGCTGAATTTATGCTTAATTTAGTGTGCTTCAACAAATCAAACTGAGACAGTTCTATAGGAGAACCTAGTTAATGCAGCATAATTTTTAAATTTAGCTTGTTTTTAATTTATTTAAGTTCACCAAATGTTTATTAATTCGTGCTTTGTGCCCACTGCTGCAGGCCATTCTAAGGGTTTCCAATGAAGCAGAAGGTTCAGTTCCCTCCTGAAAAGCTCATTTTCTGTTTGGGGTTAAAAGAAGTTACCTTAAAATCAAGTGCACGATTATGTGATACAGTCTAAATGTGTTCAGAGAA
Source organism: Aethalodelphis obliquidens (assembly GCF_003676395.1). Lineage (NCBI taxonomy): Eukaryota > Metazoa > Chordata > Mammalia > Artiodactyla > Delphinidae > Aethalodelphis > Aethalodelphis obliquidens. Next base: position 21,476,861 of record NW_020837974.1, on the reverse strand, counting down.
TTTGGAGGATGTAAAAGATCTTGGCTAGTCAATGTGAGTGATGGGTTTGAATCTACAGGGAGGAGATAATTCTTTGAGGCAAAAGATGAAGTTTAAAGACCTGGTGAAAGTTTGGGTACTAACAGTTACCTGAATTTACAAGATTCAATGGTAGCAGCACAGTTACCCTTGCAGATCCCTACACCCAGACAGCTTATGGAAAATATGTAACTGTGATATAAATTATATTGCCGTAGAATCTTAAGAAAATGAATTTTAGTGACAATGTTGACCAACCACTGTTTGCACTAGCCTTTGCATAATTTAAGAAAACTCTATTTTCACTGAAAGTGTGACAGTATTAGTTTTGTAATCTCAGACCACTACAAAAATGTGAGCACATAAGAGACTCAATAAAATATTTATGAATTGATTTGCTTATATACAGTACACCTTCTTGTTAGTTAGCATTAGCTTTCTTTTCTTCCAGAATGTAGCTGTTGAATATTTGGTCTTGATTTGTGGTGATAAGGACTTTCGTAAATACAGACGCATAACTCTTCTTTTACGGCGGAACATCCGTCAGGTTATTTCCATTGATTTGTAGAAAGTATAGGTATAATTTTCATTTTCTTACTTGTTCTCTTTGTATTCACTTGGTGTGGTGTGCCAGCCAGGAGAGGAGGAAAAAGCAATCCTACTCAGAAAGCTTTACAACCTATAGGCACAGGAAGTTAAATTTGAGCCCTCCTTGCCATGTCCATAAATGGAAAGTAAACGAGGCAACATAAGGATACTCAAAATATTTTGAAAGAGAAATGTTTTAGTTATGGTTTATTGAACCTACAACTTCAAATATTTGCCAGCAAAAAATAATTCTCAAATGTAAATCTCAGGGCTTCCCTGGTGGCGCAGTAGTTAAGAATCCACCTGCCAGTGCAGGGGACACGGGTTCGAGCCCTGGTCCTGGAAGATCCCACATGCCACGGAGCAACTAAGCCCATGCGCCACAACTACTGAGCCTGTGCTCTAGAGCCCGAGAGCCACAACTACTGAGCCCACGCGCCTAGAGCCCGTGCTCCACAACAAGAGGAGCCACCGCAATGAGAAGCCCGCGCACCGCAACAAAGAGTAGCCCCGGCTCTCCGCAACTAGAGAAAGCCTGCGTGCAGCAACGAAGACCCAACGCAGCCAAAAATAAATAAATAAATTTATTAAAAAAAAAAAAAAAAGTAAATCTCAGTCCACTAGCTATTTATAGAGTTACCAATGAAAGTTTCTTTGTATTTTAAATTTGTGAAGAGAATTGTTACTATAATCAGAATCCATAATATTGAATTTTGCCAGAGGGTCTTTCATTGCCTGTTGTCTATTCTCACTGTACTGATAGCTTTTATAAATGAGATAGTGACTACAGAGGGTAATTTGTTAGAAGATTTTTGCTGAGTGATCAGGAGTGGTTTCCTGTTAGAAGAGCTTGAGCACTGCTGTGAATGCCTTCTTTATTTCCAAAATTACCATAAAATGCCTTATCATAATAAGACACGCCCTCTCCCTCAAGTTTTCTTTTCAAGGAAACTTTTTAATGTTTCATTTTAAGAACAGTTATGCAACTCCCTGGTACCTACTCACCCCTATTGTCGTCCCTTTTCTGGTTTCAAGCAATGACCATGATACTAAAAATGTTAGTAACTGTCAAAAACTTTGAACTGATTTACTTCTCTGGCCTGTGGAATCACTCCACTCCAAACAGCAGCTTGGAGGAGGGATAGGGTGGCATTACTTACTGTGACAGTTTGCTCACTTTCTATCCGTCTCCCGCCCCTCATCTGCCTCCATCTTGCTGGCGATGATCCTGTAATTATAATGCTGTTTGCACCTATGCGGAGATCACAAGAAGGGCCTAATTATTAGATTATTTGAGAGAAAAATGTACAACTTGTTTGCGTTATCGTCTTCCACTCTTTTGAAAAGTTATAGTCAGAGTTAGCATTAGAGGAAAAAAGACCACAACTCAATTCTGAGAGCAGAACTGATTTTTCTCTTCATTTTCTTTGAATACATTGCTTATTTCTACAAATGTACGAATGGCAAAGGCATGTTGCAGGAAAACCCCCTCCCTCCAACAGCCCCACCTACCCACATATACATCTGTATGTACAGGTTCAGCCCTGGTCTGTCTTCTCCCACCAAGGGCAGCTTCCCAAAATGCCTCTGGGAATTTTACTGACTGTCCTCAAAAAAGGCACTTGTTCATGGCAGGTGCTATGATTTTTGAGGTTAATGTCTTTTTGTTGTAGTTGTTGTTGTTGTTCATAATGAGAAAATAAGACCAATAAAAGATGCAGAAATCTGTTGTTTTCAGTGGCTCCAGAAATTTCTTTTCTTGTATTTCTGGCAGCTGTTTTCCCATTTGCAGTTGCCCTTAAAGGGGGAAGCAAGCAACTTTTACTCAAAAGTGACATTTTAATTGTTCTTCTTACTGGGGAAAAGGATAAAATAATAATTCTTTCATCTTCCTTATCTAGGTCTCTGTAAATTAATTCACCCCAAATTTGATAGAGAGGTTCCTTGGGTTTGACATGAGAACATGTTTGTTTAAAAATAGCACTTGATGTTTTACAAAAACCACTTTCATTTATTTAAATGGAAGAGGGGGCACTTTAAAAATTAGCACCGATGCCTTTATGCTTTTCTGCTGAAGCATACTAGTAATGATTTGGCACTGTGAGTACTTGTACATTGTACAAAAATTGTTGACTTACCAAATGGGGTGAACCTACTAGCTTTTCCAGCATTTTCTTGAATTTAGTGGAAAAGTACTTATATTGTAATTTTCTTAGACCTTTTAAGTTTAATAAAATAATATTAGTTCCAGTATTTAATCCATTATTTAATTTTATTTATGTATTACACTTAGACATATTTCAAGTTTGCCTTCAAATTTTTAAAACGTGTGTTTCTCCTCAGCCAAAATAAAATCATATACGTTTGAGTCTTGGATCTGGGAATAGAAAAGTTCCAATTCTTTTTGCTAATATGGTAATCTCAGCAAGAGCGGGAACCTCATCTCTCTTGTTCACTGTTATTTTCCTGGAGCCTAGAACAGTGCCAGACACAGGTACGCAGAAAAGTATTTAATAAATGACTGAACGAATTTTCTTCTATGACTTGTGAGGTTTTTTTTTTTTTTTAAGTTCACTTTGTACCTTAAACAAAGTATTACTACATAGTGGACTACAGCAGGATGCTGAAGAATAGGACTCTGGAATTCAGTGCTTGAATGACCCACTCAGAGAGAAAAGGACTAAAGGGGTGTTGGTAGGGACAATTCCCTGGGTGTGCCAAACCCACTAAAATACTCCCACGTTTTGCATCTCTCCAGGAGCGCTCACTGTGGGCCTTGTGCGACAGTGTCAAACAATCCATGGACGAGACCGGACATGCATCCCACCTCGGCTTCCCCCAGAGTGGGTCACCACACTGTTTTTTATCATCATGGGAATCATTTCATTGACTGTCACATGTGGTTTGCTGGTGGCTTCCCACTGGCGAAGAGAAGCCACAAAATATGCTCGATGGATAGCATTCACTGGAAGTAAGTAACCTGTGCTAACTAAATTTGTCTAGAAGGCACTCACCCTGGAATCAAGACTCAGTAATAAGGACTCTCTAATCATCAAAGGGCACCACTTGCGTACGGCCATCAGATAGACTCTACGCGGTCCCATCAGCTCTTCCGAATTCTCACCATAAGACCAGGACATCCAAACCTTAATTGCTTTGTATAACGTGCTATTTTAATGAATTTTATTTTTGCTCACATTGTGACCTAAGTGTTCCAGGTCTGTGACTCAGAGCTACCACTAACCTGAGTCTTCCTCTTCTTAAAGGTATTGGTATCGTCTGTCAAATAAAGATAAATCTAGAAGAAAATATACAGAAATACAAATTAGTTTAAGGTGGTGATTTGCTTTTTAATATCATTGATTTGAGTTTCTACCATAAGTTGTGGTGTGACCATTGAAAAATCAACACATTTGGTTATTTAATAATCGTTTCTCAACATCTCTGATGCCATTTAAGCTATGCCCAAGGGTGTGATAATACTTATATATTACACATTCTCATGTACTTTGCAAAACTGGTTTAATTTCAGAGCACAACGCAGGCTTTTCCCAAGCTAAAAGCAACAAAAATGCTCAAAGGGAAGATTTCTGTAATTCTGCTTGCTTCTTTCTAAAGCAGGTTTGTCCCCCAGGGAACATTTGTCAAAGTCTGGAAACATTTTTGATTGTCCCAACTAAGGGGATGCTCTTGGCATGTAGTGAGTAGAGTCCAGGGATGCTGCTGAACAGTGTGCAAATGCACAGAACAGCCCTCCACAGCAAAGACTAATCTGGGCCCAAATGGCAATAGGGCCCTGTTGAGAAACCCTGCTCTAAAGAACAGGATAACTATCCCTATGCCAAATACTATGGGATTTAATTTCTAATTCAGTGTCTTATAATCATCTCAGGTTTTCTTAAGTTTTTAAAAAATGAATATTATAACACAGCTTACTTTCACCTGATATTGTCATGTAGAACTTGTATTACAGGGCTAAGGCATAATCCCTATTAATGTTAAAACTCAATTTATTCTTAAAGATCATAGGATAGGGATATTAGTTCATGAGTCTCTGTTTCTCCCTATCTCTCTGTGAAACTCTCTTTAGAGAATGTATATGTTTCTGGATCTGTTGTTTTATTTTTGTATGTATTTCTCCCTTAATTTTAAAATTTAGATCAAGTTGCAGTTGACATAAAAAGGCTTCTCCATCTTTGTTAAGAAATGTGAAAAAAGTTGATCTTTTTTGAGGTCAAACAGACCTCCTGAGACAGTTCTTTTCTAAATAGTAGGGTCTAGAGGCAGTTATAGAGACAGAGCTACTAAATTAAAGGGTATTGATGGGGAATTTAAAGAGAATCTTTACTCACAGATATAGTTACTTATCCACTCTTTAGAATTCACTCTTTAGGAGTAAAATAAAATCAAAGAAGAAGGATTTAGTTTCTGGATTTAGTTGAAATTTGGGAGTGCATGTGCTCTGAATACCAAAAATCTGAAATATTATTTAGCAAAGTAATATGAGTCAGAGAAAAGCATTAAGGTGCTCACATGAGCCATTGGTTCTTATAACCCAATAAAGGGAAAGAACTTTGATTATCTTGTTTTTCGTTCCTCTTCAAGAGAAAATATTTAAGTACATATTTAATATATAGCTACCTTGAAATGCAGAATGTTTTTCCTTTATTTTCCATTTTAAATAATTTAACTTTTTAAAATAATATGTGCATGATACATAATTCAAAGCCTATGAAAGGGTCACCAAGTGAAAAGTAAATCTCATTTGTGGCCCTGTCACCCAGTCGTCTGATACTCCTTTCCTGGAAGCAGCCATTCTCACCAGTTTCTGGGGTTTCCTACCAGTGGTGTTCTATGCATAGAAACATATATGTATATGTGTGAGTGTTCTATAAATACATATTTATTCTATTTATACTATTCTGTATCTTGGTTTTTTCGTTCAGCAATATATCTTGGTGTTGATGTCATCTAAGGAAGCATAGAGCTACATTCCTAGAGCTAGTTTACTGGGGTGGTAGTCATAAGAGGGATTGGGCTCCCCCTAGTGTTTCCATTCAGTCTTTGAAAATGTACTTCATCTCTATTTTATGCACTTCTATTCCAGTTAAGCTATAGTTTGGTAAGAATATAAGCTAACATTTTCTGATGGATTTACACAGTGGAAATGTTCAAAGGAGAGCCACACATGAGGGGGCTCACCTATGGGGGCAAGGGTGACAAAGCTGTGCCTTTTTCTTCAAGTCTGACCCTTGTCCTTGCTTTTGCCACCGTAATTTACTTGTCTACCAGTACACCTGATTGACTTCCACCACCAAGAAATCTATGCTCTACAGGATATGAAGTTATGTCTTTACAGACTTATTTAGGACCCAGAACTTAATTGTCAAAAGTTGATACGTATTTTCAGCATTAACAGTATTTTAAGATCTAAAGTAACTTCACAAGTCTCAATAGCTAAAAAAACCCCACAAAAAACAGGAAAACAAAAACAAAAAAACCTCACCCACCAACATTAAATCTCCCCAGCGTAGAGAACTAGATTCCTTGGATTAAAAACAAATATTGGATAGAATTAGGATAGGAGAATTAGATAGAATTAGATAGGAGAATTAGATAGGAGTTCATTGCTTCCTTAAAATTTGATTAAGCTTTTCCTAACCAATTTGGAAAATATTTAACACTTGTAAAATATTAAACCCTGCCTTAAATATAGTCATTAAATGATTACTCCTTTATAAAAGATAGATTTTTATTTTACAGTAGAAAATAGGAAAGGATAGGAATTAAGTTGGCACATCAATTAACAGAATGAACAACAGTAATATCTGCATATCTTTTAAGGACTTCTAAATTATTTTAGTGTTTCTTGAGGTTAGAGATTAATCCACATTAAAGAACAAATTGTTTTTAAGGCAATAATGTTTTCCCATTGTTTTTATTAGATTGTCTAATTGTGGTTTCATTTTACTTACCAAACCGTATTAAGGCATAAGCACCATTAGAGACTGGTGACAGATACCACAGATCAGGGGGCACTGGCAGCAGTAATAAAGTTATTTATTGCTAACTATACAACAGAAAGGCCAAAAGATCTAATACTGAATACCTGAATTTTTCATTTGTTCTGTAGTAGGTATCCAAAAGAATTTAAATCTGCTTATGTAACATTATTTGGTGTGGTCATATGCCCAAAATGAAACAGATTCTATGTCTGCTTAATATAAAATAATCCACCCAAATGGTGCGAAGCAAACGAGAGTGCTGGTGTGTTTCTTAAGCTAGTGTATTACTTAAGAAAATGTTACGTTTTACAGCATTTCTGGAGCTTCCTTCCAGGAAATATTCCTAACTGGTTTTTTCAGGACTCTCCTATTAAATTTTGTAGATTGAGTAACACAAAAATAATTTAGGACGTGTCAGCTGGTATATTTATCCAGGACTCTGTCAGTATTGCTAGGGATGGGTTTAACTGAGAAAAGTTTTCTCATTCAGTTAATATTGGGAATGACTATAGAATGACATTACACTGAAGAAATGTTTCTGCCTTCAAAGAAATTTGAAAGACTATGAACATTTGACCAACATGCTTTCAAAAAGCATAAAATAATAATAATAATAGTAATAAAAAGCATAAAATATTTTCTTGGAAACGCCAGCCTATCTATAGGTAATTTGTGTTCCCTAAGAAGAGTGTTTCTTTGTTAGCACAGGGGAGCACGCGGTTTCCTAAAACAGCCAACTGTGGAATTACTTCTGCCCAGACACTGGGTTTTCTGATATCTTTCTAGAAGCATTTTAGCAAATAATATATTTCATTGTGTTTGCATACAAAATTCAGAAGATTTCCCCACTCTCCCCCACTTTAAACTCTGTAGTCAGAAACCTGGGAGATTTTTTTTTTTTGGAACGTTGTCCGTGATGAGAGATAACCAGTCTGACAATTTGCTCCTCATCACAGAAGCCTGTGGTTCTTTCCACTAGCTGATTTTAAATCAGAGTAAGATAAATAGTATTTATATTTGTATGCACCTTTTCTCAATTCCTCATAGTTAATACCAACTGAGAGAGCAGAGAATTGGCAAAATAATGCTAGGACAATAATAATATACAGCATTTATTCAGCACTTACTATCAACCTGTCACTCACTGTGCGAAGGACTTGACATTGTTTTGTTTATCCTTGTACTATATACTTACCCATTTTCAGAATTTCAGAAGCCTAAGATTACACCATTAGTAAGTAGTAGAGCCAGAACTTAGCCCCTGTCTGACACTAGCCAGAGCCCTTAGTCACTACTTTAAATGGTCAAGAATCGTATATACGAGTACTTAGTAGGTTTGGAGGCCTTCCTTAATGCTAATATTCAAAACTATGTAAAAGGCTAAGCTAGCTTTTACTGTATTTAATTGTTAGGCTTTGGGGATCTGTAGTATACACAAATCTTTTGATAAGTGATCCATATTGTAACAGATTTGACCATGTCATCAATCCACAACCCTTCTTATAAACTTCCTTTGTGCCAAATTTTCATTGTTTTCTTAATCACCAAACCATGTTACTAATGTTGTGTTCTGGTTTGTTTTACAGTGATCCTTTTCTGTATGGCTGCCCTAATATTTCCAATAGGATTTTACATCAATGAAGTCGGAGGTCAACCATATAAATTACCCAACAACACAGTAGTTGGGTCATCATACGTACTTTTTGTCTTATCAATTTTCTTTACAATAGTAGGACTTCTATTTGCCGGCAAAGTTTGTTTACCAGGCTGATGAATGTCTGAATTGCTTGACTCTTATTATTTTTAATTTTATTTTATTTTTTTATTTTTGGAGGGTGGGGAGGACAAAGGCAAGGCATCTGAGTAGTCCTCGCATAGGAAGATGCTTAGATGAAACTGATGCTGAAAAGAAAAAAAAAATGCTTTGATTTGTTCTCACTATGCACTTTGGATTTAAAAACAAAAAATAAGGAGAGCCTTTTCCATAACCAAATACAGACAATATTGACTAAATCTCCTGAGCATATTCAGGCAGTCAGGTCTGCACTGTGATAGCAACCTAGTGAAGGAGAATGCTTTATACTGAAAAGCATGTGGCCCTTTGTGACTCTGTGGTTCCATTTTTAACGTCTAATGATTCATTTGAGGGAGGAAAAAATAAGTCTAAGTATTTATGAATCATGGCGGACCAGAGGGATGCAAGAGAAGTTCATGTGGGGCTGGCCTCACCTCCTAAGAAATTAGAGTTCACAGCTTCCTTGTAATGGTATGAGCCTTTGGCACCAGAATGGATTGCCATTGCATTACCGCACCAAGAAGCCAATAGATCAAAACTCGTTTGCTAAAATGTATGTAAAAATTCTGAAATTCCCTATTCTCTGTGTACAAAAAAAAAAAAAAAAAATCAAACACTAAGAAACATGTCGTTGGGGGGCGGGGGGCTGGGTGGGGGAAATTTTCCTTATATTTATATAAATATATATATAATATATATATTTTGCTGATGCAGTATACAGTGTGTATATATGTGTGTGTGCGTATGTGTGTGTGTAAATTTATATACACACACATGCAAACAGTTCCTGGAAGAGAACTCTGAATGCTTTGCTAGCAAAACACTGTGGTGTGCAAACCTAGAACTCAATAGAAAAAAAGCCATTTATCTGAAGGCTGCATAGTGGAGAGAGTCTTCAGTTTACCTCATTCTTTGTAGCAGCCCTTGATTTTAACAGGTTTTTGTAATAGGTACAAATAATCCCATACCCTTCTAGGTGCAATTTTAAGTTAAGCTAAAATTCTTTGTAGGGTTAATTTATTTGTTTATGATAGTAGAAGGTAAGATCATGTCAACCTGATAATTTGGGGAATCTGACACTATTTAAATTATTGGCAACTGTTGTCTGTTGTACAGAGGTTCTCTTTTTCTACTGGCTCGTTCTGTTACATTAGTAAAGCATTTTCTATGTTTAAGCACACAACTTTACATAAATACAAAGTTCACTAGTAATATCAATTTACAATATTTTGGCTATTTATAACACTAACTTCACTCTGCCATAAAAATTAAATTTATGTTTCTTTTCATCTAGGCATTATTAATAATCTCCTTTACCAAAAACCTGAGCAATACAGTATTTTCTTTAAATGCTATATGCCTTTGTTTGCTAAACGCTAACATTTTTGCATTTACTTTAAAGGGCTGTACTAGACCCACAGCTTTACATTTCTTCCAGAAAGAAGCATTGCAGCTAACCCTTGAGCCCACAAATAGTTTTAAAATATAGTATTTCTCTTCTCCACATCTCCATGTCTTTATGTCAATGCTTAGTTGTTTTTCCAGGTGAACACAATAGATAATCTCCTGTTTGAAATGTGGGGCAGGAGGGTTTTTCATGGCAATGGAGTCTTTCATGGCAACGGCAACCGAAATGTCCCTATCAGAAGAGTTAGGGTACCTTGTTTCACACAAACTGAAATGAATGCACTGTTTTGTTTTGTTTTTTAAATGATTGCTTCAGAGATGGGGCTGCCTCCTCAGATATTCAAGGTATGAAATGGAGGAGCCTGATGTATTTCACACTGGCTTGTTTGACATTCATATATCTTACTGTTAATTCAGCAGTATTTTATTGTGGAAGAAAACCCCAGTGTTTCAGCTCACTCAGGAGTCAGGTAAGAGGTAGACCACCACTGGGGTGAGTTCCTTGAGTGTGCTGGGGGCATGTCACCCATTTCCTTCCCAGAGTCCAAAGAAACCTCTAGGAAATGCCTGAGGGAGACTAATTTTCCCCAAGTATTACGATGTCTAGTCAGTTCTAAGAATACCACTGGACATGTGCTGTGGACATTTGGGATGGCAGTTCCCATTGCGATTTGACTGGACCTCAGTCAAATGGATCACTTTGAAGGAAAGCTTTGGTTGTCACCATTATACCACTGAAATAAAGGGTTAGCAAAGTATGGTTCAAATTAACTTATGATATGACCAAGAGCTTTTCTCTTCCAAAAGTTGAATTTTATTGTAAATAGTTTCTCAAAATATTTTTAACTGGATCATGAGCATGGGGAGAGAAAGTTTCTCAGCTGCTAAGAATTTCCCCACTGCTTACGTCTTTCACTTACAGTGGTATTGCATATAAGGTTGCAGAATTTAAGGTTTTATTTGTATCTATTACACAAACCATTAAATTGTCTTTAATTTCATCATTGTCTTGGAGGTCCAGTGCACTAAGGGCTGATAGGGGAAAACTCCCTCTAACCAGTCAGCACTCTAACCCAGGATTAAAACCATCCCATCAAGTAGTATGTGAAGTCAAATCTTTGTACTCTTCCAGACCAAACATTGAAATGGACTCATTCATATAAAATTCTATAAATCCTGTAAGTGAAAAGATAGACAACTGTCAGCAGTTGCATTTAAAAAGGTCACTATAATAAGTACTATATAGTACAGTATTAATTTATAGCAGGAAATCATATCTTGTAAACTGTATATAAAACACTGTTTAATGGTGCAATCATTTGTCAAATTTTTGTCTGTTACATTGTTTTTAGAGTGTGTGCATTCTTCTCATACCTAAGAATATCACTGTAAAATCTGCTGAAAAATATTTATAGGTTTTATTTGCACAAGACTTAATTAGTTTGAAAGTTTTGGAAGCTCCTATTGAACATGCCTAAACATCTGTAAACATGAAAAATCTTCAATTCATTAAAAGCAAACATTTCAGTATGATTCTTTCCAAAGGTAATCCATGTTCTATGTTGTTAATGTGTGTATGTAATTTTTCTGACTCTTCTACTTCTTATAAGCCTATTTTCCGTTTCATTTGTTTTGTTTTTGAAGGACGGCTCTTTTTTTTTTTTTTTCTTTTTAATGTTCTAGATGACCAAAACACTTCATTGGTTTTTACCCTTTTGCCTAAATCTTTGATATCCCCACTTGATGTTCTGTGAATTCACTGTTTAATCTCTTAAGTAAAACAATGAACAGTCCTGGTGACATACAACCTATTGATTTAGAGGAAAGACCCTGAAAAAGTATTGGAAACTAACTTTGAATATACTGCTCTTAGCTATTATTTTGCATCGTGGGCTTCATGGGAGGAACATGTTGCATTTATTTTGTCTTTATTAAAAGACTACTAGCCACAGTTACTTTGATTGTAGTAACTGTTTTAGCAACCCACTTTGATCTTCTTTAAAATATTGAATTTACATTCACAATTCAAAACAGTAAGCTGTCTTTCAGAACTAATTTTTGAAAGATAAAAATATATGAAGGAAAAAAGTGACCTGTGTAGGTTGGATTCCCTACATAGGACTTATTAGTTATATCACCTCAAGAGATTTTAAAGTTTGTCATCAAGGCCTGTATATTACCCCAACTTTATTAAGAATTGTTTTCTAATTGGTTATAACATTTTTCGATTAATAGTTTCAAAACAAATTGTTAATACAAACTGTATAAAATGAACATAATTTTCTTCACTTGTATTTTTGTTATTGAGCAAGTTTATCAAAATAAATTGTCTACTAAAGAAACTAAAAAGGCTTCTATTACTTTGAAATAAGCTTTGAATTTAAAAATTTATTTCAGAAATGAACTTCTTATAGAGGTTTCACATATTCACACAGTGACACTTCCATGCCTCTTGGCTTAGTTCTGTTGTTAGCATTTTGCCAGGGGAATGTCTCCCCTCTCTTCTTCCACTCTCACTCCTAGCTCCCCCTTCGGGAGGAGATGTATTAATGTTCCAGAACATGGATTAGGCTATGTTTACCAATAAGAAGAGGCACTCAGCAATAAGAGACCACACACATGTGTCACTCTCTTCTACATCATGTTTCCATGGACCAGGAGAGAGGTACTGAGCCAAGGCTCTCATTTTTCTTTCCTTTTTTTCCTTGCACATCGACCTAAGCCCTTTCATCTTTGCTTCATTCTTCTGTTTTTACTTTATTTCAGGCCAAAGTCCTCTTAGCTTGTAAGATTTTAAAATTTGGGTTGAAGGAGCAATAGAGAACCCTTTGGTCTCTAGACTTATCCGTGTGCTCCATCACAGCTTTACTGTAACTCTCTCTAGGAGTATCAGGAGTGACCTAGCCTAATAATAACTAGTAATCAAATGAAACACTATACTTACCCGTTGCTGCTGTTTCTCCTTTATATGGCCTCTGCAGGAGCCTCATGCGGAGTTGGGAGTTTAAGACAAGGTAGGATTTGGGTGTTCTTGGCTTCTGGACCTTAACGTCATCTTCTTAGGGTGACCAACCATCCTGGTTTGCCTGAGACAGGGCTCTTCTGGGACATGAGACTTTCAGTGCTGTAACTGAGAAAGTTCCAGGCAAACAGGGATGAGTTGGTCACCCTACCTTTCCACCATTCAAATCTCACCCTGATTTATGACACAGATTAGAGGTATTTGAAGAGTTCTTTTCTATAAACATTAATGAATAGGTCCACTGGAAATTGTAATGGTTGACTAAATACTGAACTTCTAAGAGAGGGGAAGGAAACACTTTTCTTCTCTTTGGTAATACTGTAGGAAAAGGCAACAGACTGTCTTTAAAAACAATAACATGGGTGAAAAAATTATTTTGAGTTACTCTTCCATCAACTCCCTTCTAACCACTGTATGAGAAGATTATAGGAAAAACACCACGACTAGTGGACTGTGGGTTCCTTTTATGCAAAGTCAACTCTTCTGGGTCACAGTTACCCAGCAACAAAATAAAAGTAGTTATTTATAAATTGTATTAAAGATAGAAAGCATAATGCTGTATTATTTTTTTAGAATTTTGGTTCTTTTCCCAGCAGGAAAAAAAAAATGCTGGGATGATATTTTGAATCACATTTAAGGTTTCTACAAAGAAGCTCCAGTTCCAAAGACTAAGACCACCCAAGATTAAATTTCAAGAAGAAATTTTTCATAAGACTTGTAAAATTTCAGAGCTGTATGAAATCTAAAAGCATGTTCAGTGTTTCCATTTTCCAGATGAAGAAATCAAGGACTCAAAGGCTTATGGACTTTCCCAGAGTCACATAACTAGGTCTCAGGACACTCAATGTAGAAAAGAATGTCTTTGACAAATAGGCCTTGGACAGTTTTTGGCCTAGGACAGTTGTTCAAATTCTATAGCCACTTAAACGAATCTTTCTTCAACTAATCTCCATCTACTTCAATTCATCCAGATCATTTCTGCCAAAGTAATCTTAACACAAAAGAAACTTTTCACTTCGTTATTCGAGTTCCTGTCACGCCAGCAGTCTACAGAATGAAATCCAAACTTCTTTAGCATAATACTGAAAACCCTTAACGAGCTGGCTTCAGGCTGTCTCCTCAGCCTTATTTCCCATCATTCTCCCTTTTCGCTTTTTACTGATAAACCAGCCTATTCTCCATTCTTTTACTACGCCTTGGCTCTCTGTCTTAGCTGTGCCTGTATGACCTCCCCCTTGCAGTTTCTTTAATCCCTCCTCTATTTGAAATAATCTAATTTTTTGTGCTTTGTTTCTCTTTTGCTTGTTCCTCTGTAACAGAACTTACTAGAGGGGAATCGACTGCCTGGATTCAAGTCTCAGTTCCACAATAAAGCACTTAATAAATCACTTAACCTCTGTGCACCTTGGTTTTCTCATCTGTAGACCGGGCCTGATAGTACCTACCTTACAGGGTTATTGTTGGTTTAAATGAGATAAAGTGTGGAAAGTTCTTGGTACAAAGTAAGCCTCCGAGTGTTAGCTGCTGATGTTATTAAACACTTCTCTATAACTAGATCATAAACTCTTGAACTCAAGGAATGTGGCTTTCTCATAGTCCAGAGACCTGACACAGTGCTTTACACATGAATTATCATGATTAAATTTGGGGCTAGGTTATAAAGGAAAATTATGAAACTATATTTCCTGGAGATGTGAAAGGCCCAGTCACCTGTCTTCCAGGATTGTTTCAGTAATGTTTTTGCTGAAAGCAGAAGCTTGCATAGATCATCAGCCTTTATAAGTAAGTGTGGTTGTTTTACTGGTAAGTATTTGACTGTATAATATGCCAGTCTTGCTGACCTCCTTAGGATTTCTCTGGACTCAAGACCCTTTACTACTGAACTCACAGCGCTCTAATATTGATACTTATACAGAGGACCAGGATGATGCAAGTACCCTGTCGATCCTGAAGAGAACTCTGGAGGCTTCTTCAAGCTTGTGGGTTCTCCGTTCTCTTGAAGCCATCCATACATTTGGTATGTTTTGCAGAGACTTGGTTCTGCCAAGATGGTTTTAATTATTTCTGCTAAAAGGAACAGACTCAAGGATTTGATCTCATTTTAGATGTGGTTATCCCCAACTGGCCATCTTATGGCGCATTTTAGTAGATACTTTCAATGTGTTTGGTCACCATTAAATCAATCTCTATTATCTCTTGGGGCAAGTCAGTAAAATAAATCTCTTGGGGCAAGTCAGTAAAATAAATAAATAGACTCTGGTACTCTTTTCATGTTGTTTAAATACTTATTTAGTTGTATAAGACAATTCAAGTATTTTCTTTAATAAAAACCCTTTCTTTTACATTGCTTTGTTTTCTATGGCAAAATACAAATGCAGTTGAAGAACCACCCAAAAAAAAACCCCTTCCACTATCCACTCTAGGGGAAAAAAATAATCCACATATCTAAGAAAGTTTTTTACTACCTCATCTTCTACATATTTTGCTAATTAATTAGAGCAAAATGGACTTGTGTGTTGCAGTCCCACTCACACACACCACTCAAATACTTTAACTCATTTCTGCTTTCTGGGTCATTAGTAACTTTTTTTTTTTTTTGGCTGTGTTGGGGGCCTTCTCTAGTTGCGGTGAGCGGGGGCTACTCTTCGTTGAGGTGCGCCGGCTTCTCATTGCGGTGGCTTCTCTTGTTGCGGAGCACGGGCTCTAGGCGTGCGGGCTTCAGTAGTTGCGGCGCGCAGGCTCTAGAGCACAGGCTCAGTAGTTGTGGCGCACAGGCTTAGTTGCTCCGTGGCACATGGAATCTTCCCAGCCCAGGGATCAAACCTGTGTCCTGCATTGGCAGGCGGATTCTTAACCACAGTGCCACCAGGGAAGTCTCAGTAACTTTTTCTCTTGTCCTAAGTGCTACTATGGAGAAGGAAGTTAACATGACCCTAAAGTGGGACAAAAGAATTTTTTTTTTACAGTAACACCTGTCTGTAAATTTTTTCTAATGAATATAGGAAATTAAAAGTTCCCTCCCGCACAATCCACCTTCCAGAGAGTACCACTGTTGACAGTTTATTAGGTATTCTTTCAGACATTTTGCTTTCTTTACAGTGTGTATGTGTGTGTATGGTGTGTTTATATGTGTGTGTGTGTGTGTGTGTGATGGGTGTGTCCTGTTCAGTTGTTTTAACAAAAGCAAGATCATATTATACATAACTACCACTACTTTCTTTTTTAACTTATGATGAATATCTTTCAGTGTCAGTAAATATAGATCTTCCTCATTTTTAATGGCTGTATAGTATAGATAGATACCTCTATTACACACTGTAGAGATATAGATATATTTCTCTTCCCCTGTTGTTGTACATTTAAGTTGTTTCCAAGTCTTTGCTCTTACAAATAATGCTGCTCTGAACTTAGCCCTTAGATGACAGAAACCTCCCAAATATCATAATAATCTGACACTCTAACTGAAGCATATCAAGTACTCTATTAAGGCAATTCATATTTTTTGAAAAACTGTGGTTAACAAATAGTGGCATTCATAAGAGTTTAGAGAAAGAAACTAACATTAAATTCATGTTGTGTTTTTCCATATGTCATCTTAATTAATACTCCTCCTATGAAGTAGGAGATAGTATTGTATAGATTAGAAAACACTAAGGATCAGAAGGGTGAGCAATTTACCCAAAGTTCTATTAGGGAATCTGGGTTTCAAACCTAGGTTCCCTGACTTCAAATCTAGGACTGCTTCTGCTGTCCCACATTGCCAGTTTGGCTAGTCTAAACGAAATAAAAATAGCTTGTCCCAGTTGCATGATTCCTTGGCTCAGACATGAGCAGCTAAATCTATGGTTTGCTTCTTCTGGATGTGAATGCAAACAACCATAAAAAGTAGTCTCTACTTGTGAATATTACATATTTTGTTGAAAGAAAAAAATTATGTAAGTTATTAAGTTGTGTTTAATCTGCCATCATTCCCTGCTCATTGTCAAGATTTCTGCAATCATTGCTCAGTGGTATTTTATAGCACTTACTTCCTTGACTGGTGAATTATACCATGTTATCCATTGGTTTTATCGGAACCCTTTTGAGAATTGAGCACCCAGGGAAATTTTCCCAAAGAAGCTATCTCCTATCCTCCCTGTAGCACTTTAAAAAATCAACTAGATCCCTTCTTCCTTGTTGGTAGGAAATCTATTGGCCATTGGGGATACCCTAGGGTTGTGCACAGATCCATGGCTGAAACTTTAGAAAGTCCCCTCTGGTCGTTTGTCATTTGCCTATACCCATTGCTGCGGAAACATCAACTGTTCCAGGCCGAATGGTGCAGTAGTTCTACAGTACCCAATCCCACGCTTGAGGCATGCTAACCTTTGATGAGCTGTGAGCCCCTATGCCTCTGGACTTTCTTCCTGTATGTACCGAGGACCCATTTCCTTTCAGGTCTTGCCATCTCACCACTGTTGCTACCAAACACGGGGCAGGTCCCTCCTCCCTCTGATTTTTCAGATCTGATTTCTTGACCTCTGTTTATCTGGGGACTGTTCTCTCCCCTTTGGCTTTCCTCAGTCTTGTTTGCCTAGTGTCCCCTTCTTTGGTTAAACAAAACAAAACAAATAAAACAACAAAAACAGCTCTTTTCATGGGGCTGATTTCATCCTCTGGCTCCAGGACTAGGTGCAGAAACCAGGTCTGGCCAGTTGGAGTCACAGTGATTGGTTCAAGAATGAGCATGTCCTGGGACTTTGCTGGAACTGCTGGAAAAGAGTTGTTCTCCTTCCTTTGGGCGCTAAAAGCTATAGAGGGGAAAGCTTAGTGCTGATGGCCCAAGTTTACCAACCACTCCTAAAGAGCCTACCTAAGAATAAAGCCATCACAGAAGGAAAGGAGCTGAGAAGTGGAGACAGATTTCTGTTGACATTTTAGCCTTTGGATCAAGCCATGCCTGAAGCCAGAACTATCCCTGGATTTTTCTTTTATCTGATCACATAAATTCCCTTTTTCCCTTAAGCCAGTTTGAACTGGGTTTCTGTCTCTTTAACTGAAAGAATCTTTCTATACCTTCCCACTTTCCTCTTAACATTAAACACATCCCTCACATCCCGTGCTTTGGCATGTCACTTTATAATCTTTCAGGTAGCTTAGGCTTTTACAAAAGACAGAAAAAACTGTTGACTTCAAGACGCTTCTCTCTCTTTTTTTTTTTTTTTTTTTGCGGTACGCGGGCCTCTCACTGTTGTGGCCTCTCCCGTTGCAGAGCACAGGCTCCGGACGCGCAGGTTCGGCGGCCATGGCTCACGGGCCCAGCCGCTCCGCGGCATGTGGGATCTTCCCGGACCGGGGTACGGACCCGTGTCCCCTGCATCGGCAGGCGGACTCTCAACCACTGCGCCACCAGGGAAGCCCCAAGCTGCTTCTTAAAAAGCACCTGCAACTGCTTGAAATGGAGGAAAGAAATAGAGCAAAATACAAATTAATACCTAAAGAAATATATCACACAATAATATTGTCTTAGCCTGTTTGGACTACTATAACACCACAGACTTAGGTGGCTTATAAAAAACAAATTTAACTAGATGTTAACTAGATTTATTGTGGTGATCATTTCCCAATATATACGTATTATGTTGTACACCTGAAACTAATGTAATGTTATATGTCAATTATACCTCAATTTTAAAAAAAAGGGAAAGAGGATTTTTTTTTTTTTTTTTTGGCCGTGGCGCGAGCAGCTTATGGGATCTTAGTTCCACAACCAGGGGTCGAACCTGGGCCCTTAGCAATGAGAGAGCAGAGTCCTAACCACTGGACCACCAAGGAATTCCCAAAAAGAGGAATTTTAGATGCTGAAAACAAAACCATCAAAGTCACCATTATCTGCTCATTTTAACACATGAAGATAATAGGGACTAAATATAACACATCACTACGGTATTTATCAAAAAGCTAAAAGATCTTTGGAATTCAATTTTTTCAGATAAAAAAAATCAATGAGGTCCCTACACTATATATTATGTAACATCCCCATCAGAGAATGAAGCAGTATTCCGTAATCACAAAACATCTAAATATTCACATTAAAGGGAACAAATAAAGACTGTAACTAGCCTCATGCCAGTTCAAGTCAGGCTTTGCCATGAAATGAGCATGCTGTGAACCTAAGATACAAAACAATATTCACTGCAACATCACGTTTTAAACATTTATTTCTCACAGTTCTGGAGGCTGGAAGTTCGAGATCAGGGTGCCAGCACGGTCAGGTAAGGGCCCTCTTCTGGGTTGCAGACTTCTCATATCCTCACATGGTGGAAGGGGGCTAGGGAGCTCTGTCAGCTCTCTTGTATAAAGGTGCTAATCCCATTCATGAGGGCTCTGCCCTTATGACCTAATCACCTCCTGAAGACCCCAACCCCTAATACCATCACATTAGGGGTTAGGTTTTTAACACATGAATTGCGGGGTGGGGACACAAACATTCAGATCATAGCAAATATATTTTGAGTAATGGGAACAGTTTAGAGCTCCTAAATAAAGATCAGAGGTAAGGTGACCCATCAGGTCCCAAGAACCTAAGGTAAGAGGAAAAGAAATTCCTACTGTGCTCTGATTCCTTACGTGGGGCCAATCGTGAGCTATATACAGCCTGAGGAGAACTGAGAAAGATGGTACCAGCACGAGCTTTCTCCTTGGCTGGTCATACAGCCTGAAAATCGTACTCTGCTTTATCCATCTGGCACAAATATGTCCAGAACATGTGTCATGTAAACTCAAGTAGAAAAAAGAACTTTTCAATGTTGGGTTTTACTTCTTGTAAAATGTTGAAAACCCATGTATCCAGGAGTAAGTTGTGAAGGTGATAAGCCATCTATCTTGAGCCCCTGTGTCTACAAAAATGGTGTCTCAAAGTTAGCCAGCACTTCTACCCAGGATTTCCAGTAAGGTGGGCACAAGGACACTTACCTCTTGCTCACAGAGTAGCCTTTGGTTGGTTGCTCTCAGCCTCTTGTGACTCTTCCCTCTTCTGACTTCCTTACCTCTTTCTGAGCTCCCTCCTCTCCTGCCTTGCTGGTGCTGACCAAATGCCATGATTTACACCCCGTGACTCTTCTGCCCAGAGCGCCTGGTGGTAGGTAAGCTGTCTCTATTTTGAAGGGTTTTGTTGTTTCTGATCTGGCCTATAGGAGGCACTGGGGTCAACATCTGAAGGGCTTCTCTACCAGACAGTGACTACCACAAGTAGCACATGTTCTAAATTATAAATGAAGGATTCAGAAAGTGAAGGTTGTGATTTGAGAAATGACCTGGATAAGAAAAACTGAGTGCAGTTCCCTTAGCTACTACAAGCTAGCTGACCTTGAGCACATCACTTCATCTCTCCTGATTTCCATAGAAGGAATTGGAAAGGTCCCCAGCTGTGGGCTAAGGGCTGGTTACATCATAATCACCTGGGGCCATTGTTAAATATTCATGTTCCTACACTTTGCTACAGTTCTGTGTCAATCTCCCAGATGGGAATGTACGTATGTTTTCTTAGCAAACAACCCAGATCCTTCTGATGGGCACATGGGTTTGGGAACCACCGCAGTAGATGATCTCTTCTTATGCTAAGAGGTCACTGAGTCTGCTGCTGTGTTAGCCCGGTTTGGGTGGAGATGGACCTGGCAGGGGTGAGGAACTGCCAAGCCTCTCCCAAGGAGTGTGTCTGGGGGGCTCTGCGGAGGAAGAGAAAGTTACCACTTTCACGCATGTCGCAGGTTCTCTGCTGTCTTTCTTCAGTTCCTACCACGGGAAGGCAGCAGGCACCAGGGCTCCACTGGTCTAAACCACAGTTTTCTGCTGACCCAAAGGTTCTAAAAATAGAAAAGAGGTGCAAATCCTGCTCCCCAGCCTTTGCGGGGGCAGAGAAAAGCAGAGTGCCCAGGGAGAGGTTGTTATGAATGACAAAGTGGTAATTTCTTCCCAGGGGTGAGGAAGGTTTTTCCCTGTCCCTGCCTCAAGCTGCAATGGTGCAGTCTGTTACCTTGGAGACCAGCAAACACTTCCCGACAGGACAAGCTTCCCTGTTGAGTTGCTTGGAGGAGCTTGGAGGAACTAGAAGTGGGAACCAGCGAAAACAGTCCTGGGATGACCAGGGGCCCTTCTCCCAGAGATGGAGAAATAAATGGAGAAATGCAGGTGAAGTTGAGAGTCAGAAGGGTTGACAGGGTGATAAAAGAGTGGGCGGGGGGAGGCCCAGACTCTAAGCTCTGGACTAAGTGAGAAAGATTTAGGGAGCCTGGGTCTTAAGCACCTGCTCCCTACCTGCCAGACATTAGTGCTGACGTGCTACGTGCTGGGGGTGCAACAGCAGACAAGGAAGTAATGGGGCTGCTCCCGAGAAGGTCTGTGACAATTTGGTAAGAGACGGCCAGGAGGCAGCAACAGGAGGGAATGATTTCCTCCTTGGGGGTTGGGGGGCAGCAAATGGGGTTCTGGAAAGACTTCCTGGGTTTTCTTGTCAAACAAAAAGGACAAAGGGCAATTCTAGAAGTAGGTCCAACTTGAACAAAGAAGAGTATGAATTAGCAAGGTGTGTGTAGGTAGGGGTTACCAGGGTGTATAGAAGGATGCAGGATGAGGTAGAGAGGTAAGCAAAGAATAGATCCAAATGGAATGAAAAGCCTTGTGAAGAAGGTTTGACTTGCTTGTCCACGGTACTGAGAAGCCATGGCAGGGTTCTAAACAAGTAGTAACATGAACAATTCTGCATATCAGAAAAATCATTCTGGCAGCAGACTGTAAAATGGATTGGATGGGGGAAAGACTGGAGGTTATTAGGCAGTTAAAAATACAAACGCTGGGGGTGGCTTTATCCTGGATATTTAGGAGAATCCTGGATCCAGCTGTTAGCAAATCAGGAAGTTAGCTGAAGATTTTCTTTTATCCACTAATCAGGGCTACCTCTCTCCCTTTGACAAGATGCCATCTCCTAAGGACCGGCTTGGATATTCTCTTCCCCTCCTGTGACCAGTCTCCCAAGGTAATGTGGCCCACCTTTCTCTAAACTCTGGACCTGCCCTGAGTACATTTATTCAACATATGTTTTTTTAGCAACTACTATGTTCTAGGCAATGTTTACATAAAACTGTTCTAACAGTGAACATAACTAAGTCCCTGCCCTCATGGATCTTACTTCTAGTGGATTGATGGATGAGGGAGAGTGGGCCAGAGACAGATAATAAGTAAATATATAGAACATCAGTTGATGAAATGTGCTACAGAGAAAACAAAACAGGGGCAGGGAGGTACTGTCTGAGATGGGGTAATCAAAGAAGACCTCTCTGATAAGGTTTCATTTGAGCAAAGGCCTGAGGGTAAGGGCTGTCCAGCTCTGCCTACCAGCTCTCTCTGGCACCTAGCATGCACTCTATAAATGTGCGCGGAATGAACGAGTGCTTGTGTCATATGCTGAAGTTCTTGAAGATGCAGCAGATTTTGAAATGGTATTCTGCATTCCTATAGCCCTTTGTATTTTACAAAGCTCTTGTACGTTCTCAATTTCATTTGATCCTCCTGACGATGGAGTTGAAGTAGGCAGGGCAGTTACTATTATCCCCATGCCATTCTGCAGATGAAGAAACCAATGGTTCCGTGCTCCTTCTAGCTCACCACATTGTTTTGCTAGTTTTATGCAACCCAAACACCCCTCCGTTGGCCAACACAAGTCATCCCAGAATCCAGTCGTGCAAGCCTCTGAATTCATTAGGTTGTTAATCACTCACTGAAAAGAGGGAACTAAGACTGCGGGGTGTCCAGTGTTGATGCGGTATTTCTATTCCAGCAGTCTCTGCCACAAGAGTCTCCCAGCAAAGCATATTGAAGTAAAACCGCTTTTTCTTTTTTTGAGACATTGTCACATTATCTTGGTGCTTCTCAAAAGAAAATTCCTCTGAATAAAAGATTAAAGACCCCCAAAGAGAAAAGCAAGTTGCCGACCATCATTAGGCTATTTAATTTAATGGTTTCATAAGAACACACACTCCAATGTTGAAGCTGCAACTCCATCTGGAGTTTCTCACTTGCGGTGTTTTAGACAATATTTTTTTTGTTGCAAGTAACAAGAAATATAAATGAGGTCACTTGGGCTTCCCTGGTGGTGCAGTGGTTAAGAATCCACCTGCCAATGCAGAGGACACAGATTTGAGCCCTGGTCGTGGAAGATCCCACATGCCGTGGAGCAACTAAGCCCGTGCGCCACAACTACTGAGCCTGCGCTCTAGAGCCCACGAGCCACAACTACTGAGCCCATGTGCCACAACTACTGAAGCCCGTGTGCCTAGAGCCTGTGCTCTGCAACAACAGAAGCCGCTGCAATGAGAAACCCACACGCCGCAACGAAGAGTAGCCCCCGCTCGCCGCAACTAGAGAAAGCCCGTGCAGCAACGAAGACCCAATGCAGCCAAAAATAACTAACTAAATAAATAAATACATTTATAATAAATAAATAAATGAGGTCACTTAAGCAAAAAGGAAGGGAATTAGAAGGAACAAGTATCTCATGGAACCCAAGAGCAGAAAGTGAAGTCAGTTCTTCAAGAACTGAGGTTTACCTCCCCTCCTTAGAATATTTACTGTCTGCCAGTCCCTGCTCTCGCATAACTTACAGTCTAATGGGAGAAAGATGCCAATTCTTAAAAATCACACAAATAAATGTATTATTCTAAATTAAGATAATTACTTTTAAAGAAAGGAGCACAGTTGTATGACAGTTTACATAACACAAAGGAACCTGGAATAGAGTGGGATGGTAGAGAAGACTTCCTAGAGGAAGTAACATTTGAGCTGAAATGTCAAGGATGAGTGGTTGGGGGGAGGGGAGGAGAATGTTCCAGAGCAAAGCCTGCATATGAAAAGGCCCTGCGATTAAAGGAGCCATACAGCATTCTAGGAACTGAAGGGGAATGGGGTTGTCGAACAGCGAGCAATGTTTCTCCTCATGCTGAAAAACACAAAGCAGCGAGCAATGGTGGAGTGGGAAAGCTGGCGAGGTAGGTGGGCAGCAGCCAGAGCTTGCGAGCCTCAAATGCCATCTTACGGATCTTAGTCTTTATCCTAGAAATAAAGGGAAGCCTTTGAACAGCTTTGAGCAGGAGGGAGAAGAGGGGGTGTGACCTTGGATTTGTGGGGGGGGGTTGGCTGCATGGTGCGGCTTGTGGGATGTTAGTTCCCCAACCAGGGATTGAACATGACCCTCAGCAGTGAGAGCGTGGAGTCCTAACCACTGGACCGCCAGGGAATTCCTTAGATTTGGGGGGGCGGGTTGTGTTTATTAATTTATTTATTTTTGGCTGCGTTGGGTCTTCGCTTGCTGCAACTAGAGGAATCCTGCGCACAGCAACAAAGACCCAACGCAGCCCTCCAAAATAATTAATTAATTAAAATAAAATAAATAAAATAAAATAAGATACTTTATAAAAAAAAAGGTCTAAGCTCAAAAGACACCTTCACTGATCACCTGACCTATGCAAAGCAGATTCCTTTCCTGATTCCTATCATATTATCCTGTTTACTTCCTTCACAGTACTTTCCACAATCTGTTATTACTATATTTACATCACTCTCCCCCTCTGGGAGGACAAGGACGATGCCTAGCTCAGTGATTGTCAACTGGGGACAACTGTGCTCCCCAGGAGACATTAGGCAATGTTTAGAGACGTTTTTGGTTGTTACAACTTGCAGGGGGGCAGGGTTGCTACTGGCATCTGATAGGTAGAGGCCAGATGTGCTAAGCATCCTTCCATGCACAGGAGAGCCTCACGACAAAGCATTAGCTTGTCCAAAATGTCGAAAGTGCTGAAGTCAAGAAACCTTTGTTATCTTGTTCACTGTTGTATCCCCAGCATCTAGCACAAAGCCTGATACCTAGTAGGTGTTCAATAAGTATTTATTGAATGAATGAATGAAAGAACAGTTGAGCTGTTGTCTATATGCTGCACTTACCCTTTTCTTTTCTGGTATTCTTTTCCTCCTTAGGAAAATAAGCATTGGGTGTTTTTATAATGGCCACACAAACTAGTCCTATCTTCCATGGTCAAGATAATAAGTTTCTGGAAAATCATTGGTAAGCATCTTCTCTGACTTTGCAAATGAAAACAACAACAACAATATTTTGTTCATGGGAGTTGAGGGGGAAATACCTGCCTTTAAGCGAGACTGGGTAAATGGTGGATACATCATCTTATACCTGAGGGCTTTAGTTACCTAACTACCAAAACAATAGAATAAAATGTCTTATGAGCCTGGAGTCCACATTTTATCGGGATCTACACAGGAAACTTTCCCAGTTACTACACAGAAATAAAATGTTTCTGGAGGCCCTGACAATGTAGAGTCAATGTCTGGTGCTGGGGCATTGATCAAATTACTTTGTGTTTTTTAGCATGAGGAGAAACAATGACAGAGATCCAAAGAAGCAATTGAACCAGAAGAATATCAATGAACGTGGCCAAAACCTAGACAATGGACTACTGGTTACACATATTAACCAGACACAGGACTTGCTGGTAAAAACCATAGTGCTTCAACTGAGTGGCAGTGCTTACAAATCATAGACTGGGAATGCAGAATGTGTTAAGCTCTGGGTATTTCTTTCTTCACGTAGGATCTCAGGACTGAAAAGGATTAGTTACATACTCATCTCTGATCCCCTGCCTTTAGAAATGACTGAAGAATCTCTATGCTGTTTATAGAAATTGTATAGCCTTCTTGGCCATATCATTAAATATTCAGGGGGATGTGAAGACACTGTCCTTGTTATCAAATCTTAAAGACTAAGGAATTTAATTCTAAGATTCTCCTTCCTGAGATTTGTTTTTCCTGTAGGATTCCCTAAAATCTAGATCCAAAAATCAGTTTCAGGGGCTTCCCTGGTGGCGCAGTGGTTGAGAGTCCGCCTGCCGATGCAGGGGACACGGGTTCGTGCCCCGGTCCGGGAAGATCCCACATGCCGCGGAGTGGCTGGGCCCGTGAGCCATGGCCACTGAGCCTGCGCGTCCGGAGCCTGTTGCTCCGCAACGGGAGAGGCCACAACAGTGAGAGGCCCGCGTACCGCAAAAAAAAAAAAAAATCAGTTTCAGGAAGTGCCACTGGAGTGAGAACGTTACGGCAGGAGAATTAACCTCTCGAATGACCAGAACTGTGGTCTTAGGCTGACTCTCAGTGTGTTGATGAGCTCTCTTCGCGTGGTGGTGAGTGGATTGTCTAGAACTCGCAATTCACTCTACCATAGAGACTATTGTCATCAGGGGTTGTCCGTGCAAGTCTGGCCCATAACCGTCTACCTATTCTACACTAGAGTTTAACAATGGTCCTTTGAAATGATAATCAGTCAAAAACATTACAGTTTTAATGCTAGCAATTAAACATCAGGAAAATAGTTGGGCTTTACTTTTCTCCAGTATTGGCACTTAGGGGAAAGCGAGTTTAATTAAAAGGAGATGAGCAAATGTCAATAGAGTCTGGAAATTCTGAAGGATCCTTTCAATGACTTTAGATGTTGATACTATGAGTCTTTATTTCACCTAATTTCTTATCAGATACACGACTTTCCAGGTGTACAAGGACCCCTCTTATTTATTAGCCACAAATGGGGCCTCCTTTACTTCATAGATGAATAGCAGTGGGAAAGAGGGAAAGGATTGCCCCAGCACAAAGATCTTATTCTTCTGTATGTAAAGCACATCCTTCAGTATATAATCAGTATGTCCTACAGTCAAAATCCATCATGTGTTTCATGGTGGCTCTTCAAATATTAATAATACAAAATCCATGTCCTAAAAAGTGATGGATCATTTCAAATGCAAGTAAAATGGAAGAGAGGTGAATTAGAAGTCTACCAGGTTCAGTGTCACCAAAGGGAGGTGGTTGTCCTGAAAGATGAGAAGAGTGACACCTAGTGTTTATATGCTGCAGAGCACCATTTTCCTAAGCGAGCGGCTGGGGCTAAGATTATAGGCGGTGCTGTTCTGGGGCGGGACATTAATTAGCAGAGAATCACATACGGAGAAAGTTGTCTTTTCAGTCAGTTCTCTCTAGATCCTTCACAAAGATAGTCACAGTTTGGTGGTAATTTAAAGGCAATATAGTATCGTGATTATGAGCGTGGCTCAAGCTATAGTGCTTGGGTTTGAATCCCAGCTCCAACACTAACTAGCTGTGTGACTGGACAAATTGCTTAATTCTCAATACTTCAGCACCCTTGTCAGTAAAATGAGGTTAATAACGATGGAACCTATTTTGTAGACGTAATTAAGTTAATACACGGAAAGTGCTTGTCACATAATAAGCACTATTAAGAGTTTGCTCTAATTATTCGTGTTTTCACACTTCTTTAATTGCTAATTTCCTTTTTTTTAACATCTTTATTGGGGTATAATTGCTTTACAATGGTGTGTTAGTTTCTGCTTTATAACAAAGTGAATCAGTTATACATATACATATGTTGAAACAGAGGGTGAGGAGGTGTCAGGCACAGAACTTACGGCATCCGATACTATCTAGCTGGAATATGATAGCAGCAGTTTATTTTCATTGCCTTTGTTTGTTTGTTACCGTCTGTTTATGACCCAACCTGAGGGGAAACAAGAATCACTGTTAAGAACCGTTTATGCAGCAGCGCTCCAGGCCACGCTCTAGATCTTAGCGTCACGCACCCATCTTACAGGTGGAGAAAGAGACACGGGGCTTGCCCAGCATCACAAAGCTAGTAAGTGGGGGGCCCAGGACTGCACTCCTTTCTCCCCTCCCTCTCTTCCTCTGCCCTTTCCTCCTTCCGAATCCTCTGTCTGATCTAATCCTGTCTAATGCAGCTCGGTCAGCCACAGCAGATAATTTCAACCCCTTGTCTATCACCTCACCGTCTACAGGGAGAGCCTGACAAAGACAAGCCCAAGCAGTACCCACCCAGGGTCCAAGCAGGCGCACAGGAGACAGGCAAAGCCATCTTTGGATGTAGTCGGGGGCCGCGGTGGGCTAAGCAGTGCGCAGGCCCTTTCCACGGTCACTGGACGCTGCAGGGCGGTTTCTCTCAGTGTGGGACTGAGCCGGCCTCTCCCCTTGTGAGGCCGTGTCCCACACCCTGAGTCACAGCCAACCCTGGCAACATGTAAGGCCCACTGATTCACACAGACGATGGCGGCCGTGCTGGAAGCTGTTGCAGCATCCGCATCTGCTCCAGGCCTTGCACACCCTTCCAGCCTCTTCTCAGGTCATGCTTACCCTGCATTCGCTACACTCCAACCACCGTGGCCACCTTTCTGTTCTTCCAGCACTCTGCCCCTGCCCCCAAGCCCACCTCTGCCTTGACTGTGTGCGCCCAGAGACACACAGGGCTGACTCCTCCTGCACCTTCAGATCACAGCTCAGAGGGACCTCCCCTGACCCCCCATCTCAGCTAAAGTGACCTCCCCATCTCCACCCTAGTCATTTTCTATCACATTGCCCTGCCCCACTTTCTTAATACAGTTGTTCCTTGCTGAAATTATGGACATTGATTTTGCTTTTCTTTACTGACCATCTATCCACACTAGAATGTGAGCTCCGAGGAGGCGAGAACATTTCTATCTTGTTCACATGGTAGCCCTAGGACCAGGGACAGTGCCTAGTTCAAAGCAGGGCTCAGAACAAGGCAAAGTGGGCTCAGAGTCTTAGGTCAGCTCTCTCCACCTTCTGGCTCTCAGAATGTATCACCAATGTTGAATGCTTGCTGTGAACGACTTCAGCTCCATCACCAAGGCCACCACCCACATCCTGAGCTTATGTCACTCAGCACAAGCAAGGGGGCTTGTTCATTTCATGGCCAGACTCCTGTGATGGCTCGGAAATTCTTCCTCTAAAACTTTTACCCACTGCTCCTGTTTCTGGCCTCTGGAATGGACAGGGAAACCCATTCCCTCTTCCATCAGTCAACAAATGTTTGTGGAGGATCCCTCAGACTGAGAGGGAGGCAGAACTCGTATACCTGAAAGGATGCAGGGAATGCAAATACAGAAATAAACAAAGACGCCACCATCACTTGTGTTTGACAGAGACTCAAAGGTTGGCAGGGGAGAAGGAAAGCTTTATGGTGAAAAACGGGGAAAGCTTCAGGTGTACCCTGAAGGGAGCCAGAGGCGGACTAACTAGAAGCCGGCGTCTCCTGTGACTGATTTGGGGGCATGTTTGGTTTTCTCTGGTTGGTCCTGAGCTGAAAAGGGGATGAAGAGTAGGCAAGCTGGCAGTCACTGCCAGAGTCCTGACTTCCCGGTCCAATTGCCGCAGAGGTTGTGGTCTGGCTCCATGATCTGGTTGCTACCCGTGTGGGTCGGAGTTGTGCTGTCATACAGGGTCTAGCCACGGTGTGTTTGTGTATTCAGTCTCTCACAAGGCAGGATGTGGTGAGTGGCGCTTGACTCCTCTAGACACATACTGGGGATGAGGTGAGGGATGGGCACGGGTATTTCCGGGCAACTGGCCCAGAGCACCGGCCTCCGCATTTGTCTGTTGCCTCAGCAAGGCGAGTTCTTGAACGGACTGCTCTCGGGTGGGACCGGTCAGGCTGTCACCCCTTAGGGGTCCACGTGGAGGGAACCTAAAACATCCTCAGCGTCACCCTCTCTTTCCACCGGTTTCTGTGACTCTGTCTTGCAGAGGCTGCAGGGCGATGAGACCCAGTTGTCTTCAGCTTGGGAGGATTCAGAAGATTGGCTTTTAACACACAATTTAAAGTCTATGAAACTCACCTTGGCTGACCTGATAAGCCAGGGCACAGCCATGCTGTAAGTCTGAAGCCTTTCCCCTCTCCCCACAAGCCTGCAAGACACGTCCCTCCCCCTGAGCCCAAGAGACCCTTTCATAAGACTTTTCTTCTTCAGGAAGGAGGGTAGCAATGTCACGAGGAAAATGCACATCTCCACCCAGACCATCCACCAATTGGAATCCAAGCTTTCTGAGTAAGTATGCTTTTCAGCATCTTCCCAGCAACCCAAGAGCTCAAGAAGTACCTGGTTTCAGCAGCCTGAAAATGACTTTGTTCAAACGACAGTCTCTGTGGGACCTTGGGCAGGCTTCTTTCCGCTTCTAGCCCCAATTTCCTGTTTTTGCAAATAAAGAGGTTGGACCATATCAGTTTTTCTCAGCCTTTTAAAATCCATGGTCCCTTTGGATGAACACATAAAACCTCACAGCCTCATCTGATCTGTGATGGTTAAGAGTGACCACTTTTGATGACAGATTGATTGGGTTCATACTTTTACAGATGTATGTCAAAAATATTCAGGCTCCCCACTTCCAAACCAGATCTTTTTTTAAAGCTTCTCTTTGGTTTATTTACTTATTTATTTGACCACACCAAGAGGCTTGTGGGATCCAAGTTCCCCAGCCAGGGATCGAACCCAGGCCCTTGGCAGTGAAAGCGAGGGGTCCTGACTACTGGACTGCCAGGGAATTCCCCCAAACCAGATTTTGACGTCACCATCCATCCCCGGTGTAGCAATCTATGGGCCATGATTACTGCTTGCCTGAGGTTTCTTAAAAGGTTAGAATAATAATTAATAGCCAACATTTCTTAATGTGTCAGGAATTCTGCTAAGGGCTGCACACATTATCTTATTTAATCCTCACAACAACACAAAATATAGTGTTACTCTCAAGACCGTTAACCAAAAGTGAATTACTAAATAACCAATTTGCCAAATTTATCAAAACGTTTTAACTGGGGCTTCCCTGGTGGCACAGTGGTTGAGAGTCCGCCTGCTGATGCAGGGGACACGGGTTTGTGCCCCGGTCCGGGAGGATCCCACATGCCGCGGAGCGGCTGGGCCTGTGAGCCATGGCCGCTGAGCCTGGGCGTCTGGAGCCTGTGCTCCGCAACGGGAGAGGCCACAACAGTGAGAGGCCCGCATACCGCAAAAAAAAAAAAAAAAAAAAAAAAATTTTAACTGTAACTTTTATAGCAAGTTTTATTGGGTTGGAAGGTTAAACAGATTTTAAAGATTTCTGCAATATTTTGGTTGATTGGTTTTAATTGTGAATCCAGCAATTTAAGGAATGTTTCAGGTCTCTTCAGTTAATTGGTCATTTGGCAAATAGATTTTCAGAGAATTGGTTTTCAGTAAACTAACTTTTGGCAAATTGACTTGGGTAAAGTCTTATTATCTTCATGTTGGAGCTGATGAAGCTGTGGAGTTTACCACACTTGTCCAAGGTCACACAGCTAGTAAACAGCAGAGCTGGGTCTCAAAGACAAGCTCGTCTCATTACCTGCCCATGCCCTTACCTGCACCCACACTCACGCATGCCTATGACTCTGCCCACTGCCCCATGCCCATGAGTTTATATCCAAAGGCCTTCCCTGCCCTTCTCTGGGCCCCCAAATCCCACCTGCCTCAGTGAAGGCAATTCAGTTAAGTTCACGTGGCTGAGTCCTTAACTTGAGTGCCTGTTACAGGCTGGTCTCCAAACAGCCACTGGAATAGTTTGCAATAAGGGAAACTCAAGAAATTCCCCTGGCCACTTACTATTCAAAAACTAAGTTTTTTGTTCATCAATCCACTGAGAAACTGCTGCTGAGTTGCCTCACTTGTGCATTTATTATCATGTCCAGGTGACTAGGAAGTCTCACCTGAGAAGACACAGATTTGAGAAGAGCAAGAATGTTCTTCCACCTTCCTCATAAGAACACCCCACCATCCTCCATAGACTGGCCCTCCCTCGAAGCCCACCTAGTTCCACCAAACCACAGCCGTTTATAATGAACATTGCATCAGCAAAAGGACCCCACACACACTTGATCCCTTTCACAATCCCCTCCATCCTTTATCCCAGAAAACAGACCTTCAGTTTTCTCTTTGCTAGATTTTGCCTTATATTCTCCCAATGCCTTAGACACATTAAAAGAAAGAAAGTCCCATCCGCACTTTCCTTCCATGTACGTAAGTGGCTGTTTTGCTCAGTGATAAAACTGACCTTGGGTGACAAGTCTTCCTGGTGTTTTGACAGAGCTATTGAACTCTATCAACAGAGAATTCAGTGGCTCACAGAAAACAGCAAGAAGGTAATGGATTTCATTCTTTACCTCCTTTCACTCATTCCACCTGTACTTGTTAGAACCCTTTCAGATGCAAGTGCTAGACCTCCAATTTACATTAGCCAAAGTTAAAAAGGGAATTTCTAGACCTACAGAAATGAAAAACTCAAACACAGCTGTATCTGGGGGTTCAAATGATGTCATTCTTTGTCTCTGAGCTCTGCTTTCCCCTGGGTTGGTTTTACTCTCGGGAAGGCTCTCCCCAGTCTTGGGAAGATGGTCACCAGCAGCTCTAAGCTTACATGTCACCAACTAAAGTGACATGTCAAAAAGGATCTCACCTTGCTTTCCCAGTACACCCTCCCAAGTCCTGGGATTGACACTCTCTGGACCAATTTAGACCAATCACCATAACCAGGAGGATGAGATGTACTAACTGATTGGGCCTGGAACTAGTGCTCACGCCTGGGGAAAGACAGGGGGTGAGGGAAGTTGGGGGAGACTGGGTGAGCCCCCCCAAACCTCATGGACTGAGAAAAGGGAGACAGATGGCTGCACATGGAAAGCCAGAGTGCTGTTACCAGAAGGGGAAACAGATCCTGGGTGAGACAGCAGAAATCCTCTGGACCGTTTCACCTCAGACCCCTAATGAGATTTATAATTAAGGCTGATCATCTGGACATAACTTTTGAAAGTTTGATTAAATGTTTTCCTCAGACCCAAAGAGTAGAAGAGTGATCATGGGCAAATTAACCTTTATTTTGCCTTCTTATTTGTTTTAGCCTATATTCTTCCACTGATGCTTTTCTGGGCCACCATTTGCTTTCACCTTAGCCAATCCTCAACTCTTTTCTTAAACCCTGGGACAGGCAAGACGCTGAAATCCATGCTCCCCACCCCCAAGCCCCACCTCTACTACCCAGGCCGATTCCAGGGTGTAGTCTACATCTCAGATCCAGAACCATCTTCAGTTGCTTAGACAGGTCAGCAAATGCACATCTCCAGCTGTGGCACGCCCCTTCTGGTTGCACGTGGTAACACAGGCAGAGAGAACTGAGAGGGGTGAAATCCTCACCTACTCCACAAACATCCGTTCAGGGAATGTTGCTCTCACCTGCCTACCCACATCACCCCTGTCCTGCCACTTTTGACAAAGGGGGCAGGGATTGCTGGTCGGGTCCTTCTTCCCCTTACCCCTTTCTGATGGAGTTACCGCAGAGCCAGGAAACAAGCTCCTATTGGATTCCAGGGAACCAATCACCTGTGAACCAGCTCATGAGTCTTCTGCGTGCCGGGGCACCTGGGGTGATGCATGGTCCATCACAGGGCCCAGTTCCCGACTCTGCTGTCAGCAAGGCCTCACTTCTCTGGGTGTCCATTTCCATATCTGCAGAGGATAGAAGCAGGGGTTATTGACCGGTGGCACGCAGGCAGATCTGGCCCTACAACCATGTTTTTCTTGGCCTCCATAGTTTTATTTTTTGAATTAGTTGTCAAGATTTAAAAATCCTGATATTTCACTTTTACGTCTGCTTTCAGTCTTCTCTTGAAAAACTGGGACTATCTGGCCTCACTGGGCTCCAATTCCCTCTTATTTACTTTTCCAGTTATTTCTATGGGATGAGTTTCTAGAATTTCAATGGCTAGGTTTAAGGGGATGCATGTTTGTTTGTTTTAAATTTATTTATTTTATTTTTGGCTGCGTTGGGTCTTTGTTGCTGCGCGCGGGCTTTCTCTAGTTGCGGCGAGCGGGGGCTACTCTTCGTTGCGGTGCGCAGGCTTCTCGTTGCGGCGACTTCTCTTGTTGCGGAGCGCCGGCTCTAGGTGCACGGGCTTCAGGAGTTGCAGCATCCTTCTATAAAATGGGTCTTCCTTCTGCGGCTTCTTGTCGAGGTCGGGGAGCGCTTGAACGTCTGCTACACAGAGCTGCCCAGTAAAAGGTTTGTAGAAGCACAGAGCTGTGCTGGTTGTTTCCGCGCGCCTTCTTTGGTTTTAGGTATTTGGCCTCATCAAGGGGGCCAGAGTCGGTGTCCTCATTGATGTGTCAGCTGTCAGCAGTGGCCCCCAGAAGGAGGAGTTCCAAAGTGACCTCATGGTAAGTCTCTCTGGCACAGAGAAGGACCTGGAACTGGCAGCTCCACCCCACCCTCCCCTTGTGAGCTTGCTAATGGGCTTTGTTTATAGCAAGTGCAAAATGGAGTGTTTTGCAAAGAACAGTTCACACTTAATTAGCACCTACAGTTAAAAAATATATATATGTTGAGTTCTGCAAAACCCAGCCTCAGAGTCTCAGCTGCAGTGTGAGCTTCTAGTATTCACACCACAGCAGTTCCTACTAACCTGATTTTGTCTCAAGAGCCCGGAAGGAGGGCACGCAGGCGGTAATCAGTTGGACTGACTTCAGCACAGCACAGGCTTCCGGCCTGTTCCAGACAAGGAGGTATCCTGCTTGGCCGTAACTCAGAAGCTAAGAACTCTAGGGTCAAATCCCAGGCACCTCCACCACTTCTCGGCTGTGTGACCGTGTTACCTCAGGGATAATGTCAGTTGCCACCTCACAGGGTCACCAGAGGACAAAAGGAGTTCATGCAAATTAAGTGCTCAGTACAGAGTCTGGCATCGAAAAAGCCTCTGTAGTCTCTTTGAAGTGTTATGGAGGGTCTGTTTTCCTAGAGGAACCTCTGGAGCTTTGAATGAGACCTTTGCAGCAACAGCTGGTCCCAGGACCCTTTAGAGGGATCAACGTGGGCCAGTTTCCAGACTTGTCCCTTGTTCCTGGTCTCAGCAGGTGTCAGGGAACAGGTGTCAGTGCAGGCCCCTCTTCCTGACAGGTCCCAGGGCCCGGTTTCCAAAGATCCCGCAGCTGGGCTGGTCCAGTCTTAGCCAGGGCAAGGCTCGTGTTGGCAGTAACAGGTGAAGTTTGTAGCTGGCCGGGAAGAAGCGGGATGAGTTATCTTATTGTTGGATACTCACCAGGTTGAGTCTGAGAGCATCCAATGGGTTGGCCCTGCACCCATTGTTCTATCCCCAACTCACACGCCCAGGATAGAAACCGCTGCCCCTGACCTCCGTTCTCCTCACTGGGTGCCACAGTGAGGTGCTGAGGGTCCAACCACAGCACACGCTGAGGTGGGTGCTCATCCCACTGCACCTGTGACCTAAGTGCGCAGCAGCCGCGGCAGAAAAGCACGTGGTCTGCGGTCAGCGGGAGTGAGGACCCAGCTCCTGGACTGGCCCGCCAAGCCATGGGCTGGCCACCCAGGCCCCATACCCGCCACGCACAGCCAGGAGCAGGCTGGGGTGGGCAGCAAGCAAATGTCAACATGGGGCTACTAAGCTGGGCCTTAAGCGACCCTGTTTCAGCACGGCTCCCACCCCAGCCCAGAGGGCCCAGCCAAGGCTTGAGAGGTGGGGCCAGGCTCCACGTGGCCCATGGCCCTGGCAGCCAGTGATGTCCTTTTGCCCACCAGAGCCTCATTGATGAGCAGCTGAGCCACAAGGAGAAGCTGTACGTCCTGTCCTTCGGTACCACCACCAGCACCTTGTGGCCCAGCCCGGTGGAAGTCGGCACCTCCAGGTGAGTGACTGCCCAGCCTTAGCCCAGATGTCTACCTGGTCATCTTCCTCCCTAAGTGTTAGTGTCTTTATTGCGTGATTAAAGTGCAAGACCCCCAACAGACAAGTGAGACAATTCACAAAAGCAGAAACACAGGGAGCCAATAACTTTTGGAAAAGTCACCCCACGAGCACCACAAAATGAAAAGATGAGACATCATTTTTACCCAGAAAACTAGCAAGGTAGTTTTATTATTATGAAAATAATACATGCTCATTTTCAAAAGTTGGAACAGAATAAAAGGATAAATAATAGCAGATGAGTCTCCCTCTTACCTAGTTCCCCCTCACCTCCCAATAACAGTTTCTTCTATCTACTTCCACAGGCTTTGCACATACACGCATCCGTGTGCTTATCCTCTCTTATTTAAACATAATCAGGCACACATTACACTGTTTTGCATCTTGGCTTTGCACCTAATCTTGACTATCATTTTCTCTCAGTACACAGAGATCAACCTCATTCTTTTTTTTTTTTTTTTTTGCGGTACGCGGGCCTCTCACTGTTGTGGCCTCTCCCATTGCGGAGCACAGGCTCCGGACGTGCAGGCTCAGCGGCCATGGCTCACGGGCCCAGCCGCTCCACGGCATGTGGGATCTTCCCGGACCGGGGCATGAACCTGTGTCCCCTGCATTGGCAGGCGGACTCTCAACCAGTGTGCCACCAGGGAAGCCCAACCTCATTCTTTTTAATAGCAGCATAGTATTCCACTGTGTAGATATACTGTAATTTATTTAGCTAGTCCTTTGGGAGTTTCTGGTTTGGAGGGTTTTTCGCAGGTGGGGAGAGGGGGAAGGTAAGAATTTCTGCTTACTTATGCCAGTAAATAACTCTCTCTTTTCCATGAAGGGAATAGCCTTGATCATCCACCATGTGTTGGGCGCCATGCTTGGTACTTCACATGTACTCTCTTACTTAATATTTATAGCCAACACATGGGATAGGATTACTAACCACCCACCCCCCCCGCCCCCCGTTTTGCAGATGAGGAGACTGGGACTCAGGTTAGGGAACTTTTCCAAAATGGCAGAGTCAGGATTGGATTCCAAAGCCCAGAGCGGATCCCAGGGAAAACCACATGCTTGGGTTTCTGGGACGGAGGTGCCCTTGCCCAGCACTAGCTGTAAAGAGGAGGGCTTCCGGGTAGAGGAGTGCTGGTTCAGGCAGCACAGGCTTTGAATCCTGGCTCTGACAGTCACTGGGGGATCTTGACAGGTCCTTTAACTCTCTTATTAGCAGAATGAGGCAAGGACAACTGTTTCTCACAGGGCTGTGAAGATGAGTGAAAAATGAGTACTTGGCATGGGGCAGGTACTCAGTGGGTAAGAGTGTCTTTTACTGTGATTTCCACTCTTGTTCAACCCCCGAGCTCTGGAATGTCAGACCTGGAAGACACCTTGAGACCATCTAGCCAAGAGTGCCTCAACTGCAATTATTCCTGGTCTTCCCTTGTGATGTTCGTCCTATCCCTGCCACCTGAACTATTATTTACTCTGTGCTACCTGTACTATTATCGATTTTTTAAAATATCAACGCTATATTTACTTCGATGGCAACTATCAATACCATAACTGAGAAGCCCGTATCACTTGCCATAATTAGAAAGTCGCTATAAACATAAAGAGAATGAAAGCAGACAAAACAATGGTATTAAATTCCAGCTTGAAACCTATTGGCTAGAGAGGGCGCCAGGCCTGGGATTTGTTCTCTTTGCTTAAAAGGGAGATTCAAACATTTATGATAATGAAAGACAGACTTACTGGCAATGAGCTGAGGGGTCTTTTTTGCAGGGGGAGATCAGGCTGAAAGAGAAATGGAAAGAGAAGGGCTGTCTCACTAGTGCCACATGAGGCATTTAACCAAGAAAGCTCTGTGTTATGTCATCTTCCCTGTGGCGAGCGGTGTGCATCCCAACCCGTGTGGAATGTAGCCACACGGCCTCGCTGCCTTCTCTTCAAGCCCTCTTAGGGTTAAGGGATTAACTCTGGGCTTCAGGCTGAGGTCTGCCTCCCAGGAGAGTTGAAGGGGAAAGGAGCTTAGCCCCAGACCCCCATGTAGCAGAGTCGCTAGAAGCTCAGGCCCTAGAGTCACACCTGGTTTGAAATCTCAGCGTTGCCAGCTGCTTACAGTATCACCTTGGGCAAGTCCTAACTCTGAGACTCAGTTTCCTCATCTATAAAATGAGAATAAAGGTATCCATCTCAAAGAATGACTGTTAGATTTATACCAGCTCGTACCTCTCCTGGGCCTGGCCCCTAGTAAGAGTTATTAGGTTGTTATCCTCTCCCACAGCCTCCAGGAACTCAAGCTCTGGGTAAAGAAACTGCAGCCTGACAGAGGCAGCAATCTGCTGGAAGCCCTGAAGAAAATCTTCGCTCTGAAGGGGCTGAATTCTCTGGTGATCATAATGGGAAGCTGGTAGGTCTCCTTTCCTAAGCGGATAACATGAAGGGGTTGGAGAACCAAACCACTGTTAGAGAAAAGACCATCAAGACTCTTCACGTACGCTTGAGAGAAGGATTGTGTTTCCAGGCCAGTTGTCCACAGGTGCAGGGGCAGGGCAGCCAGGGTGGCCAGGCCTGTGGCCCACTCAGCCCTGCATCTTACACAGGTGACCTGGGACACAGGTGGTTGATTAGATTTGGTAGATGCTCCTTGGGAATTACCATTTTGCTGGGGAATGTCCTCAGGCTGAGGTGTCCCCTTCTCTTCTTCCGTCTTCTCCACAGCCCAGATCAGCCTTCTGAAATCCTGTCCGAGTACATCCAACAGTCCATCATGGGACGGGACCTCATCACCCATATCATCACCTACAAATGCGATGATCAGGTGCCCCCTGTAAGTATCGAGATTCTCCAAGGCTTCCCTTGGATTGGCTATAGTGAGCTGGGCCAGCCTTTGAGGTCCCCAAGCTGCGGACCAGAACACAGCTCTCCTTATACCTAGTTCTCCTGTTGGTAAGCTCAGTTGGGAGGCTCAGACGAGGAGAAAGTTTGTTAAGGTACCAGCATTGCCCTAGTGACGGCTCACCCTGTCCCCATCCCCACAGGCTGTTCTGAAGCACCTTGCAGAAGCTCTTGGGGGCTACTACCACTGCTACAGCCCAGAGACAGAGGTAAGCCCTTGGGCCAACACACTGCCCCCTCCTCCCATCCCTGCCTGCCTCCACGGTTGTGCCTGGGGAATCTGGGCCAGACAGGCCATGCTGTGTGTGTGCTTGCTTTCCCCCCTCCCCAACTCAGTGGGTTTACAATGGTAAAATCAGGTTAAAATGAATATGTGGGAAGAACAGAAACAACATGAAGTCACAAGAGATCCTTTTGCCGGTGTGTGTGATGAGTTGATTATAGGCCAGTAGAATCCTGAATCCCTATCCAGTTGCCATCAACGTGGGCCCCAGCCCACCTCTGCTCCCACCAGCACTCTGAGTCTGAAGCAGTTGCTTCAGTTCTCTCTCCTAGATGGGCCCCACCTACTGCAGGAGACGCACAGCAATCCATTCTGAATGAGCAAGTAATTCTGTACCAATCCATCCATTAGTATCCTTGTCCCGGTTAATAATAACATCGCATACTCCGTGTCCACAATGGAGGTGACAGTTAATAGGCTGTGCCATGCCTGCTAACCTAATCGCCGTGAGCACATGAATATTTGCATCTCACAAGTGTGTTCAAGTGTCAAAAAGTTGGACATTTCCCATGAGGGAGCCAAGATCAGGCAACATTTTCCTTGGGCAGAACCCCTTCTTGTCACCTCATTGCCCAGACTCTAGAGGAGTCACAGACTCCAGGGGCTGGGAAAGTACAGCGAGTGAATGAAACTGGCTGGTTTAAGGAATATTTTCTGTTAAAACCTGTGAACCTCTTGGCGTATCTGTTGTTTTTCCACTCTTGGTAGAGGTATGGGTAAAACAAATTTCATTGTCTTCATTATTATGGGCAAAACAACAGTGCAGAGGTGACAAAAAGTGACAGCTGATTCTGATGGGGACACAACAGTGAGCGGTAAGGAGTGCGATGAACGAAACAGCACTTGCCGCAGCTAAAGAGGCACCTCCGCGCAGCCCCAGCCGGGTGTTCTGTAGGAGCGTGACCACCGGTGTTGCCAGGTCTTCTGATTTTTCAACAAGAGCCAGAAACCTGGATTTTTTTTTTTTTTTTTTTTGCTGTACGCGGGCCTCTCACTGTTGTGGCCTCCCCCGTTGCGGAGCACAGGCTCCAGACGCCCAGGCTCAGCAGCCATGGCTCACGGGCCCAGCCGCTCCGCGGCACATGGGATCTTCCCGGACCGGGTCACGAACCCATGTTCCCTGCATCGGCAGGCGGACGCTCAACCACTGCGCCACCAGGGAAGCCCAAAAACCTGGATTTTTGTATGTGTGTGATTTCTTTACATTTTTAAAAAATTGCAGTGAAATTCTCATAACATAAAGTGAACAATCAGGGGAAGTTAGTACATTCACAATGTTGTGCGATCACCACCTTTATCTAGCTCCAAAACATTTCCATCCCCCCGAAAGGAAACTCTGTACCTATTAAAGCAGTGACCCCCTGTTCCCCCTCCCCTGCAGCCCCACGTAACCACCAATCTGCTTTCTGTCTCTAGGGAGTTACCTTTTCTGGATATTTCATATAAATGGAATCATACACCTTTCACATCCATCTTCTTTCACTTAGCATCCTGTTTTCAAGGTTCATCTATGTTGTAGCCCGTATCAGCACTTTGTTCCTTTTGCGTTGAATAATATTCCATTTTCTGAATATACTACACTTTGTTTATCCATTCATCGGTCAATGGACATTTGAGCTGTTGTGAACTGGTATGATTACTGGTGTGCAAGTATCTGAGTCCCTGTTTTCAGTTACTGTAGGTATAAAGCTAGGAGTAGAAATGCTGGGTCAGGTAGTAATTCTGTTTAATTTCTTGAGGAGCCACCAAACAGTTCTCCACAGCAGCTGCACCATTTTACAATTCCACCCTCATCCCACAGTTCCAATTCCTCCTGCTTCCCCTCCCCGCCTCCTCCTATCATTATTATTATTATTGTCATCCTAGAGGGTGTAAAGTGTTTCTTCCCATTTTTAAGGCTAGACAGCCCTTCAATTGTTTAAAAACACTGCAAGCCAATACTGTACAAATGGAACACTGACTTTCGCAGGCTCTGTCCTGCACATGGACCCCGGTTTATAACGTCCGCTTTAAAGAGCCTGACGCTCCGCCTTAGGGATTCACGTGGCTGCCTGTCCTTTCCCACTGCCGGTAGCCAGGTGACTGCTGGATGACTGATTGCCCTCACCACCCCCAGATCTACAGCAGCCGGGAGGTGGATGAGCTGCTGGCAGAAATCCAGGAGGCCCAGAGCCTCCGGGGCCATGTGCAAGCCCTGCACCAGAGCGTCCCCTGCGACAAGCGGACCGGCTCGATGCACGAGGTAGGTGGTGAGAGCCCCAAGCTCAGACCTTCCGCGGAGGCACGCAGCTGGCCTTGCTGTGCTCTCCTGTCTCACCTGTCGCGCAAGGGAGCGGCTGCCAGGCCTCCCACGTCCCGAAAATGGAACAAAGCGAGGCCCCGCCCCCCGCTGTCCCAACAGCTGTGAGCTGCCCAGGCCTCCGCTGGAAGGATCCTGGTGGATTTTCTATCCGAAAGATTTATTTCAGAGAAAGGCCAGCAGGCTCCTGCCACCCCTTCCCCCTACCACTGCCCCTCCCTTCCCCCCAGTTTGGAGAATGATGAAAACCTCAACCACACAGGGTAGGCTGTCTTGAAGACGGTCTTCTCACCAGTATCTCATTCAGGGCAAAGGCCCTGCTTGAGGACGCTTAATTAAACACCAACAGAGTAACTCAGAAAGCTTATGGACACAATCACCGGTAAAGCTGCGTACCGAGGAGAACTGATAATGCGTTTATAGCTTCACAGAATGAATGTATGGATTTGGGGTACCAGACGTTTTGACCTGGCTGGACGTAGTGAAAGAAACACAGCACCTAGACTGGGATTTTTAATTTTAGTTTCAGCTCTTCTACTATCTAAAACAATAACAATAAGTATTAGTATTATAATAGTTTTCATTTGCTGAGTGCTCACTATAAGATGGGCACAATGCTTAATTCTTTAAATGCCTTATTTTATCTTTACAACAACAGTCTGCGGTAGGTATGTTATTACCCCCATTTTACAGATGAGAAAACTGAAGTTAAGAGTTTAAATAATTTGCCTGAGATCACAGAGGGAAGCTGATTAGTCTCAATTGAACCCAGGTCTGTTTGATGCCAAAACCTTGCCAGATGTTTCCCCAAATGAAACACATGTACTACTTGTAGTTAGCAAGATGATTATAAGGTGATACATAGATTAATATTCTTTTCAATGTTATGCATTTAAAGCTAGCTCATTATGACAGAAATAGATCTTTCTAAAGTTATTTAAGTACAAAAAAAGGAAGTCAAAAATTAACGTTAATTTTGATTATTATTAAAATTAATAATTAAAAAGATTTAATGTTATATGTTTGATTTTTTAAATATTAAGTAAATAACAGTACAGTGGTACTCATAGCAAAGTTCATGAAGGAGGTGCTCGAATGTCTGGAGTTTGGGAATTGCTGTTCGGTGTTTTCCTCATACGTGAGCTATCTGTGATTTAACCTCTCAGAAGCTCAGGTTTTTGGCTGTAAGTGTGGGCGAGGGCGGGTGGGCTAGATCAGGGCTCCCTAAATGATTCGGTGCAGGAGATAGTTTTTAGTTCCCTGGAGCCTTATATTTGAGCCCTTGGCAAGACCACCTGTCATCTTGGAGTCCGAGGTGCTTATCTTAATGGTAAGGGTGGGAAGGCGTGAGGAGGATGGACAAGTGAAAGAGGAAGGGAGTTTCTGGGTACACCTCTCTCTTCTCCTGAAAATTCCAGAAATCTCCTGAGAAGCGGATGGGGATAGTGGGAGGGTAAGGCAGAACTGCCTTTAGTTTACCAGGTAATGTTTTAAGATGCTCCCTTGGATGGGTGGGGGAGACTGTGGACTTTCCAGCTCTAAAAGATGATGATGTAAGGATGATTTTTCATTTCGATTAGATTTCCACAGAGGTTGCAAAGAGGCCACTCACGAGTCTCTTGCCTAAACCCCCAAAGCATGAGGATCCCCTCACTATTGAGTTCCCAAACTTGGACAAGACTTCTGCAGAATGGCTAAAGACTAACAGCCTGAAAGGTAAATACCCAAAGAGGGAAGAACCCAGGACTCAGGTGACTAACGGAAAGGGATGAACCCTTTGGGGCTTCATGAGTGGTGCCCCAAACCCCACCATTTGTTTTTACAGCCAAGAAGCTAAGCCTTTACCAGGTTCTGGCACCCAATGCATTCTCTCCCGTGGAGGAATTCGTGCCTATTCTCCGGAAGACAGTATCAGCAACTATCCACGAGGTAACTCCGATTCAGGGTTCTGTCCAGTCCTTTGCAGGGGAGCTCCTGCGTGCTATTTCCTTTCTGAAATGTTCAGGAAATAGAAGTCATAAGACAGAGCCCAAGGAGCAAGGGCCTGAGGGCCTGGAGTGGGATGGAGGCGTTCCACCCAGGACTCTAGAACTCTCATCAAATCTACTCTAACTGCTGTTTTTCAAAGATACGAAAATGAAACTTGGGAGACTGGGGTACGAGGGAGTATATTGGGCACCACGGTCACCTCCTCCATGGAGGTTTTCCTCCTCCCCAATCAGAACACACTCTCTTTGTGTCCTCGCTGTACCTTGTACAGACTTCTACTATCGCTCCTGTAATGCGCTAATGTGTGTATTTGTTACATGTCTAATCCCCACCAAAGTATGAGCCCTTTAAAAGAAAAAGCTCTTCTCCAACCCTCTATCCCCGATATCTAGTACAAGCAAGCACTCAGTGAATGGTGGCTGGAAGGAAGGATGGAAAGAAGAATGAAAAGGATGAAAGAATAGGTAAAAGAATGGATGGATGGTTGGATGGATGGATGGATGGAAAAGTGAACAGATGGAAGGATGGAAGGGAAATTGGAAGGATGGATGACAGGATAAAATTAAAAAGATGCAAGGATGGGGACTTCCCTGGTGGTCCAGTGGTTAAGACTCTGCACTCCCAATGCAGGGGGCCCGGGTTTGATCCCTGGTCAGGGAACTAGATCCCTCATGCCACAACCAAGATCCCTCACGTAGAAACAAATGTCGCATGTGCTGCAACCAGGACCCAGGCACAGCCAAATAAATACATTAAATAAATAAATATATATTGTTTTAAAAAGACGGAAGAATGAAAGTAAAGATTAAAGGAAGGGTGGAAGGATGGAAAAAT
The DNA here is from genome assembly GCF_003676395.1 of Aethalodelphis obliquidens. Taxonomy (NCBI): domain Eukaryota; kingdom Metazoa; phylum Chordata; class Mammalia; order Artiodactyla; family Delphinidae; genus Aethalodelphis; species Aethalodelphis obliquidens. The sequence goes on along the minus strand of NW_020837974.1, from coordinate 21,433,063 downwards.
GGAAGGACGGTATAATGGTAATGGGCAAATAGAAAGATCAGTGGAGGAACTTCCCTGGTGGTCCAGTGATTGAGACTCTGCGCCTCCCACTGCAGGGGGCATGGGTTTGATCCCTGGTTGGGGAACTAGGATCCCACATGTCGCACTGTGTGGTCAAAAAAAAGAAAAAGAAAAGGAAGGAAAAGAACGATCAGTGGAAAGGCAGAAGAATGAAAGGCAAGAGAGAGTGTGGGCATGTAGAGTTCTGGCAGCCCATGGAGGGATGACTAGATGGAAGGAGTGATAGGTAGAGATATGACAACTTGGTGGAGGATGAAAGAACAAAGTGAACAAATTTGATTTTCAAAGTGTCCATGAAGGCGCATCTGGGTTCCCAAACCTAAGAACTCATGGCTAGTATGTTTTAAGGTCTCCAACTCTGTTATTACCAAACCTCCAGCCATATCTTGTAGTAAAGACTGATTTCAGAAGAGCCTCCTGAGAAGGGAGCTGGCTTGCTGTCAGGCACAGTTCATTCAGGGGACTGCATCCCGAAGGCCCTCTGCTGTGTGGGAAAGAATCCAACCCCAGATGTGCTAAGAGCCCATTTCCCTCTCTTGCATCTCACTTGGAGAGCCCAGTGGCCAATTTACACTTAAAATCCTTCCCCACCTGTGCTTCTGTTCACCTGCTCCCTTCCTGGCCACACCTGAGTGCAGAAGGCAATGGTACAGTTTGAATGGCATGATGGGACAATGAAGAATATTCACGTGGACCTGCCCTTCCTGTATGAGTACCAGGTCAGTGGTGGGTCCCATTAGTCAGAATATGGGGTGCGGGGAGGGAGATGGGTGGAATGTGGAGGCACCAAGCCACTGACTGAACTCCCTCTCTTATAAACAGAGACTGTACTCCACCCACAGGCCCCTGTGGGACTTTCTCCACCTCCTCCCCAGGCAGGGACCTGGATCAAAAGCCTGTGATCCTTTGGGTCCACATTTACCTCCTCCCCATCTGAGGCAATGAAATACTTTGACTCTTCCCTTCCTCATCCTGTGGCAGACTCGTCCACGCTTTAACGGGATGTCTGTACTGCCTGGATTCCCATGGCCTTGACACACCATTCCCAGAAACCAAGTGGGGTACACCCCCTTCCCCCCAGACCCCTTAATCGTCCATGCTCTGTGCAGTCGCTCACTGTGTGTGGCACATGAGTTTGCAGAAGCAGCTCAGCAGAGCTATGCGGATGTATGAGAGACGGATCGAGTGGCTCTCCTTGGCCAGCAGAAGAATCTGGGGCACCGTCTGCGAAAAAAGGTATCTTCCCCCAGTAGTGTTCTTGTCCTTCATGGGTGTCATGTGTGACACAGCACTCAACCAACTCATGAATTCCCTGTTGGTAGCATCAGAAGCCAACATTTAGATTAAGGATCAGTAATCACTCAGTTGAACCCCTGGAGGGAAAAGTCACCACCATCATCCCCAACATCAACAAGCATCACTCAATACCAACAATGTCACTCAGGAATCTTTCTGCTAAAAAGCAACAGAAACTAAGTGCAAATTGACTTAAACAAATCAGGGAAGTCTGGTTAAGGTAACTGAAAATTCTAGACTAGATTTGATAGCTGTCTTCAGGCACGGCTTGATCCAGAGGTTCATGCATGTCAGGAATCTCTCTCCATCCCTCAGCTCTGTTTTCCTCTCTGTTCGCTTTGTTTTCAGGCTGGCTTTCCCCTCCAGGTGGCGAGATAGCCGCCTAAAGCTCCCAACTTCCTTCCTTCCAGTTTAGCACTCCCAGGGCTGGGGGCAAGGGTCCATCCTTGAGCTATTCACTAGGGCCAAGAGGGTTTGATGTTCTGATTGCCTGGGGTCAAATGTCCACTCTTAAAGCTTGGGCTGGCGTCAGCTCTACTCAACTCAAATGGACTGTTAGAGACAGAGGTATTCCCCCTCCTCGCCCCCCAAAAATCAAGATGCTGCTGTGAGAAGAGGTAATGGATGCTGAGTAGGCAGAAACAATAGGTATCCAAAATATCATTATCGCTTCCATACCTTACTTGATGCCTTACCACCTACCAAGTATTATGCTTTGTAATACTATTCATCTATTATATCATTTACTTCTCAAAGCAACCCTATGAAGTCTCATTATAAGTAGTTTATAGTTAAATATGCCAAGGATCAGAGAGGTATTGCGACTTGCCTAAGGCCACACAGGAAGTGGGACTTGAACCAAGGCCTTCTGACTCTCTATCCAGTGGATTTTCTTTTGCTATCCATAGCTGTCTCAAAATGAGGATGTGGGGGGAGGAGATGGGACTATAAGATTTGAAGTAATAAAAGGAGAAGGCTGAATAGCACTAGAGATCTTAAAACAGAGAGAGAAAATAATGATACATTTCCCCAGAGGCCCCAGTTACACCTAATTTCCCATCTAACTTGCTTAGCTTGTTTCTGTTTTCCCTTCATAGACCCCAACCTATAATAATATTGAATACTAGTAATTTAAAACAAGGAAATGTACGAAATCATTATATGCAGCCCTGCCCTTAAACCATCTCTACCACGAGGCTTTATACCATGATAGACCCTCCTGGAGAGAAGGTTCTACTGTTGTAAACCCGCCTGTGTTGACTTCAGACCATGGAGATTTGGCCAGCTATGAATTTGGCATGCAGAACTCCCCTGGAAAAAACGTTAAATAGTAAAATGGAACAAAATAAACATTATCTGAGAGGTTCGGTTCTCCTCTTAAAGCTTGTGTTTCTTTTTAGGGTGGTTATACTGCTCGATATCTCTGTGACCAATTCCATGTACATTATTCATATCCAGCACTCCCTGAGACTTCTGCTGGAGGAGCAGCTGTCCAACAAGGACTGCTTCAACATCATCGCGTACGCTCCCGCTTCCTGCTTCCCGCTTCCCGCTTCCCGCTTCCCGTGGTGGGGAGGGCGTGTGCACTCGGATGCCATCCCTGGGCTGAGGCTCCTGGCAGGACAACAGATGTATGGGCACCCAGCATCCTAGGAGGGCCGTCAGTTTATCTGATTTTAATGATCTTGTTTGGGGCATTGAATAATTAAATGGTTGCAGGACAGTCCCACTGGGGCGAAGGTGATAAGCGGACCCAAAACACATTGCTTGATCAGCCAGGATAAAGTAACTCAGCCCATTGCCCCATTTGGCTACCAAGCTGATAAACACAAAAGAGAAAAAGAAGGGCCCCCAGGCTTGGCTCCTAGCTCAGTTCTAGCAAGCCACAGTATTTCAAGCATTCAGAATTCCAATTATAAATTTTAATTATACATAGATATATCAATATAATTTTTGTATATAGTTATATGTTGTGTATTATATATAGCTATATAGAATTAAATTATACTGTTATATATAAAACTATATGATTTAATTATATATAAAACTATATATTTAAATTATATATAAGTATATATAGTATAAATTAAAACTATATAACTATATATTTAAATTATATATTTTATGTATAAATTTTAAATATAAATAAACTTAAATTTAAAATGTAAATATTCAATATATAACAAGTGTTTAACTACATATACATTTAAATTATATATGACTATATATAATACTATATATATTTGTTATACTTCTGTCTACATAGTTACTTATATTTTTAATCTATAATTATATATAATTTAAATATATGTATAGTTATATATATACATTTTTTAATTAATTAATTTTATTTTTGGCTGCATTGGGTCTTCGTTGCTGCGTGCGGGCTTTCTTTAGTTGTGGCGTGTGGGCTTTCTCTAGTTGAGGTGAGCAGGGGCTACTCTTCATTGCCATGTGCGGGCTTCTCATTGCAGTGGCTTCTTCTGTTGTGGAGCACAGGCTCTAGGCACGCAGGCTCAGTAGTTGTGGCTCGTGGGCTCTAGAGGGCAGGCTCAGTAGTTGTGGCGCACAGGCTTAGTTGCTCCGCGGCACGTGGGATCTTCCTGTGCCCCTGCATTGGCAGGGAGATTCTTAACCACTGCGCCAGGGATATATATATTTATATATATATATATATATATATATATTTATTTATTTATATATTTTATAAATATATATGTAAATATATATTATACATATAAAATATTTATGTATATTTTTATACATATAAAAATATAAAAATATATATTTTTTATACAACTTCACATGAAATAGGAAGTGTTCTAAACCTAATAAGTCAGCAGTTAATATTATATATTAAACTGTACCAGGGTCTAATCTTTCCCTAATAAATTCTACAGAAAAAATGCTTAGAGAAGCATTTTGAACAATATTTTCATTCATTCATCCATCCATCCATTCATTCATTCAACGAACTTTTATTGAAAGCCTGCCATGCACCGTCACTATGCCAGGCATTAGGGATACAGAAGTTAAAACACACAATACCTATCCTCAAGGAATTTATGGCCTAGTAGTAGGAGACAGGTGTGTCAAAATATAAGTGCTATTAAATGTTTTCTGAAGAAATAAGTAAAAGGGAGGATATGGGACTTTGAGGGCTCAAAGGCAGGGTCAGTCTATTCCACCTGGGTAGAGTAAGGTCAGGAAATCTTCACAGAGGAAGTGACCCTTTAGCTGAGTCTTGACAAATGAGTAAGTGTTTGCCTAGCGCATGGGAGTGATGGAGGAAATGGGGAGAAAGGGCGTTCCAGGTGTAGGGAACAGAATAAGCAGAGGCACAGGGGTGTGACGGACGTACTACAGAACCCTGGGAACTGTCAGTGTGAATAGTTCAGTGTGACTAAGGGGTGAGAGGGAGAGACTGGGCATGACCAGAAAACAAAATAAAACACCAGGGGATGGAGGCTTTATATAGGAGTTTTTATACTCTAGGACGTATAGGTATTGAAGGATTTTAAGCAAGAGTAATAATCTCGAAACACTCGAGCTACCAGGGGAAGGATGGACTGAAAGGATGCGATACTGGTGGGGAGACCAGTTAGACCACTGCAGGGGTAGAGGGGGTTTGAGCCAAGGCAGTGGGAATGAAAGACGGGGAGGCCTGTGAGGGGTGCGGGGGAGTTAGAATCTACAGAATGCAGTCACTGTTTGGCTGTAGGGGATGAGGGAATGGTGAGGAGAGGATGTGCCAGGTGGAGCAGAGCTTGGAAGATAAGCATATAGAGTTTGAGGTCCTCAGGAGTCTGGGGATTCTCCTGTTAGGAGCTCTAGCCAAGAAAGACGGGTTTGCGAGCCATCAGCATTTTGGTTGAAGACATGGGAGGGCAAGAATTACACCTGTGGAGACGTAAAGGGGGAGAGATGACAACCAGGGACAGAACTTGGGAAGAACTGCCATTTGGAGTGTGGGCAGAGAGAGGGAACCGCCAAAGAAACAAGAGAGGAACAGCTAGAAAGCCAGGAGGAAAACCAGGAGAGAAAGGTGTTTACGCTTTCCCAAGGGAAAAAAAACAGAGTTAGAGCCTGCAGAAGCAAAGAAGGAAGGGGAAGAATGCAGGAATCCACTGAATCTGGCAGTAGCGCTCCCTGATAGGAAAACAATGAGATATAATGTTTCTGCAATTCATTTTGGCAAGTATTTAAAAGATTGATAATACCCAGTGCTGATGATAATCTGGTGAAAAGGGCACTCTTGGAAAGTATTGGTGGAAGTGTAATTTGGTATAGCCCTTGTATTAAATGTTTTTATTCCAGTATAGTTGATTTACAATGTTGTGTTAGTTTCAGGTGTAGAGCAAAGTGATTCAGTTTCGTATATATATATGTATATATATATATTCTTTTTCAGATTCTTTTCTCTTATAGTTTATTACAAAATATTGAGTATAGTTCCCCATGCTAGACAGTAAGTCCATGTTGATTATCTATTTTATATATAGTAGTGTGTATCTGTTAATCGCAAACTCCTACTAATTTATTGCGTGTCAACCTTGCGCAGGGACCATGCTAATCTTCTTGGTATCGTTCCAATTTTAGTATATGTGCTGCTGAAGCGAGCACTAAATCTTTTAAGTGTATGTTCTTTGTTCCTTCGATTAAGCCTTTCAGTGCAGAGTTCTAATGGTTGGCAAACCTGGAAAAAAGCAAGAGGAAATTGGTAAAATAATCCTGACAATAGAATTCTATTCTATGGAATAGAACAGAATATGCAACTATGCATATTTTAAAAATATATATTTATTTTAAATACATTTTAAATACATTAAAAAATATGTATTTGTCTGCGCCGGCTCTTAGTTGCAGCCCGCGGGATCTTTTAGTTGTGGCACGCAGGATCTAGTTCCCTGACCAGGGATCGAACCCGGGCCCCCTGCATTGGGAGCATGGAGTCTTAGCCACTGGACCACCAGGGAAGTCCTACACATTTTTTTTTTTTTAAATCCGAAAGAATATAGAACAAAGAGTTAACAGAAATTGGGGGGAGGGGGATAAAATTGGAGGAATTTTCACTCTTTGTATATTGTTAGAATTTTTATCCAACTGAAATAGAGATATTTCCATGGGAGGGGGAAAGGAGGTCCTTGTTAATATTTATCAGAGAACTGGGGAGGAAGCTTAACTGCAGGGGGTTGAGAAGCAGAAGATGAGGAGGACGTGGTAACACTGTTTTTCTAGGGAGTATGTCTGTGAGGGGGAAGAGGAAAGAGAGAGAAGTAGCTGGTAGACGAAGAAGTTATATTTAAGAGAGGCGATGGGGAAGACGGAAGTAGACGCTGGGCATGTGTGTGGGAGAGAGGTCACTGTGGGACAAGGTCTCAGAAGAGATTGGTGGTGGTGAAGTCAATAGCCCAGGTGGAGGAATCGCTCTTGAACCAGAGAGGGGACATCTTTTCCTTGATAAAGGGGATAAATCCTCTTCTCAAAGATTTAAGTTCTGTCTTATAGGGAAAAGGAGCTGATACATATACAAAAGAAAAGCTATAGTGCAGATGGAGAGTGAAAAATGTGTTGTGAGGATGAATCAGAGCTAAAAAGGGAGAAACGACTTCTTCCCTGGGGGTGAGGAAGTTCACACAGAGAAGGGTGTGACCCTTCTTCAGGAGGGAAGTCTGGCCAAACTGGTGCTGGCTGTGTCTCCACTGAGGGCACAGCTCTGCTCCCACTGTGAATGTGCTGAGACGTGTCATGACCAGCAAGGAGATCTTGTGGCTGGCCCAGGCCAGTGGCATCCTAACATTTTGGGGGTGTAATCAAAATCTTGCCCCCTTAAAATCCTGGGGAACCCAAAGAGCTGGGGCATGGATTTCCCCCCTAAGAACAAGCCCTCTTTCCTTTTTTCCAAGGTTTGGAAGCACCATTGAAAGCTGGAGGCCCGAGATGGTTGCCGCGAGCCATAGCAACTTACAAAGCGCCTGGCGGTGGGTGACCTGCTGGGTCTGACGTCAGCCTCCCCTGTGCTATTATTTTCTGGGCCCCCTCCCCCAGAAAGTAGCTCTCTCTAGAATCTTTGCCATCCGAGGGACTCAGGCATAAATCAGGAAACAAGCGCCTTCCATTCCCCGCCCTCCCCCTCAGCATGGCCCTCCCTCTCAGCATGGCCCTCCCCGCCCCCCAGGTGGGTCCTGAGCCTGCAGTGTCAAGGCAGCAGGAACGTCCTCAGCGCCCTGCAGAAGGCTGTGGAAGTGGACTTCAAGGACAAAGACAAACAGCAATCACAGGGCATCTACCTCTTCACCGGGGGCATCCCTGACCAGGACATGGTGGGTAGGCCACGTCCTGGGCATCCCTTATCCTTCGCGACCCCACATCTTCCGCTAGGTGGACACCTAGCAACTGGTTTCTCCAGCATGATTTTTCCAGTCTGGACTTTATCATGCCAAAGAATCACCTGGAGATGTTGTTCAAATGCAGATGTTGTTAGACCTGGTTCCGAAGGGGCCTGAGAGTCTGCATCTCTAACAAGCTTCCACGGGACGTCGAGGATGCTGGTCTAGGATCTCACGCCCAGATCCCCGGCCAGGCCCTATTAAGATAGTAAGAGAAATGGTGACCCAGGCTCTTTCACCTTTCCATCCTCAGTGCCACATACTTACTAGACCAGGTACACAGTAGGTCCTCAAGAAAGCAATTAGGCTGAATTAACCCGAGATCAGTGGCTTGGAGAGCCCTCAGCTGTGGGCCCCTCCTCCCTGTCTCTGCACAGGCCATGCTCAGCGCCTACGTGGCCGAGGCCCGTGTGGGCTGTGACTTACAGCTGAACGTGTGTCTCTTCTACGTGGGCGAGTCACAGATGGACACCACGCCCCCTGCCTGCTATGCCAGCCGCAGTGACACGGCCGCCGCCTACCGGGAGTTCACCCGGGCTGCTGGGGGCCGCTTCCACTGGTTTGGAGACACAGGTGCGTAAGGGTTGGCTGAACTCTCCACATCTTTCTTTCCAGACAGTTGTCTCAGTGCCAATATAGCTCCCTATGCTATAGACATATTCCAGGAAAGCGGTATGTGAAAATCACATTTGCAAATGTAAAATTACTGTTCTGGAGATGGATGGTGGCGATGGCTGCAAGGCAGTGTAAATGTACTTAATGTTGCTGAACTGTACACTTAAAAATGGTTACAGTGGTACATTTTATGTTATGGATATCTTCCCATAATTGTTTTAAAGTGAAAAAGAAAAAAAGTAAAACACTTAAAAATATTTTAGGGCTTCCCTGGTGGCGCAGTGGTTGAGCGTCCACCTGCCGATGCAGGGGACAC